>NC_143517.1:9654123-9972456 GCF_031878675.1 Megascapheus bottae | reverse complement strand
GAATTTAAGCCTCAGGACTGGCACAAAAATAACAACAAGATGGAAGAATCCTTGGATAAGAACGTCAGGAATAGCTATAGATAACCTGTCTACAATCCTAGCTATTCCAAAGGCTGAGATGTGAGGCTCATACTCAGATTTAGCCTAGGCAAACATTTTTTTTGTCGATGGTGAGGCTTGAGCCCAGAGTTTGGGTGCTGTCCCTGAACTCTTCTGCTCGATCACTTTAAGCCACAGCACCACTTCTGGTTTTAGAGAGAAGAGTCTCCCAGTTTTTCTGCCCACAGGAAAAGGGTTTAAACCCAATCCTTAGATCTCAGCTTCCTTTGTAGCTAGAATTATGAGCAAATACCACTGGTGCATGGCACCAAGAGACACCTATGTGTTCTTAATCCGCAAAAATTTGGACTAGAAGTATGGCCCAAGTGGTAGAGCACCAGATGTAACTGAAGCAACTGAGAGAGCAGACATTGAGTTCAAGCTCCAGTTGTAGCAAATAATAACCATAATAACCATGAGAGTTGATTGTCATGAGAGCCCATGATATACTCACAAAGCTCACCCATCACATTTAGGCTGCATGGTTCAGCCTCTGCCTCCTAACAGTGTTTCCTTTTGTTTTTGCAACAGAGCTACAGTGAACCCGTGGATGTGAAGGCATCTCAGTCTCCTCAGCTGATCAATTCCAAGCCCTCAGTGTTCCACGGGCCCAGCCAGGCACATTCAGCTCTGTACCTGAGTTCCCACTATCACCAACAGCCAGGAGTGAATCCTCACCTCACGGCCATGCATCCTAGCCTCCCCAGGAACATCGCTCCCAAGCCGAACAACCAAATGCCAGTGACTGTCTCTATAGCCAACATGGCTGTGTCCCCCCCTCCCCCGCTCCAGATCAGCCCTCCTCTCCACCAGCACCTCAGCATGCAGCAGCACCAGCCACTCGCCATGCAGCAGCCCATCGGGAACCAGCTCCCCATGCAGGTTCAGTCTGCCTTACACTCGCCCACCATGCAGCAAGTGAGTGCATTGCAGACCCCAGAATGCAATTAACACCTGTGTTTGAAAGGGGGATGGGGGATGAATCCAAATGAAGAGAGAGCACAAGGGAGAGCATATCCAATTGGTATCTGCTCATTTCAGGGGAAAATGCAATTCGCAAGAGGTTTTTCAGCAGGATCCCTTCCCAGTAGTTGAGAGTTGCTTCTCATCAAAATCACTGGTTTCTTTTCCACAGTAGACACTTTGCTTCAGTCTTCATAATTATCCTTTTATTTTCTGTTTCTGTACGAGGGTACAGTCATTATTTTAAGATACCTCAGACTGCCATAGATCTCCTTAGAATAGAGAATTCTCTCCCTCTTTTCTTAATGTTGTTTGAAAATAAGAATGTCGTGACTAATATGCCAGTTGAGCTCCATAAAGGATGCAAAATGAAATACAAGTCCAATGCCCAATTTGGTAGAATTCTGAAAATCTTGAGAATGGAACATTTTAATAAATTTTATTTAAAAATGGATATTTGAGGGTCTGGAGGATGCCGAGAAATTGAACAGCTGCCTAGCATCTAAGCATTGGTTTCCGTCTCCAGCATACATGGATGGATGGATGGATGGATGGTAAAGGATAGATGAGTGGCTAGATGGTTGGATAAATGATAGATAACACAAATTGGTGGTTGATATCAATATTCAGATATGTAATTGGAAGATAGATTGATAAATGATAGATAGCTACACTGACAGTTGATATACACATAGTTACATAAATACATAAATATATAGATATATAGATCTAGCCTCTATATTAGGAAAAAATCTTCCTACCTACTCCTAAATTTTTTAAACAATTTGTGAACAAATTCATTATTTTTTAATGAATTTTTCCTTCTGGATTTTGGTGTTATTTCCAAGTTTGAAAATTAGGAGCAAACTATACAAACTCAACCAAACATTAAGTATTCAAAAATCATAAAAGCTTGTCTCAGAAAGTAAAGGTAAAAACTACAAATTATAACAAATTCAACTGTAATTTTTAGAGCCCAAATACTCTTCTGTCTCAGAATTGTAGGTAAACAAGTAAACATCACTCTCCTAGTAAACTGATGGTCCGCTGTCTGTGTAGTTTGATTCTATAGTTAGACTGGGAGAGTAGAAGACAGGAATGAGGCAGAAAGATGTATCAAATATAGGTGGTCCAAAGGCAGATACCAGTTGCTCATGCCTATAATCCTAGCAAATCAAGATCTGAGGCAGGAAAGCCCATGAGATTTTTATCTCCAGTTAATCACCAAACAGCTTAAAGTAGAGCTATGGTTCAAATGGCAGAATGCCAGCCCTGTTAGAAGTAGCAAAAGGACAGTTCCTATGCCCTGAGGCACTATATCACTGTGTGTGTGTGTGTGTGTGTGTGTGTGTGTGTGTGTGTGTGTGTGTGTGTGGTCTGAAATCCATTTTTATTATCATAGAGAAGATTTCTGAGATCCAACAATGGCAAATCTGATAACAAAATACTTGATCTCTTCTTTAACCCTGAGAAAACTTACAGTGCAGACATTAGCATTGACTTCATTTTAAAGACAAGGAAGCAGAGGCCTGACAGAGTTAAATAATGTACTCACAAGGTGGGAGCTGTGATTTAAACCAGATCTGTGCAGAAGCTAGAGCCAGGATTCATGAATGCACTACGTGCTGCCCGTCCCCTCAATCATTCCTCTAGATTAACCGCTCTGTATTAGAAAACCCATTTCCCTGAAGAATTTAGAGAGTCTTTAAATCCTAGTTGATTCTAAAATCAACACTTTTATGAAGAGCAAAGGAATTCATCTCCTTACCAAAGTCTTCCTTGATCCCTAGACTAAAAATATTGATACAGCCATGACAAGTACCTTACCTCCACACAACAAACCATTTGTATGGTACCCTGCTGCCTTGTCTACACTGGTGTTTATGACAAAGGGCTAGATTCCTTCCCATCACACATCATTCATATGAAAAGAGACTCTTGCCAGGCGCCATGGCTCATGCCTGGAATTCTAGCTCCTAGGGAGGCTAAGATCTGAGGATCACGGTTCAAAGCCAGCCTGGGCACTAAAGTCCTTAAGACTCTTATCTCCAATGAACCACTAGAAAATCAGAAGTGACACTGTGGCTCCAGGGGTAAGGTGGTAGGCCTGAACTGAAGAGCTCAGTGACAACACCCAGGCCCAGAGTTCTAGCCTCAGGACAGAGAGGGGGGGGAGAGAGGGAGGGAGAAGCTCGTAGATGTGCTTATATTGTAATGAATCCATTGTATTTGGTTGAAGAAATAAGACCTGGAGGATCACCTTCCACTGGATAAGTTATCTCTTCTTCAGATGGGCTCGGAGTCTATGTTAGGGCTCATGGTATGTGCTTTAGGGCTGTATCGGTGTACAAAAAAAAAAAAAAAAAAAAAAAGAATACTCGAGGCACAGTTCCCTCTCAAGTTGATGCCTAAAGCTGTGTCCAGAGAGGAGAACTGTTCCTAATTTATTCACTCAGAAATATCTCCTTGAGCTGGGAATCTGGCTTAATTGTAGATTGCTTGCGTAGCATGCATGAAACCCTGGGTTCAATTCCTCAGTACCACATAAATAAGGAAAAAGAAAACAGAAGTGATTCAAGTAGCTCAAGTGATAGAACATTAGCCTTGAACACAGACAGGCTCAAGCCCAGGCCCTGAGTTCAGCCCCAAGACCAACTAGCAAAAAGAAAAAAAAGCACTATCCTTTGTAGCAAAATGGTTGTTTTATTATCTTTTCTGTCTTTCTTACTATTGTAATCTTTAAGTAGTTGTACAGAGGAGTTACCATTCAGCAAAGCAGTTTCTGAATACAATCTGTCTTAATCATCATGTACCCTTTCAACGTTCTCCCTCATCCCTCTCCTGCCTACCCTTCCTCTCACTTCTCTTAGTTTTGTAGGATATGCATTGAGTTCTTGACTGCAATGCTTCTCCTCCTCTTTGTTTATCTACCCTCTCCTCTGCCCCTACCTGACTTTACCTTTCCAAGCAATTATACTGGTTGAAGTCTCCCATGAATCTACAGTATTTCAAGTGATACAGATTTGAGGCCATGACAGGCAAGAAAGGGGAGAGGGAGGAAGGGGAGGTAGGAAAAAAGAAGGGAAGAAAAGAACGGAAAAAGAGGAAGCTAGAAAAAGAAGGAAGGGAAGGAGGGAGGGAAGGAAAAAGGGAGGAGGGAGGGAGGAAGAGAGGAAGGAAGGAAGGAAGGAAGGAAGGAAGGAAGGAAGGAAGGAAGGAAGGAAGGAAGGAAGGAAGGAAGGAAGAAAAGAAAAAAAGAAAGAAAGAAAGAAAGAAAGAAAGAAAGAAAGAAAGAAAGAAAGAAAGAAAGCTGGCAAGACCCAAATCTTAACCAACAGAAAAACTGGGTGCAGTGGAAAACATTGTCATCCCAATTCTTGGAGAATCCTATATAAAAGGGATGGCAATAGATACAGCACAAAGGTCTGTGAGTAGCTCAAGTAGTAGAGTGTCTGTCCAGCAGCAGCAGGGTTTTTTTAAGTCTCCTTTTCTAGTTCTGCTAATACATCTGCTAAGCTAGCTGTGATTCAGAATAACATTCCAATATTTCAGAATGCTATAAGACCATATATATCAATCCAAGACATCTATCTGTCTTCTCATACAGGATCTGAGCTGAATGGGAAGGAAAAAATTACATTGGTATTTGTCAGTCTTTCATGCAGTTTTATTAGAATATCTCAAAAAAATGAGAGTTGAACCGTATTGCAATTTACAATAATAATAATAGAAAACAATAAAAGTGATGGCAAGAACACAGATAAGCTACAAAGCTGGCACTGACCAAGTTCACTTTAACAATGCCTGGATAAGATCGGTAGTCAGGAAAATAATTTTGGGGACAATGAACAACTGAAAATAATGCATGTAAATGTTAAGACTGTTGGAAGAAATTATAGGTTAGGTTGTAGAATCTCATTTTCTTGGAAAATATTTACATATTTATTATCCTTAAGAAGTTGTACAAAGGGGTTTCCATTCTGGATGTCAGTTTATGAATACAATGCATCTTGGTCAATGCATCTTCCATCATTGTCCTCATCTTTTTCCCCACATCGCTTCCATGTACCTAGTATCTTAGAAGATTTTCGTCAATTCATGAGATTGGAGGTATTTTCAATGACCCCTAGTGTGTGGCACTCATTGCCTGGACTCTGGCAATTCAGTAATAAGGAGGAACAGAGAGAATAAGGCCGCTGCCCCTCCTTGGGGGAAGATGGAAAGCCAGGACGAAGATGGCAAGGATTGGAGACCCCATGAGTTTAGAGGGGGGTGGGCAGGCAGAAAGACTGCTTAAGCTAGGATAAACTGGAAGAGGAAAGCTTGCTCAGAGACCTGAAGGATGAGAAAAACAAGTCTTTAGATGTTGGAAGCTTAGGAAGGGAGGGCGTGGGACATTTCCACAGAGAGCCACTGTCACAAAATGACCAGGAGAGGCAGATGAGTCAGGAGAATGGTGGGGAAAAGGTAGGGATGATAGGTAATCTGAGCAAGAGCCTACAGTGTCAGGAGATTTGACAGCCCCAGTCAGCTGCTTCCCCAAGCTGACAATTGACTACAGTCTGGCATGGCTAGTGAAGCCTTCGCCTGTTGGCATATCTAAGGTTGTGAAAAAAATTCGACCTATCTTACCCACCATCCAAAGCACAGTTATCCTGTGATGTTTCTCTCTAGTGTGGGAAATCATGCTTACCTTCAAACCCTACACAGAGGAAAATTGTTAATGGCTACTGTATTTTGGGAGCCTGGGCTCTGTCCCTGAGTTCTTCAGTTCAAGACTACCGCCGTACCCTTTGAGCCATGGTGCCACTTCTGGTTTTCTAGTGATGAATTGGAGTCTCACAGCCATTTGTGACCGAGCTAGCTTTGAAGCAAAATCTTCAGATCTCAGCCTCCCCAGTAGGAGGATTGCAGGCGTTAGCCACCAGTGCTCCAGCTTTGGTTACTGTATTTTTTAAATCTAAGTCTTCTTTTTCAATATTATTTTAGTTATTTCTTTATCATTTTGAAAATGTAAAAAAATGATTATAGAGCCTGCCAAGAGCAATAGTTCTTTCTTTTCTTCTACAATAAAATCTATATCTAGATGGATGGATAAATTGATTGATTGGTTGATTGATTGGTTGATTTTTTTGGGTGGGGCTGCCAGTGACTGAGCACTGTACCTCAGTGGTTTTTCTCAATCTAGCACTCCTTGTTTCAACTCAACTTCCAGTTTTTTGGTGGTTGGTTAAAGATCAGAGTCTCATAGACTTTCTTGCCTGGCTTGGCTTTGAACCATGATCCTCAGATCTCAACCTCCTGGACAGCTAGGATTACAGGCATGAGCCACCAGCACCCAGTTACAAATAACACACCGAATCCATAGAGTTGAATCTTTTCTGGGTGTGTGGGGGTCCAATTTTCTTCCTTTTCCTTCTGCCTCATGGTATTTTTGAATGAGGTCAATAGAAAATAAATCATTAATATCTGTCAACTTTTTTTCTAACCATCAGAAAAAAAAATCCTTGTATGATATCACACAGACAGATTTTCAATTTCCTTGTGTAATAAACAGCTGCTTTAAGATTTGGGTGTAATTTAAAGGTTTAAAAAATCACATTGAGATTGATGAATAAATCAGTTGCAAAGACAAAAACATTGATGCCTGCTGAAAATATCTCTCCAGACAGGCAGGAAATGAAATTAGTTCTCAGCAAAGTGTGGATACAAGGACCACAGACACAGTTTGGTTATGATGCCAGCTCTTTTTTCTTCTTCTCTTTTGGTCTTCTATGGTGATACAACACACTGCAAGGGCTACAAAAATCTAATTAAAGAGCAAATGTCCCTTCTGACATCAAATTAATCTTTATCATGTTTCCTATTTTTATTTCAATCTGGCACCAGAAAATGAAATTTAGAATTCCAGGCATGCTACAAAACAGTTTGTGATTTTTCTCCTGAGCATTAAAATGCAAAATATTCAGTCTTGTTTAATTAGATGGCTAAGCAAACATTTTTCAAATGTTGTTTCCTATTTATATCAGTAATAAAAATGTATGTCGTTCTAACGTTAACCTCAACATTTCTTTACAAAGTGTTCAGAACTATGGTTTGTTTTCCAGTTTGAAAGGAAAAACCAGTGTTAAATAATGTTCCTTCAACATTTGCCTATATTTTTCTTGGTCTTTGATGTTTGTGATGTACTTAAAGTTAGTCATGGAAGGTAGCTGAATCTTTCATCTTTGAACTTTGTACAAAAATTAGGTTCATGAACTGAAGTCACTTAAGGAATTTTTATTAAAGACTTTATTAACATTGATTTTTATATCATATTTCAAATGATGTGTCTAATAAACAAGTATTCAAGGATTGAATCTCTATATGCAATCACTGGCTCTTAGATTTTAGAACATAATTTTTAATGTTTTCGTAATAGTCTCTTCCTAATGTAAGGATATAGTTTAAGAAAAGACACAATAAAGATCTGGTGTGTGTGTGTGTGTGTGTGTGTGTGTGTGTGTGTGTGTGTGTGTGTGTGTTTTCCATGCTTTCAGCTAACTTGATACTTTCAGCTACCATTTGTTTTGATCCTTGTTTGATTTTAGCTTATATTTTGTCAATTGTTGTGTAAAAAATCCAATATGGAGAACTTTACTTTAAAAGATAAGACAGACCTGGCATTTGTACATCTGTCCCATAAGTGTCTCACCATAGCATCACATCATCTGTAGTAAATGTTATTTATTGAAAACATGATTTATTGAGCTATTACTATGGGAAAGCTCAGTAAGTAGGGTACAGGTTCAGGATGCTCGTGCAGCACTGCTGATGGTGTTAATAAAGCAAGTCAACCCTCTTTCCCCCAGTGTGTTCTCCTGCTCATCACCCAGCACTGCAGTAGACACAGGAAGGAAGAGGAGAAAGTTGGGCTCTAGGAAAAATAAAACAAAGCATTGAAAATAAAGACACTTCATGGAAGCCAACCAAACACCTTCCATGTTAGAAATGCACGATGATCCAGAGAAAGAATTCTGCCTGAAACACAGAAGACACCCAAGCATCTAGTTGGGTCCCTTACCACCAACTTTTAGTTTAGGAATCTGTTTAAAATTCACATTATAGGTGGTATCTACACAGACAAACCAGTAGTTCATTTAGGAAATTTATCCATTCATTCAGGTCAAAAAGCCAATCTGGCTGAATTCTGTACTTTTCAATGACTTGGTACTAGTCATTCTGAATTCATCTTTCTTCACAGTTGTTTAGACATTGGCTTGAAATCAATTGAGGTAATTCTGAGAACTGAAGATGTGGTATAGTACATGACACTTTTTAGTGCCGTTATAGAAATGATAACCAAACATGAATAAAAGTCTAAGGATATCCTTAGTTTAAAAAAATCAATTCTGTGATCACTCTGCTAAGTTTAAGGACAACAGTATTCTAACCTTTAAAAGCTGCCTGCAATAAATGGAGAAGGTATATATTTTTTCAATCTCTTGATTTCAGTAACTAAAAGGAGTCATGGCTGGAATCTGATGTACAGAGACAATTAATAGACTAATTAAATTGCTTTTTTATCACTCCCAGCAAAGCTTGCTTATGCTGATCTTGAATTTATCAGATAAGCTACAAATAAATCTTTGTGTATAATGCTTTTTGTTTATCAGATATAGCTATACACTTGAAAGATTCTGCCCTTGGATTTTTTTACTAGGATTAAATGTCAAAACTTATCCATATTAGTGAATTAATCACAGTGTTGTCTGCAAATTAATAGATTTTTCAATTACAAAATATTCACTTTGTCTTACACTTTTCCCTCTCCATTTTCTAGCAGCACGTTGTTTTGTATTTCTTTCTCTGTATTAATCCAACCACTTTTAAAAAGCTTTGGTTGGAATTTTTTGTTAGCTGAGAGAGAAACACAAATTTAAAAAAAAGAAGAAGAAGCAGATGGTCCCTTTGAGATTGAATGAAGAAAAAGGGTTTTGAGAACAATATGTGAATAGGTGTAGTCTAATAAAACACTCAGCCACCTGCTGCCTGAATCCTTCAGAAAAGATTCTGTTACATATTCTGGGGATTAACTATTAATGTATCCTTAGGTTTGATAGAAAACAAACTTTGAAGGCTATAAGCTCTTTGCTTCCTTTGTTTTGATTGAATTAGCTTTTCTACATTTTAAATGTTTCTGTATTCAGTCTGCTTAAGAGTACAATTAAAGGTTATTTTGACACACAGTTAAATGAAGAAAGCATGTATACAATGCGATGCAGACCTCCCTTCTCTACTATTGTTTCCTAGGCCCTTACCATAGGTATGACACCTCTTGAGCAGAAGCAGGAAGGTCTGTACAGAGAATACATAAATATTTAGGAGTTTTTCTTTTAAAAAGGCATTCTAATCCTCACCTGTGGACTTGCATATTCCTTTCAGGGATTTACTCTTCAACCTGACTATCAGACAATTATCAATCCTACATCTACAGCTGCACAAGTTGTCACCCAAGCAATGGAGTATGTGCGTTCTGGGTGCAGAAATCCTGCCCCCCAGCCCGTGGATTGGAATGACTACTGCAGTAGTGGGTAAGCGGCCTGCCATCGCCACCTAGTGGTAGATAGTGCTCATAGCATGTGCCCGAGTCCATCCCGCTTTTATTATTATTATTTTTTAATTTTTTTATTGTCGGGGTAATGTATAGAGGGGCTATAGTTACATTCGCCAAATAGAGGGTGCCTTACTTCTCACACATTGATACCCCTTCTCAAGTTTTTTTGTCCCCATTGCCCTCCCCTCACTCCCTCCCAATCATCTTATTTTCCCCACTTCCCTTTCTTATTTCAAATAAACAAACATAATGTACTATGTTATTTCTCTTCTCTTTTTTTGGCCCTTTGGTTATCGTTACTGTATCCGGCTTTGTTACCTGGTATATTGTATATACGTTTATCTGTTTATCCTTCCCGCTTTTATTCCTGCTTTCCAATAGATGATATTCAGGAAAGTAGCTGCAACAACTTCAGAAAAAGTTGAGCCATTATCCAGCCCTTCCAAGAATAATGCCTTTAGATCTCTCCTCCCTGAAGATGCAGTTTAATGACGCAGACCCTTTCCCAGAGACTAGTTTCATCCCTCAAGTTAAACCAACTCTACCCAGGCTGTCTTGTAACAAGGATTTTATGTTTTCTCTCCCTACAGGGGTATGCAGAGGGACAAAGCACTGTACCTTACCTGAAAAACTAAACACCTCTCCTTTCCACTGAGGAATTCAGGGAAGTCTTTTCACCGGATTGCTTTGTACAGTCAAGGCAATTCTCCATTTTATTAGAAATTACAAGTTGCTAAGCACTTAGGACCATCTGAGCTTGTGGGTCACCCACTCTGGAAGAAATAGTTATGCTTCTTTATTATTTTTGTAACCCTTTATGAACATTCTCCTCCTCCTCCTCCTCCTCCTCCTCCTCCTCCTCCTCCTCCTCCTCCTCCTCCTCCTCCTCCTTCTCCCCCTCCCCTCCCCTTCCCCTCCTCCTCCTCTTCTTTCCTTCCTTCCTTCCTTCCTTCCTTCCTTCATTCCTTCCTTCCTTCTTTCCTTCATTCCTTCTTCTTCCTTCTTTCTTCTTCCCTGAAGGAAATATGGACCATTCAAAGTTTATGTTGGTTTTTTGCTGTGAAGTGCTATATGCTCTAGTAACGGCCTTAGCGATGTCTCGGGTAACAGTCCTGGGTTTTCCATTGGTTTTCATAATGGGTGTTTATATGAAACTACTAAAGACTTTTTAAATGGCTTGATGTAGCAGTCATAGCAAGTTTGTAAATAGCATCTCTGTTACACTCTCCTAGAGTATAAAAATGTGAATGTTTTTGTAGCTAAATTGTAATTTGAAACTGGCTCATCCCAGTTTATAGGTTTCACAAGAGGAGTTAAATTGGCAAACATTCATATTTTTACTTCATTTTTAAAACAACTGATTAATAGTTCTATATTTTCAAAATGTTTGAAAAAATATTCCCAAGTGATTTTACTTTAAAACCAAATTGGCTGGTCTCATTAATCAGACACAAGGAAAACTAATGTTAAGGGAAGCAAGGACACATTTATTTTGTACTGCAGGAAAAAAATGCTTTTTTTGTATCACTTTTTGTGTAATGGTTAGTAAATGTCATTTAAGTCCTTTTATGTATAAAACTGCCAAATGCTTACCTGGTATCTTATTAGATGCAGAAACAGATTGGAAACAGCTAAATTATAACCTCTACTTATGGCTCTGTATTATTGTTTCTTCATACTGTGTCTGTATTTAATCTTTTTTTATGAAACTTGTTGCGCCTATTTATGAAATAATAAATATAGGTGTTTGTAAGTAAATTTGTTAGTATTTGAAAGAGGTTTCTTTGATGTTTTAACTTTCTCTGGCAAAAAGTAATAATTCACGCTTGTGAATATTTTATTGTTTAGTTTTACAGTGACACAAATAAAGCCAAACCTGCTTTTCATTTAGCAGCAAATTCAAGTAACCAATCTTCATTTCTGCATTGCTTCAGTTGATGCAAATGGAAAACTATTCTATTAATGAATTTTCTTTCTTACCATACAACAGAGATTTGTTCCCCAAAGATTTAATAGATATGTCCTCTATCTAAAATGAATTGCTTTATGGTTCTCGGCTGTTTTAGTCAGTTCTGAAACCCCTTCCCCCACAAATAAAAAAGAAAATTTTAAATCATGCATCCCAAAATTCTTCAAGCCACATACTTCTCACAAAATTTCGTAAACATTTAAGAATCAAACAGGGGCAAAAAGAAATGAAAGAGAGAAAACACTGCCTAGAAAGCATCTCAAAAATGGAAAGTATCAGACAACAAAAGAGAAAGGAAAACAACCTTCACAGTTGAGAGTTCTGCTACTTTTCTTCCCAGAATTTCTGTGTCTTCTTAGTGTGTTCTGAGAATACTAGAGCTTTGCTAAGGGTCAGAAGCACTGAGGATCTTTTTGAGGATTTGCATAGCTTTTACAACAACAATAACAACAAAGATCTAGCAAATTACTCCCTTATTGGGGATTGTGTCAAATAAGTTAAATGGTTGGAAATCAAGAGAATGGTAATGTTTCTTTCACAGACTGTGTGAAATAATTAGTGATTTAACTAAATACAAATATATGCATTATGTAATCCAGTCAAAATGAAACAGACAAAAGGTATGTTTACTTTGGAATTATTCAAAAGGTATGTTTACTTTGGAATTATTTTAGCCATTGTACCACCTTGAATCACTTGAGCATGTAATAACTAATAAATAATGCAGATCCAATGTGATTATTAAAATGACTGTAGCTGAGAGCTCTAATTTTCCTGTCTTGAAATTGTATATGAACTCACACGATTAAGTTCAGTTTATTGTTTGTCTGTTTCGTATTTTAGAAATATACCAGCACTACTAATTACCTAATGTCTTTTATTCGTTACATTATGGTAAAGTAAAATTTTCTCCTGCATTAAGTCTAAACTGAGAAGGTAATTACAGGGATGAAGACAAGCAGCTTTGACTTTGGCAGGTAGTTTGTACAGGGATGTTCTTTACAGTTTTTCCAGAGCAGGTGCACACCAAATACAGTTACAGCGAATGTAAATAAAAGACAGTGCATCGTCAATAGAATCTCTTAGCATGTGTGGCCTTCCTCTGTTTGGTGATCCACTAGAAACTAAAGGACAGGCCTAATCAGATGAGAAATCCCAAGCTTGTTTCAAGACAGAAGGACACGTCTGCTATGCCTCAGAAGTGCTTGAGCCCTGACCTCTTTAAGACATCTGCCATCTTTAAGTCTGCCTTCTTCCAAGAAGCCAGAATCTAGTGTAGGCACAGTAAGTCATGGCTAATCACTCAGAGAACAGTGCCAGTGTAATTCCAGTTCTTAGCTGGAGTGCACCCAACTGTTCCTGAGCTAAGAATAAAGTCACTCAGAGAGATGTAGCAAGAAGAGTGAACACAAAACACAAAGTATTTCTTACCACAATACTCCAATCAGAATTTTTTAGCCTGGAAGAAAAAGACAAAAGAGGAGGAGAAAGGAAATAGGAGTAAGTCATGTCACTACCCTAATCAAGAAAGAATAATTTAAATCCCAATTCTCATCACCTGAGAATGTGCTGATAATGGAAAAATAAGTCATATTATACTTTCCCATTAATCAAACCTATGAACTAAGTCTGGAGTTGGTCTCTGGGACAACTCTTAGCTGTCTTAAGGGAAAGGAATTCCTCCACAGGCAACATAAACTTTCCAAGAAAAACATGATTAGTGAAGACCATCCTCTGGCTGGAAGTGTGGCCCAGTGGTAGAGTGCTCTCCTAGCATGCACAAAGCCCTGGGTTTGGCTCCTCAGAAAAGGCTGGATGTAGTACTGTGGCTCAAGTGGTAGAGTGCTAGCCTTGAGAAAGCCCAAGGACAGTGTACGAATTTGTTTTTAATCTAGGAATTCAAAATTTATAATCACCCCAACATCCTACCTCCATTTTCCATGGTCTTAGCACCTTTTTACAAGAGTTAGCCCAACTCATTTGAAAAGGTCATTGATTAAATCATAGGAAATTGCCAAATGTGAACCTTACCTGCATATGTGGTAACTTCATGTGACCCACTACAGGTGGGGATATTGTTATGTCTAAAGTTAATTGTGCCTGACTTTAGATATAGTTTCTAATTGAGGTAGAAGTATGTACAAGTTCCTAGGTAGAAAATCTTAAAGAAAAGACATTGGTGGCTTACACCTGTAATCCTAGCTACTCAGGAGGCTGAGCTGTAAGAAACAGAGTTCAAAGCCCAGCCTGAGTCCATGAGACTCCAATTAACCACTAGAAAACAGGAAGTGGAACTGAAGTTCAAAGTGGTAGATTGCTGGCCTAGAGCACAAGAGCTCAGGAACCGCACCCAGGCCCTGAATTCAAGTCCCAGGATTGGCACAAAAAAGAAAAAGGAAAAGAAATTGATTTCTTTAGAATCCAAGCTAGTCATATTAAAGTCTATTCTAAGCTATCAGGTTTCAATAAATCCCAGTTTCTACTTGCATTTATTTGTTAGAGTACAATGGTTTTTGCAGACATTTATGATAGATTATTCAAAAATATAAAAAAATATTGTGACAAATAAATGTTTTCTGATGTTTTTTTCACTGAAAGTAGGATTGACTCAGACTCATAGCTTTCATGGGAGTAGGGGGTGGCAGTACTGGAGCTTGAACTCAGGGCCTCATACTCACTAGTCTGACATTCTACCACATGAGCACGCTTCCAACTCCGTTTATCACTGATTATTTTTGAGATAGAGTATGCTCCCTACCCAGCACATGCCTGAGCTGAAATTCACCTACTTTAGGCTCCCCTAAAGTGGAGGTGGATGGCAGCAGTTGGTGGGGGGGGGCGGGGAGGTTATGCTGTGCCTAATGCCTCTCCAAGGACATAGAATCTCTCCAATTGTTTTGCTTAGGCTGTCCTCAAACCTCAAATCTCTGCCTTCAACGTAGCTAGACTAACAGGTATTAGCCACCAGTACAAAATTTCATCATTCATTTTTAGGAAAAATTAAACTCATGGAAAAATTATTTCTGATGGGGAGAAGTATAGCAGCAATGACATGGATGAAAATGACCACAAAAAATTATTAAAGGGCGAAAATCAGAAAGGTCATATTATTTTGGCCTACAGAATTAAGAGCATGTTTCTAGTCATGAAAGAAGTAAAAGATATATGTTTATTAGATCAAGACAATAAGAATTGGGGGAAAGAAAGGTGCTAGACATGTAGGAATGTAGGGAACAAGAGAATTTGGAGAAAAGTCCTATGGGTTGCTAAATTCAAACACAGATGAATGAGTAGGATACTTAAGCCTTCTTTCTAGTTACCAAGAATGGGAATGACTTGGTCAAATACGAAAAACTCCTTTCTTGTATCCAACATAAATGACATCAGGATGAGAAGAAATTAATGTATTTTTAACAGCCTCCAAGGATATTTCCATAATTTCATTTGGCACTCTTTCTTCATGTGGGAAGACCTTTCCTAATCAAAAAATAATAACAGTCTCCCAATCCTTAGAGAAAATGATTGCACTGAGAAAGTGAATGGGAGCCATCTTCACTGTACCAACCACAAGGGAAGGAGCCTGGCAATGACAGAAGAAGGGAGCTTGAGAAACCAGTTAACCATAGTTGATCTGATTGTCAACCAGATACTTGACAGTTTCATATATATTCAGAGAGCTTCAACTTCAAATTCTTGGTGCAGACTGAGTCACACAGATCTTGTCATTTGCCTCCAGCAGCAGATTTCACTAGAGTAGATGAGAAGTAGAGCTGTGGTTCTAGTATCCGTATGGAAACAATTGAAAACAACATTGTGTTGTTCTCTCAGATCTGCAGCTAATTAAGGAAGGCCACCAGCAAGAATCATTTCACATTTTTATTAACAGCTTGCTAGCAAAGACATTTAGAAGTAAAATTTTACTTACATTGACATGAGTCCAGGAGAAAAAAAAATAGGGACCAGAAAATAAAAATCAAAGACAATTCTACAGAGAAAGCAATAACAAAATACCCTTCTAAATAGACTATGAAGCAAACTACAGTATTTTTTTTAAGTCTGGAGTGTCCCTGTTTGACAATTGTGTGTTTACAATAAGCCCAAACATAATTGCTCTGATGAGCTGTCAGGGAAAAGATTAATTTGGCAAAGATTAGTATTGACTTGCTGTTTATTAAGGCTTTTAAACAGCTGTATCTGGCAACATTCCTGTAAGTGACTGTCATATCTGAAAATCAGGCTCACACGGCAGTGCTAGCCAGCTGTTTCTATACAATCTTCCATCTCTTTGAATATCTTTCTCCAGGCCAAACAGCAAGAGCTCACTATTGCCAAATGCACCCTTTTCTTCTTCTTCTTCCTCTTCCCTCTCTTTGTCTCTGTCTTTTGTTCCTTTTAGTGAATACTGAAATGGCAGCTTATGGCTGATAGCTTAGCTGATAAGAGGGTTTAGAAGCCAGTAGATGGTTTGGGTGCTAGAGAGAGCTCAGCAAGGCCAGCCATCCCACACGGGGGAGGAGGAGGAGGAAGAAGAGGAAGAGGAGGAAGAGGAGGAGGAGGAGGGCAGGGAAGGAAGGAAGGAAGGAAGGAAGGAACGAAGGAACGAAGGAACGAAGGAAGGAAAAAATATACCTTGCTATTGTGATAGATAAAAGATTTCAAAGATGGTTGAATGCTGATGCATCCTTTAAGTAAATGAAATTGCAAAAGTAATGTCCCCTTTCCTCAGGCTGGACTGGGCCCTGCCTATAAGGTCTCTACAAAGAGATGTGTGGTGAGAGGTTGAGGAAATGTTGCTTAGTACCATCCGTCTAAGCCTGGGAATGGGAGGCAGGGGTTATCCCCTTTGGAACTCTGAAAGAGGACAAGCCACCTGGTAAGATGTACACCCTTCTCTTTGATTCAGTGGAAACTTGTATGAAACTGGTTTTAAAGTTGAAAAGAAAGCACATCTTGAATTATACTCAAGTATTGTCATGAAGGCAATGAAAAGAACAGCATTCCAGTGGATTTAGACAGCAGACTACAGAGGGCCAGGTGTCATGGCAGAAGTCATTTTTGCCTTTCCAAGGGGACTGATTGGATTTGTTTGTTTGTTTGTTTGTTTTTGTGGGGTTTATTGGCAGAGGAGTCAACCTCAGCCTTTTCACATCACATCAGGCTGCAGTGATCTCTTGGGCCATTTACTAAAAAAAAAAAACATTGCTGTCTCTTAATCTGCTGTACTTCCCATGGCTATCTGGTGGCCTAGTGGGTAAGCTTTCTAGAAGGACATAAAAGAAATGTTTGCAAAAGTGTCACCTCCATATAACTTTGTTTTTACGTTTGGTGTTTGTACAGTCATCCTTAGGACTGAATTAAGCCAGATCTCAAGGTCTATGAAATGAACAAAGGAACCATGTTGTTCAGTTCTGAGAGTATGCCTTTCTGTCATGGATATTCAAGAGCTCTCAACACCATGTTCTTTTCACATGTCATGATAGGAGACAGTAGTTGGATGACAATTACTACTGGTACAATTAGAGAAATAGTGAACACAGAAGGCCTGTTGTGCACTGGCTTGAGACTCTGATATGGCTCTGCTGCTGAAGCTCAGCAATATATGCTATAGAGAGAGAGGAAAAGCTAGACTGCAGGATCAACTTAAAAATTAATCTGGAGATGGGGAGGTTGGCCTAGTGGTAGAGTGCTTACCTAGCATGCACCAAGACCTAGTTCTTCAATTTCTCTGTACCACATACATAGAAAAAAAAGCTGGCAGTGGTGCTGTGGCTCGAGTGGGAGAGCTCTAGCCTTGAGAAAGCCTAAGGACAGTGCTGAGGCCCTGAGTTCAAGCCCCAGAACTGGCACCAAAGAAAAAAATTAATCTGTGAAGGCCCAGAGGTTGGCCTAGTGGTAGAGTGCTTGGCTAGCCTGCACGAAGACCTGGGTTTGATTTCTTGGTACCACATACATAGCAAAAAGCTGAAAGTGGTATGGTGGCTAGCCTTGAGAAAGCCCAAGGTCAATGCCCAGGCCCTGAGTTCAAGGTCTAGGCCTAGAAAAAAAAAATCTGTGACTCTAAGTCACAGGATGTTCTAAGTTCTAAAATAACTCTGGACTTTTAGCTGCTTCGTCTATTTTCTCAAGTAAGAGCCATTCTCCATGGAGACTGTGCTTACTCAGGCCATCTTACATCCTGAACAAATATACCCTCTTACTTGCTCTAAAAGTAACCTTTGATTTTAGAAGTGCTGCAACAATACCATCACTAAACTCAAAACATGCTGCTTCTAATCAAGTAAAGACAACACACACAGCTGGGAGTTTGGTCTAATGGTAAGAGTGCTTGCCTAACATGCATGAAGACAGGGGTTCAATTCTTCGGTACCACATATATAGAAAAAAAAAGCTGGAAGTGGTGCTGCGGCTCAAGTGATAGAGATCTAGTCTTCAGAAAGCCCAAGGACAGTGCTCAGGCCCTGAGTTTAAGCCCCAGGAATGGAGAGAGAGAGGGAGAGAGAGGGAGAGCGAGAGAGAGAGAGAGAGAGAGAGAGAGAGAGAGAGAGAGAGAGAGAGACGGAGACAGAGAGAGACGGAGACAGAGAGAGAGAGAGACAGAGAGAGAGAGAGAGAGACATAGAGGGGGGGAGGGTTGGGAGGAGACAGGGAGGAAAGCTGGACAGGAGGAAAATAGGCCCTGAGTTCAAGCCCCAGGAATGGAAAGGAGAGGGGAGGGAATCGTCTATGGGTAGTCTTACCATATTTTTTATTAAATAATTTTTATTGTGATTAATAGAAGGGTTACATTATATTCACCAGATAGAAGATGCATTATTTCACATACATTGATACCCTTTCTCATGTCTTGGTCCCCATTTCTCTCCCCCCACCCTGCCCCTCATCTTGTTTTCCTCCCTTCCCTATCCGACTTCAAGTAACCAAATACACATATATACAATATATCAGATAACCAGGTTTATAATATAACAATATGAGATAACCAAGGGACAGCAAAAGAGATGAGAGATAACATAGTACATTAAGGACAACAGTCACTCATTATATGGCTTTTGTTTCTATATCCTGGAGGTCCTTACTTTTAGCATCATTCTATATGGACTTATGTATCTAGGTTTTGTTCTATTGTAAATCTCTGCTAGGAGAGCCCAAGGTTTCTACTGATTATGACAAATGAGGGAAACCATTGAGCCTATGTTCCTTTGAGTCTGGCTTACTTCACTTAATAGGATTTTTTATGTCTTTCCATTTCCTTACAAATGTGGCGATGTCATTCTTTCTGACAGCAGCATAGAATTCCATTGTGTATAAATACCACATTTTGTTGAGCCACTCATCAACTGAGG
Source organism: Megascapheus bottae (assembly GCF_031878675.1). NCBI lineage: Eukaryota > Metazoa > Chordata > Mammalia > Rodentia > Geomyidae > Megascapheus > Megascapheus bottae. Next base: position 9,953,486 of record NC_143517.1, on the reverse strand, counting down.
GACATCTGGGTTAGTTCCATATCTTTGCTATGGTAAATACTGCTGCAATGAACATCATTGTGCTAGTGGATTTACTAAGCCCTTGTCTTACCATATTTTTACAGGACAATATTTGGCAAGTGTTTTCTTCCTAGCTTATTTGTAAGTTTGATTACCTCCCATTGGCCTGTAATTGTTTGGCTATTCAGATATGGTAATTACAGGGAGAGAGTTGAAGGGATGAATCCAACAAAACCAGTGAACTAATGAAGATCCCTCTCCAACTACACAGAACCAAGATCTCTCTCACCATTGCTTGGGATCCATTCTACCAGAAACAGAACACTTTGGGTGTAAGACTCAAACATGTAGAAATTAGCCCAAAGAAAAATAACTGACATTTTTATCCTGCTAGATATTTTTTGGATGGGACAATGCAATTCCCCCAGCCAGAGGAAACTTCCCAGAATTTCTCTCTACATAAATTTCTGGGTAAAATTACCAAATCTACATAGTTACAAAGAAGTGGTAATGAGTCACATGATGAATTCATTTCCTTTCTTACAGAGTTCTATACACTCCATCGAACCCTTCCAAAGGTGTATATACCAATTCACCATACATCATTAAAAATAACTTTTGAAAAAATACAGATCTCTTTTTCCCGTATCTTGGAGTTTCCCATATCTTGGATACAACACACACACACACACACACACACACACACACACACACACACACACACACACACGTGTATATATATATATACATATGGATATATATTTTAAATAAAAATATATTTTAATATAAATATAAAAATTCACATGGGCATTGTGTCTACATGTTTCTCTCTTAAGAGTATCTTCTTTTGGTCTCACTATGTATGAATGCCTAGAATCCTGTATAATTTATTCTATCCAATGAACATGGATATGCAGCTGTTTTTAACATATTCTGGGTCATTTTTAACATCTGGTTTCATGATGTGGTTTTTATCAGACAAGAAGCAATAGTTCTTTATGCAGTGGGAGTTGTGTCTCCTTTCCTCTTCCTCCCCTCCTCCACTTCTGACTTCTGTCTTTCCTTTCTTCCCTAACAGGAAACACAATCTGCTACATTATGTAACCTCTACCTTTCCTGAAATAATTCTGGCCTCGCACTCTCAGAAGATTCACCTTCCACATAGCATTTGGAAAGCCAGATTGTGCACTGCTGGGCATGAGCTGGCCACCAGCTTCCCTGTGCTGATCACTTTGTTAATTCCCTGATAAATAGAGCAAGAGTGTGTGCCTGTTTTTCTCTCCTCCCTTCTCTGATCAGAGGTAGAACCATCAGAAATCTCCAAGGGTTACTCTGTATGACTTCCCATTTCACACCACAGATGGTTTACATACAAACTATTAGTTTCATTTATTCCAACAGCTTCATTTCACCAAAATGAAGACTATTTTTAGCATTCTGCCTAAAGGTTTGTTTTCACATTTTGTAGCCATAAAGGAATTTTGCTGGTGTGTAAAGCTTTTAATCTCGTCATCCTGCCATCCAACAGGCATCAGGACTAGAATGGAACTGGTTCATCCACTAAGAAGGAAAGCACTTTTTTATCCTTTTTTTAATTTATTTTTTATTGTGATTAATAGAGGGGTTACATTATATTCACCAGATAGAAGGTGCATAACTTCACAAACATTGATACCCTTTCTCATGGTCCCTGTTTCCCTCCCACCCTCCCCCCACTCACCTTGATTTCTCCCCTTCCCTAACCAATTTCAAATAATCAATTAAGGACATATAAAATATATTAGATAACAAGGTGAAATACTGTAAAATATGAGATAACCAAGGTTTGGCAAAAGAGATGAGAGATAACATAGTACATTGAGGACAACAATCACTCATTATATGGCTTTTGGTTAGAAGGAAAGCACTTTAAAAACATGCCATTCAAATTGCTTTATGAATTTGATTTATGTATATTTTCGGCCAACCTTTGAGTGTTTGCATTTTTCTGCACTGTTAGTTTTGATCATTTTATTTTTAGCATAAGCGTTCTACATGTTTTTTAATGTAAATTAAAAAAACACTTTATCATTGTTTTTACTTAATGTCATTGCTTTAGAGACTATTTTTCTTTAGAAATTGTACCCTATAGGGAGGGGGCATAGAAACAAGTCTTCAGAGATTGTATATTGAAAGAAAGTAAACAGTCACAAATTTCCCCACTTCTCATTGCTGTGCAGAGCTGATGTAGACTTGCTTGGTGTTACTTTGGGTTCAGTTCCTTACATTAGTACAAGAAAATATAGTGACAACAGATAATAAACTGAACAATAAAGAAAAAAGAAATAACTTCACACAGCCCATTAAAAAATAAAAGCAAAGAAACAACAAAAAAAATCTCTCTTGTTTTGGCATCTTGGAGATCATTTCAATTAGCATCATTTCATATGGTCAAATGTACATACCTATTAGAGATATTGTGATCTTCTGCTTGGACTATCCTAGATATGTAATCATTATTACAAAGGAGGAAAACCATGGACTCTATGTTTCTTTGGCTCTGGCTTACTTCACTTCATATGATTTTTTTGCAAGTCTTTCCATTTCCTTAGGAATGGGGCAATGTCATTCTATCTGATGGCAGCATAGAATTCCAATGGGTATAAGTACCACATCTTCTTAATCCATTCATCTACTAAGGGGTATCTGAGTTGGTTCCCTATCTCCACAGTGATAAATAATGCTAAAATGAACATAGTTATGCTGGTAGCTTTAGTGTGACCTTGTTTGTAATCATTTGGGTAAATGCGCAGGAGTGGGATTGCTGGGTCATCTATTGGCTATTCTTATTTCATCTTCAGATAAGTTTCTTTTTAATTCTTTAGCCCACTTATTAATAGGGTAGTTGTTTCTTTATGGATTTATTAATGAGGGAGATAATCTTTTGAGTTCTCTATATGTTTTAGATATAAGGCCCTTATCTATTGTATAGCTAGTGAAGACCTTCTCCCAATCTGTGGAACAGTTATACTCACAAGCACTATATTGGAAATGAACTTTACAACTTGTGGGGGAAGGAAAACTGGGAAAAAAACAGACGACAAGAAATGTACTCAGTATCTTAATTACATAACTGTAACCCCACTGCCGTCATCCTTACAATTAAATTAAATTCTAAAAGAAGAGAAAGCCTGGAGCTGGTGGCTCATGCCTGGAATCCTAGCTACTCAGAAAACTAAGATCTCTGTTCAAAGTCAGCCCAGGCACAAAAGTCCATAAGACTCTTATTTCCAATTAACCACCAGAAAATCAGAAGTTTTGCTGTGGCTTAAGTGGTAGCGTACTAGCCTTGAGCTGAAGAGCTTAGGGACAAAGTTCAAGCCCTATGATTAACACAAAAGAAGAAAAAGAAGGAGGAGGAGGAAGAGGAGGAGGAAGAGGAGGAGGAGGAGGAGGAGGAGGAGGAGGAGGAGGAGGAGGAGGAGGAGGAGGAAAATACATTTTTAAATTAGTTAAATACTAAATAGCAGGTGGAAAAAACCTTAGCAATTGACTTTAATAGATTACAGAGTAAAGACTCTAGGATTGTATGGAAATTTGACTGCTTTCTCAAAATGTAAACAATGCAAGCTGTTCAACTTGACTTCCATCTCCCATTCTCTCTTCAGTAGTCCTCAAGCTTTCATTTCTCATATATATTTAAAGGCTCCAAAGACTGATGTTATCTAGGACCAACTGAGAGCATGTCAGCACCACCAAAGCCTGACTCTCTGACCACTAGGTTTAAAATTAGCTCATTGAATTGTATTGTTAACCCATCCACATATAAGCACAACACAATACTATGGACATAAGGTCACTGTCATTGACTGTCTAATTGTAGCCCATTCTAACGTTCTAAGTTACTCTCTGTGTAGGGGCATGCACAAATGTGGCATTTCTCTATACTTGTTGAATTAAAAGTTAATCTCCATGTTCCCTTCCCAGAAAATCGGGTAGAGTTAAAACACACTGAGGCCCTACCATCTATGATCCCACAACTGCCCATAGAGATCACTATTTAAGAATACACAAGGGCTGGGAGTTTGGCCAAGTGGTTAAGGTGCTTGCCTAGCATGCACGAAGACCCGGGTTCGATTCCTTGGTACCACATACATACAAAAAAAAAAAGCCGGAAGCGGTGCTGAGGCTCAAGTGGTAGAGCTCTAGCCTTGAGAAAGTCCAAGGACAGGGCTCAGGCCTTGAGATCAAGCCCAGGACTGGAAAAAAAAAAGAAAGAATACACAAGCTAATTAGATGATAGGAAGTCAACCTGATCTTGCCGTCAACTTTCAAAACTCAGAAACACTTTGTTGCCAGTATACTAGGATAATGTCATCTTGAAGAACTAGTTTCTGATACTCAAAATATACCCAGCTAATACAACTCTAAATCATCTAATTAATACTCTCAAATGGTTTGTGCAAGATCATAAGACAGAGACAAGCAGGAACCCAATAATTACATCTTTAATATATAGACATTTGTCATCATCCTATATTGTTATAGCAAGGGAGAAGGAGGAAAAGCAGAAAGCAAAATGGAGAAAAAATGATGCCCAAATCTCACACACTTAGGTCTCACTGGTCAAACATCACACATGGCCAGTCTTTACTGCTCATTTCCCCTTCACTAAAAATCAGTGTTCCATAAACAAGTAAGAAGAGTAAAAGGAGCAAAATTTGCAATAAAAGTGGCAAGACAACAGGCTGGAGTTGCCATCCTCATATCAGATAAAATAGACTTCAAACTAAAATTAGTGAGAAAAGACAAAGAAGGTTACTACATACTACTAAAGGGATCTTTCCTCCAGGAGGACAACGATCCTAAATATTTACATACCCAATCCCAGAGCTCCGAACTTCATCAAGCAAACTTTACTTACACTGAAACCATACATAGATCGAAACACAGTGATTGTTGGTGACTTTAATACACCACTCTCACCTATGGACAGATCAACAAGGCAAAAACTCAACAGAGAAACCTTAGAATTGAACAACTATATAGACCAACTATATCTAACAGACATCTGCAGATTATTCCACCCAGCAACAACACAATATGCATTTTTCTCAACAGCACATGGAACATTTTCCAAAATAGACCACATTTTAGGCCATAAAACAAACCTGGACAGATTTAGAAATACTGAAATTATTCCCTGCACTCTCTCAGACCACGAGGGCATCAAATTGGAACGGAGCACACATCTCCACCAACGAAAACCCTGTAACTCACGGAGATTGAACAACACATTTTTGAATCACAAATGGGTCATCGGAGAGATCAGAACAGAAATCCAACAGTTTATGAAATTTAACAAAAAGGAGAACACAAAATAACAGCTCCTTTGGGACACAGCAAAGGCAGTACTCAGAGGAAAATTTATAGCGCTGAGTGCCTACAACAACAAGTTGGAAAAATCGCAAACCAAAAAGTTAATGTGTCACCTTAGGCTCCTGGAAAAAGACCAACAAACCAACCCTAATCCCAGAAGAAGGAAGCAAATTATTAAAATCAAAGCAGAATTAAATGAATTGGAATACAAAAAAAACTATAGAAAGAATCAACAAAACAAGGAGTTGGTTCTTTGAAAGAATTGACAAAATTGACAAACCCTTAGCAAATCTTACCAAAAAAGAAGGGAGCATGATGAAATAAACAAAGTCACAGACGAAAATGGTAATATCACCACAGAAATTACCAAGATCCAGAGTATCATGAGGGAATATTTCTCAAACCTTTACACCAACAAATTTGAGAATCTAGAAGAGATGGACGAATTCCTAGCCAATATTAACATACCCACACTGAACCAAGAAGAACTAATCCAACTAAACAGGCCTATTTCAAGCACTGAAATAGAAATGGCAATAAGGGAACTTCCACCTAGGAAAAGCCCAGGACTAGAAGATTCACAGCTGAATTCTATAAGGTCTTCAAAGCAGAGCTCACACCAATACTCCTCAAGCTATTCAACAAAATTGAAAATGAAGGATCTTTACCAAACTCATTCTATGAAGCCAATATAACCCTCATCCCCAAACCAGACAGAGATTCATCAAAGAAAGAGAACTATAGACCTATATCTTTGATGAACATCGATGCAAAACTTCTCAACAAAATACTGGCCAACCGTCTACAACAACTCATCAAAAAAATTATACACTCTGATCAAACAGGTTTCATCACAGGAAGGGAAAGCTGGTTCAACATATGCAAATCAATTAATATAATTCAACACATCAACAGGAGCAAGGACAAAAATCACATGATTGTCTCAATAGATGCAGAAAAGGCTTTTGACAAGATCCAACACCCCTTTATGTTAAAAGCTCTGGAGAAACTAGGAATCCATGGAACATTCCTCAATAAAATAAAGGCTATGTATGACAAACCCACAGCTACTATTATGCTTAACAGCGAAAATCTAAAGCCATTCCCTCTAAAATCAGGAAGGAGACAAGGATGCTCACTCTCTCCACTCCTCTTTAACATAGTACTAGAATTCCTAGCCAGTGCAATCAGGCAAGAAGCAAGCATAAAGGGGATCCAAATAGGGAAAGAGGTGTTGGAGACTATTGCTTTCAGCCTCCTGAGGAAGTAAGATTATAAGTTGGCACCTGGCAGCTCGCTAATGAGTCAGTACTTGTTGACCAGGAAGTGCCTTTGCATTCGTTGATTTGTTTTTTCCATGCTTGTGAATAGAGTGAATTGCTAGATTTCTTCCAGGTTTGTTTGCTGCTTTGCAGATGACCTTTACTGTGATTGGCTGCTTAAGGGTATAAATAGTGTGGGGTTTGAGGAGAGGACGGAGACAGAGAGAGATAGGACAGAAAGAAGACGGAGAAGGGAAAAAGACAGAGAGGCAGCCGAGAAAGGAGAGAGAAATAAACGACCTCTGCTTGCAGCGATTCGAGTCTGTGATCAAAAAATTGAATCACTTCCAAACTAACCTCCAAAGAAACAACCATCCCATTAAAAGATGGGCCAAAGACTTAAAGAGAGTCTTCTCTGAAGAAGAAATAAGAATGGCCTGTAGACACATAAAGAAATGCTCAACATCTCTGGTCATAAAAGAAATGCAAATCAAAACAACTCTAAGATTCCACCTCACTTCAGTTAGAATGGCCAGGATCAAGAAAACTAATAACAACAGATGCTGGAGGGGATGTGGCCAGGAGGGATCACTACTACACTGTTGGTGGGAGTGCAAACTCATTCAACCACTGTGGAAAGCAGTATGGCAGTTCCTCAAAAGACTAAACATAGAGCTCCCCTATGACCCAGTAATTCCACTACTTGGCATTTACCCAACCGTCCAGAAACAAGGACATACTAAATCCACTAAGTGCACAATGATGTTCATTGCAGCATTATTTACCATAGCAAAGATATGGAACCAACCCAAATGTCCCTCAGTTGATGAGTGGATCAACAAGATGTGGTATTTTTACACAATGGAATACTATGCTGCTGTCAGAAAGAATGACATTGTCCCATTTGTTAGGAAATGGAAAGACTTAGAAAAAAGCATATTAAGTGAAGTAAGCCAGACTCAAAGGAACTTAGGCTCAATGGTTTCCCTCAGTCGTCATAATCAGTAGAAACCGTGGGTTCTCCTAGCAGAGATTTACAATAGAACAAAATCTAGACACATTAGGCCAAATAGTATGACACTAAATGTAAGGAGCTCCAGGATAAGGAAACAAAAGCCATATAATGAGTGATTGTTGTCCTTAATGTACTGTGTTATCTCTCATCTCTTTTGCCATCCCTTGGTTATCTCATATTGTTACAATATTTCACCTTGTTAACTGATATATTTTATATGTGCTTAATTCATTATTTGAAATTGGGTAGGGAAGGGGGAAAATCAAGATAAGTGGAGAGAGGGTGGAGGGAAATGGGGACCATGTCATGAGAAAGGGTATCAATGTTTGTGAAGTTTTGCACCTTCTATCTGGTGAATATAATGTAACCCTTCTATTAATCACAAAAAAAAATTTTAAAAGATAGCTGAAAAAAAATCACTAGGGGAAACAGCAAGTAAAATGGATCTAGGGCTCCGGGAGAGGTACAGCAGCCTGTAGTGGTTTTCAGGTGCATTCCTTAAGGGCACAATCACACATACAGTTATAGGAAATACAAAGAACGTCTCCTGCAACTCTGCATAGGATAGCTAAAGTTGAAAAGAACCTAAGTATTCATTAGTAGGAAAATGGGTAGGCTGAGGACCATTCCATTCTCACAATGCAAAACTAGAGAGCTGTTGAATAATGATCTTGATCTACAATGCATCAGTGCTAAACTAAAAAATAAAAGCATGTTGAATGAAGAGTGTTACAGACCAGCTGGGCACCAGTGGTTCACAAAGGCAAGCCTAGCTTCTCACCAGGCTGAGACCTAAAAGATTACATTTCAAAGCTATCCTGTACAGAAAACTCCATGAGAGTGTATGTCAAATTAACTAGCAAAGAGAAGGATTGGAGACATGGCTCAAGTGGTAGGGCACCAGTTCTAAATTTAAACTCCAGTAGTGTCCAAAAAGAAATAGCTATATACAATATTGTATGAACTGTATGTATTTTAAAACATGTACTGGAATAATATTTACCAATTCTAGCCAGATTTGTGTAAAAGAAGTGTCAAAATGAGTAAAGAGAATGAGGGCTAAGTTTCTAAGAGCAATTGTCTTCATGGAAGAAGGAAGAAACAAAATCAGAGAGATTGAGTAGGAGAGCCACTTGTATGTATCCACAAGGATTTGGGTTTCTTTCAAAAAATATACCTAAAGATATGATGTAATATTAAAAGCCCAGCCACCCTGAGTGATAGGTTCATTGGTATTGATTTTAACTATTGATGTCTGCATATTTCAAAGATCCTAGAATTTGAAATTTCTCTCTTTTCATCTCAAATACCATATCCTGTAAGAGCATGGAAGTCTATGAGCATTACATCTGACACAATTTCCATTTTCAGATCCAATGATTAGCTCTTCTCTCCATTCCTATCCCACTACTATCACTTCGTGAAAATCCACTACCTCCACAGGACTTTAGTGTGCAATTCTTGCAGCTTTGAAGAAAGAGTCCTGTTACACTCCTGAGTTAACACAATGGGAAGAAAAGACTAAGAAGTCTTACATAAAATGACACAACCAGAAGATGTTGGAGCCTGAAGTGTGACATATGCAAGAGAAGTGAGGCCCTTCTCTCTTCTCATGGTCCAAGAATCCCAAGAAAGCAGGGAAGGAACTTTGGATTCCATAAGTTTAGAAAGGCTCTGAGCAGGTCTCACTAGGTCTTTGGGAACAAGATTTCAGGTACATAAGCATATGCTATCTCTAGTCCTGTAGTTCATAATAAAGAGATCTCCAGAACCGTTAGGCAAATATTTAATCATGACTGATAATCAGAACTTCTTTTTCTTCTTCTAAGACATTACATTTTCCCCTTTATATACTTGGCTGAGCTGAAGATGAAAATGATAGGAAATTTCCCAGACTGTCTTTTTTTTTTTTTTTGCTAGCACCTCAGAAAATTACTGGACCCTTCAGTCCATGCTATCTGCTTCATAACATTCTAAGTGGGAGAAAGCTTTTCTTCCCAATAATGCAACAGAAAAGCAGAACTGAAACCCACACCAACAGGTGAAGCAAGTGGTCTGTGACAAGCAATACAGAACTTTTTATTCCACAATTTTGTTTCTTTCTTCTCCTCCTCCTCCTCCTCCTTCTTCTATTTTCTCTTAACTAATTTGTTCCAAAGCCTGGCATTTTGGAAATGATAGCTTGAAGCTGAAATAGCAAATAGGTTTCTGAAATGTCAACAGACCTTTGTAACCAACAGTTAAGGTTTAAATGCTGTTCATTCCCTAAGCATTTGTGGGTTGGAAGTTTGATCCTCAGTGTGCTGATAAGTAGGGCATAGTAAGTAGGTCATTGGGTCCAGGAAACTCTAAAGAGGAAACTCTAAAGAGGAAAAAAATTGAATAGCTCTTGTGGGATCCCAGTTATCTGTTCCCTCTTTAAATCTGGCTCTGGCCTCCAGTCTGACAATGTGATTGTGCTTTCTCCTGTATGACCTCAAGATGACCCATCATGAGGTCTTCACTAGAACTGATGCCATTCCTTTGGACATCCAAAATGGTGAACTCAATAAGCCCTTTTTCTTTATCAGGACCAAGCCTTGGGTGTTTTGATACAAAAATGAAAAGGGAGTTCATTGATGAATTCAGCTATCACTCGTTTTCTCATTTTTCCCTTCAAGCCCGAGATTGGAACCAGAAGTGCATGAACTGAATAAGAATATTGATGGCGCATTTCACCTGCTTGTATGTGTGTGTATGTATATGTGTCATAGAAGCTGTCCCTGCACTTTTTTGCTCAAGGCTAACACTCTACCACTTGAGCCTCAGCTCCATTTTTGGCTTTTGGGTGGTTCATTAGAGATAAAAGTCTTATGGACTTTCCTGACTTGCTGGTTTTGGACCTTGATCCTCAGATCTCAGCCATCTGAGTAGCTAGGATACAGGTGTGTGTCATCAGTACCTGTATGTTATCTGGTCATTTTAATAACTTGTTATTCTACAGTTTGTTTTTAAGACTTATCAAAATGTCTCTCTATACAATGAAACCCTTGTGTATAATAAATGTTAATTTTTTAAAAAGCGAGAGTGAAGTGTCCCTCTTCAAAATAACCTCATCCAGCTGAATTCATTGAAAAAGTCACAGCAGAGTGGCTCATTTCTACACATCTAGGGTGTCTGTGAAGATGAGTGAAGAACAAAAGTGGAGAGAATGCCACTGAAGATAGAAATATTCTAAAGCTTTCCAGCTTTAGAATGGGGACATGGTAGAGACAGAAATATTTTTACATTTTCTCCATCTTAGTAAGATAAAAAGTCTGCCTGTGATCCTTTTACATTTCTGCCAAGCTCAACCTGTAGGATCTCCTCTTCTAAAACTGCCAGGTACAGGTGATTAGACGGAAGCAGAGCAATAGCTCATTGGTCTCTTTCCCCTGCACTTCGTTTTCTTTTTCCTTTGCCTTTTCCAATACCTTTTCTCTTTAGTGAGAAATTCCATTAATAGAAAATTCTGTCTGGTGCAGCCAGAGTGAAAATTTTAGTTGAAAACCAAAATGATACCCACTGGATTTTTTTTTTAAATAAGAGGAATAGGAATTTCTGTTCATTTCTGATCCTCAGCAGAAGGGCTACTGGCTGGTGTGTTGGGATAGGCTTCTTGGCCTTTGCCTTTGGCTTTTGTGTGTTTGTTGGTGTTTCTAATGGAGTGTTTGAACTCTCTAATTTAACTGTGTGTTTTAGGGCTAAGGATATGACTCTGTGGGAGAGTATTTACCTAGCACGTGCAAGGCTCTGAAATCCCCAACATTGCAAGAAAAATAATATACTTCTCTAGGTGTATGTTTTAATTTTTTTTAATAAAAATAAGGGGCCAGGAGTTTGGCCTGGTGGTAGAGTACTTGCCTAGCATGAACGAAGACCCGAAGCCAGAAGTGGTGCTGTGGCTCAAGTAGTAGAGTTCTAGCCTTGAGAAAGCCCAACGACAGTGCTCAGGTCCTGAGTTCAAGGCCCAAGCCTGGAAAAAAAGAGGGATAAAAAAATAAAAATAAAAACTCAAAAGAGACTTTTTTCCCACGTATATGAGGTTTCGGTTTTTCCCTCTCCCTCATTACTCCCTCTTTCCTCCTCCCCTCACCTCCTTCTACTAGGTAAAACAAGTCAGTTGAAAAAAATCTCACAGGCTGGGTGCTTATGGCTTATGCCTGTAAAATTAATTGTTCAGGAGGCTGAGATCTAAGGATTACAGTTCAAAGCCAGCTGAGGCAGGTTATTCTCATATTGTTACAGTATCTTACCTTGTTATCTTGTATATTATATATACAATCATTTGTTTATTTGAAATAGGAAAGGGAAGGGGAAAACAAGATGAGGGGAGAGATGGGGGAGGGAAATGGGGACAAAAACATGAGAAGGGGTATCAATGTGTGTGAAGTAATGCACCTTCTATCTGGCAAATATAGCTGTAACCCTTCTATTAATTACAATTAAAAAAAAACCACTTGAGATTACTCAGGAGGAAAAACAAAAGAATGTCTGTGAAACTCTTATTTCCTATCAGCCAAAGAGTTAGACGTGGAGATGTAATTTAAATGGTAGAATGCCAGTCTTGAATTTTAAAAGCCAAATGAAAATGCACGGCTCTGAGTTCATATATCAGTTTTGGCACACAAAAGAGAGAGAGAGAGAGAGAGAGAGAGAGAGAGAGAGAGACAGAGACAGAGACAGAGAGAGAGAGACAGAGACAGAGACAGAGACAGAGAGACAGAGAGAAAGAGACAGAGAGAAAGAGACAGAGAGAAAGAGAGTAGAAAGAAAGAAACAAACAAAGGTAGATCTCTCTTCTTTAGCCATGTGATGGAAAAACTATTGAATAATTATTAAATGTTTGGTAGGAAAGGACAGAAATACCATTTTCAGGAAATAAAAATTAAAGCTTACTGCGAAGGTGAGCCTGATTTCTTTATGGGGATAATTAAGAGGGTAGATTTTATTTTTTATTTTTTCATATATTTTTATTGTAATTAATACAAAGGTTACATTATATTCACCAGGTAGAAGGTACATTACTTCATAAATATTGGTTCCCTTTCTCATGTCCTATTTCCCATTTCCCTTCCTCCCTCTCCCCTCACAATTTGATTTCCCCTTCCCTCTATTTCAAATAACCAATTAAGCATATATAAAATATATCAGATAACAAGGTAAAATATTGTAACAATATGAGATAACCAAGAGACAGTAAAAGAGATGAGAGATAACATAGTACATCAAGGACAACAATCACTCATTATATGGCTTTTGTTTCCTTATCCTGGAAGTCCTTACATTTAGCATCATACTATTTGGCCTTATGTATCTCGATTTTGTTCTATTGTGAATCTCTGCTATGAGAGCCCAAGGTTCCTACTGATTATGACAAATGAGGGAAACCATTGAGCCTAAATTCCTTTGAGTCTGGCTTACTTCATTTAATATGATTTTTTCTAAGTCTTTCCATTTCCTTACAAATGGGGAGATGTCATTCTTTCTGACAGCAGCATAGAATTCCATTGTGTATAAATACCACATCTTGTTGATCCACTCATCAACTGAGGGACATCTGGGTTAGTTCCATATCTTTGCTATGGTAAATACTGCTGAGTGAACATCGTTGTGCTAGTGGATTTAGTATGTCCTTGTTTCTGGACGGTTGGGTAAATGCCAAGTAGTGGAATTGCTGGGTCATAGGGGAGCTCTATGTTTAGTCTTTTGAGGAACTGCCATACTGCTTTCCATAGTGGTGGAAGGAGTTTGCACTCCAACCAACAGTGTAGTAATGATCCCTCCTGGCCACATCCCCTCTAGCATTTGTTATTAGTTTTCTTGATCCTGGCCATTCTAACTGGAGTGAGGTGGAATCTTGGAGTTGTTCTGATTTGCATTTCTTTTATGACCAGAGATGTTGAGCATTTCTTTATGTGTCTATAGGCCATTCTTATTTCTTCTTCAGAGAAGACTCTCTTTAAGTCTTTGGCCCATCTTTTAATGGGATGGTTGTTTCTTTGGAGATTAGTTTTGGATTGATTCAATTTTTTGAGCTGTTGATATATTTTAGATATGAGGCCTTTGTCTGTTGTATGGTTAGTGAAGTTCTTCTCCCACTCTGTAGGCTTTCGAGTTAATTTGCTAGGTATGTCCTTTGCCATACAAAAGCTCTGCAATTTAATGCAGTCCCACTTAATCCAGGCTTCATCTGATTTGTTGTGTTTCTTGGTCCTTATTGAGAAAGTTTCAACCTGTGCCAAGGAGACCTAGAGTATCTCCAATTCCTTCTTGTAAAGTTTTCAGTGTATCGGCTTTTACTTCGAGGTCTTTGATCCATTTCTTGGTGAGGAATTCTAATACTATGTTAAAGAGGAGTGGAGAGAGTGGGCATCCTTGTCTCATTATGATTTTAGAGGGAATGGCTTTAGCTTTTTGCCATTAAGTACAATGTTAGCTGTGGGTTTTTCATACACAGCCTTTATTATACTGAGAAATGTTCCATGGATTCCTAGTTTCTCCAGAGCTTTTAGCATAAATGCTAAAATGCCTTTTTGAGGGCATATTTTAATTCTTATTATGAATAGACTTTTAGACAGATTTCATTATCAAATAGGTGCTTTCAACTTGGTCATATTAAACTATTACTACAAATACACTTTCTGAAGATAGACCCTACCATTGTTTTGAGAGCTAAGAAACCATATAGAGTTTTAACAGCACTTGGGTTTATCTGGGTGCAGAGGAGTTTTCACGATGTTGATGGCCTTGGGTGTTGTCTGTCCTGCTTGGGCAGCCAGTTTGGGGTGCACCTAATTCTCATGTATTCATTACTGTCTCAAGCTACACATGCCAGGCTCAAAATGCATGCAGTCACCAAAACAGGTGCCAACAACCCCATATCAGAAGAGTAACAGGAGTTCTCCTTGCTCAGAGCAGTATCCACACCACCACATCTTGGGAGGATGAGAAAAAAAAGCCATGCACCTCACTGGTTAGAGCATTGGAGACCATGTCCAGAGTTGAAACTACTAATCCATTCACCAGAATGTATACTCACTTACAAAATTCACCACAGGCCCAAGTGCCCTGAGTCTGAAAAACAGAATGCAAGAGAGCCTCTTAACCTAATAACAACTTTATTTTCCCTGCCTTACATCAAAGCTCCTTTGGGGTTGTTTTCTGATCGTAGATATTTGGGGGGGGGGAAAAACTGTTGAGAAATAGAATGAATGATAGTGTCTCTAGGCCAATGTGTAGAGAAAGGTAGGGGACAGAGAGAAGAATCATAAGTAGGACCAAGGGCATTGCTTATTTGTTTGTTCCAAATTACATTGTCCACTTGTGTTTAACAAGATAGGATTTCTTAGCTAGTTACCAGTAGCACACAGCTACTTAGGAAACTGATATATGAGGGGTTGTAGTTCAAAGCCAGTATGGGCCAAAAGGTCCATGTGATTCTTATCTCCAATTAACTATCAAAAAGCCAGAAATGGAGCTGTGGCTCAAATAGTAAAAAGCTAATCTTGAGCAAAAAAGTTCAGGAACAGCAGATAGGTCTTTAACTTTAAGCCTCAGTATGATTTATTTTTATTGAATTTTATTGTTGGGGTGATGTATAGAGGAGTTACTGCTACATTCATCAGGGAGTGGGTACATTACTTCTTGAACGTTAATACCCATTCCCATGTTTTTCTCTGATTTACTCTCCCCCCACTCCCTCCCAAATGAGTTTTTTAAAGCATGACTTTCTGAGACCTTTGCAAGGCATTAGAGAAAAGCCATAAAATGATACCAGTACCAAGATATTATATCATCTTATATTTCATCTAAATCTTGAAATATATATGAATGAGAACAGCTATACTTGGGGCTGGAGGCATGGCTCAGTTGGTAGGTATTGAGACCTAGAAAAAAAGAAAAGAGAACAACTACACTGGAAGGGCAGGGAAAATGAGGTCATCTTGAAGCAACCCAAGTGTGTGTACACCTTACCACAAAGACATATGGTCTACAGGCGACTGCTTTACCTTTACACAAACACAATTTCCTTATCCATAAAGTTGAACAGCAACTCCTCAGGAGTTGAGAAGCTGCAGAGGATACTGAAATGTCCAGTCAACTGTGATACACAGCATGGTATACATGCATGATCTTGGAAAGTTTTTCTCAATAGCAACATCTTGTCAATTCTGGAACAGCTTTCAGGCCTCCAGATTTTTGCCACAGTGAGCTGGATAGCAACCTTCCAGACCTTGACAGCTCGCTGAGTCAAGTCTCTATGCCAGGACTTTTCAGGAAAACATACGCATCTCTGTTCTGGGACACATTTCACTGTCTCAGCTTCAAAGAGTGAACCCAAACAATTCTCTGAGAGAACATACTCTCCTTGGCATCATTTGAATTCAGATACAAGCCAGCCAAGGTTGAGTACATTCTGGAGCTTAAGATTGATCACCTAGACCTAACATATTTTTTTTGCCAGCTCTAGGCTTGAGCTCAGGGCCTGAGCACTGTCCTTGGGTTTTCTCAAGGTTAGAGCTCTACCATTTGAGCAACAGCACCACTTCTCGCTTTTTTCTATGTGTGTAGTACTGAGGAAGTGAACCTAACACTGTACCAGGAGGCCAAACTCCTGGCCTCCTAACAGATCATTTTTACATAAAACAATTAGAAAACAACTTACTTCACAAGTACTTCTTTCCAGCTTTTTGTCCATCAGTGGACATCCATAAACATCTAAAAGTTCTGAACATGCCAGCAGAGAATGCCTGGATAGATACAAATAATGTCTATAATATAATAGATATAGATACATGATATACATGATACAAGCACACCCACAAGCATGTGTGGGTGTATGTATGTCTAGGTGTGTATATTCCACACTTTAATTTCCAAATCAACCAAAAAATGTTCATTGGTGTATTTCACAATTAAAACATTGAGATAATTAATTGTTAAAGAGAAAATATTTATTTTGGTTCATGGCTATAAAGGTTCCAGTCTATAATCACGAGATCCCACTGCTCTAAACAAGGCAGCACATCCTGACCAGAATGTATGGCAGCATGAAACCTCTCAGGTCTCCAGACAGGAGTTAAGAGCAATATGGAAGCACCCTAGTTCCCACAATCCTCCTAGAGGTCACACCCTCTGTGACCCAACATCCTCCCGTGAAGCCCTCCAATCCTCAAAGCACTAACCTCCCCTTAACTCCACACCAGGTGCTAGGTTTTTACATAGCCATTTGTGGGGACAGAAACAGAGTCCTATGAGGAAGAGCTGGACCAAGTTTTAGACACAGTTAAGAGTGAATCCCCTAAGTACAATGGACGTTGAGTATGACACATACAAATGGCTCCTTTCAGGTGTATCAACCTCCAGTCTTCCCAGGATGTGGTTTAACATCCTCTGGGAATTTTCTCAACCAGACAAAGTTGTTGTTCTAAGAGCCCTGCCTACTCCTTCTAGGCAGCATATTCCCAGGGATCTACGCGTGTGGCTGGAATAGGTCCAGTGCACTGGCCTCAGTCCTACAGTCCTCCAAATACAGCCTCTTCAGAGACCACACAGAGTCATCTTTCTGTCCTTTCCCTCTTCCCTCATCTTCCATACGAATAACCCCCAGAATGTTCCCTATTTTCTTACACATATGTCTCCTTTCCAGAGTCTATTTCCTAGGACACCCATCTTAAAACAATTGATTGCCCCTTATCTTAGTTTCTTGGAGGAAAGAGAAAGTCATAATAAATAAAGATGTGTTAAATAAGTCTCCTCCCATGAGTAACAACAGCCTGTCTCTAGAGTAAGCCAATGAAAGACACACGGTAGCCAAACCCCAGTCATGATTCAAGGAAGATACAGTCACAACCAGCAAATGGGATGAAGGCTTTTAGCTATCAGTGTGCATGTTATTTAATTGATATTCTGATACAAGTATTTAAAACTTATTTTCTATGCATGAAGCTATATTTTAAAAGTTCCTTATTTTCTGAAATATCTGACATGGCATTAGTCATCTGAGAATAGAGAGATCCTATTCATTAATTATTATTATGTACTTGTTCATTTACGGAGATCTACATGAACAGCTGATGGTTCTTGGGAAGAAAGGACCCTTTATGAAGGCTTAGAAAGTGTATAAGAAAATCCCATAGGATTTTTATTGTGCAAACATCTGAGTATATCTCTTTATTCCTGGACTTTTATTCTACTGTATTTCTCTACTGAAGACTCTGCTAAGACGAAGCTAAGTACTCCCATAAAGGGAAATTCCTATCATCTTTGACTTTTCTTTTTCTATATACATCTATGTAAAGAATCTTGCTGAAGAGTTTCCTTTAGGCTTCTGGTTGGACAAAAGTTTCACAGTTTTACAGTAAGAATTCTCTCAAGAGAATCAGTCAGAAAGGAATTTCTGTGCACGAGTGAAAGAAAATGCCCTTCACGATATAATTCTTTGTCATCTGCAAAGGTCTGTGATCTCAAGGGCAGGAGGACTGTATAAAATAATAGATACCAAGTTCCCTTTAGAAATTACTACATACATATAAATCCTTCCTGTTAAATTAAGAAGCATAGTATATTTGTGGTGAAAATTGAAGCTATGCAAATGAAAGTCATGGAGCCAGAAATAATTAGGATTTTGCTGCACAGAAACCTGATCTGCCTTGAAGCCCTAGAGGGAATGTCAACAAGAACTGAACAGGTGAGGTGTTACACTGATCCCAGGATCTATCCTTTGTAGATATAAAACCTTCCTTCACAGTTGCAAAGCAATGCCACTAAACTCAACAGTGGGCTGCAAAATGGTGTCTCAAAGGAACCACAAGCCACTCTCTTTCCAGATATTTAGGGTTCTAGCTTCTGTTTAAGAATTGTACAGCAATTAAAGTCATCTGCTTCTATAGATTGAATCTGAAATATGTAATTCGTGGCATGAAAAAAAACAAACTTCTAGAAAAAGAAAAATTTGACCTTTCACTTGAGTGGTATAGTATATCTCCAAATCCATGATCCCAAGTACTTAATGGAATCATTGCTGAAGGATATGAACGGGGACAGTTCTTGAAAACACTGTGCCTGTGCAACCTAAAGTTTCAAAAGTGGAAAAATCAGAGTTGTTGCCATTCACAGCATGACTTCAGCTCCATGCCCCACCTCCTCTGTCTGTCAGCACATGGATTCCAGAATGCTTCCCGGTGGCAAATGGAGAACCTGAGTCCCAAACTTCAAAAAGGTGACAAACAGGTACCTGTGAGTGATAGCCAAGAAACTCTTAAGTGGCCCCAGTCAAGGGTAGAGCTGTCGAGCTAGACATCCACTTTCCCAAGCTAACGAGACACATCCCAGCCAGGCTCTGTCTTCAGAGATCACATTCCTGGATACAGATCAAGAATTGGAGTGCGTGATCAAGTTCTGGCCTGGCAGTCCCTAAAAACAAAACAAAAAAAGACAAACTTTTTCCCCCCCAACAGAGAGATGAATGCAAGCAGAGTTGAGTATAGTATTTGGTTAAGTTTGTCATGTGACAGTAAGGTAACTCCTAGAACAACAATCAGCAATAATTGAGAATTCCATTGTCAATTTATATTAAAACTTTGTATTTCAGTACTTGTTCAGAATATCTCCATCCATCTATGATTTCATATAAAAATGCAACATGAAAATGGTCATAAATCAAAATATTTGCATGCATACACTGATTTAAAATTTTAAAAAGTACTAGTGGTGCCCCAAAGACTGTAGACACTGAATGTTAGGCAGTAGAGCATATCTATTTGGCTGCCTTGAAGGTCCAGCCTCCTCTTCTCTCAGCAGCTCTTTTCAGGAGCCTTTGTAGTGATGGGGCACATTATTCTGCCCCTACTTTTGGGTTTCAAGTCTCTGACATTTTGTTGGCTATCTCTACTTTCGCTATTTAACTTTGACTTGAACCTTGAACTTTAGTCTCAAAAATAAACTGAAACTAGAAAAGGTAGATGGGAGTTTTATAAAAGTAGCATCTACTTTTCTCTTACGACTCTCTTGGCCCTCAATGGATTCATGTAAATTATTTCAATCCAGTTGATAGATTTACAAATTGCAGAAAGGAAAAAAATGTATTCCATTTGAGTCAGGGTGTCAGTCATTGTGCCATGCAGTCAGTGGGCTCTTGCTTTGTAATGTGACTAGTGCAAACCTTCTTGAAGGAGTAAAATTAGAAAATGCTAGCCGTCCTCAAGGTAAATGAAGCCAACCAGAGAGTGACTTGAGACACAGAAAGCTCTTCTCTTGGGTGTCTTGTGTACAACGCTACTTCCTTCAACAGCAAGACTTTCCAGTCACAGCTGCATTATTGCCACATTAGAACTCGATCCCACAATCTGAAAAGGACTGTTTTTGTGATCTCTGTTCAACATAAATTAGGTGGCTTATGTTTTATTCTAATTTATGTTTTATTTTATCCTATGACTTAGAGCTAACGTGATCTCTTGGTCCCAATGTGCTCACAATTCTAATATAGTGAAGTGTGGAATGGGAATTGATAGGTTAAGGGGAGGAGACAGTTTCCATACAAGTAATAAATTTACTATCGCAGACAGGAGCTCTGTGCCTACAGCTCTGATTCTCATCACAGGAGCTTTGGTGTGTATTGATGAAGTGTGTGAAGCAGCCTCTACTAAGTTGAAATCCTGTCTTCACAAAAGGAGTCTCCAGAAAGGCCTACGGTTTTAATTCCTTGGAGAGGCTGAACATGATATGTCAGGAACAAGCAAACTCCAAAGCGTCTCTGTCTTTCCTTAGCTGACATAAATCAGAGGAAAATGTTAGGTTTCTATAGCTGATGGGAATCAATCCATATGGCTCTCAAATGGTTGACTGAGACAGTATTCTGCAGACCCCAAGGATCATTCACACTTCAAAACTGTGTAAAATTTATGACTGGAAATGCCAGCAGGAGGTAGTTGTGAGTTCTACTGGTGGAAGTTCAAGTGTCATTCAGTTGTGCTTACACACACAAAGTGTCTATATCCTGAAATTCACAGGGAAATAGAAGACCAAGCAATCCTTCCACAAGCCATAAAGGAGGACCCCAAGTTCACAGGTGGCAGATGATGAAGTAGAAAGGTTACCCAGAGAGGCAGATCAATGGCCTTCATCATTTTCTTGTTATCATATATAAAATAACAAGAATGATCTCAATATCTGTAAGAATAAAGGAATAGGCCTGGTATGGTGGTTCACACTGGCTACTCAGGAGGCTGAAGATTGTGGTTCAAAGCCAGCCCGGGCACTAAAGATTGCGTGAGAAACTCTTATCTCCAATTAATCACCAGAAAATAGGAAGTGATGCTGTGGCTCAAAGGGTAGGATGGTAGCCATGAGCTGAAAACCTCAGGGACAGTGCCCAGGCCCAGAGTCCAAGCCCATGACAAAAAAATAATAATAATAAAGAAGAAAAGAATAAGCCATGATGTGCTTAGCTGGAGAATAAAAGGAGTCCTGGAAAGAATATCCTTTAGAAACACACAGAGCAGATTAGCATCTTCCTTGTAGGCTTCCAGAAAGTATACCAATCACTCAGCAGCTACAACAACAACAAATGAGATCACCATAGTAGCAGGCTATCTCACCCAAAGAAATTCTAGAAGGTGCCAGATGGGATTCCTGTCAGTGCCAGTGGGTCACATGGGGTCATTTGTTACTAGGTGCTGCCAAGGTGATAGCAAACTGTGCCTGGCTACAGTCAATTCAAGTATCATTCTGGAAAGAGCAACACCTGAGGGAAACATCTGCTGGAGATCACTCACGGGCTTAATTGTGCAGCTCTTATCATCCAGGAGTGTTTATCTATACACCACATGCAGTTCCTTCTGTCCCACATCAAGGAATACCCACCAAGCCCAGAGCAACACAGAGAGCTGATTAGTAATTTGACTCATAGCAGGATGCTTTCAACCAGACTGGCTTCTTTGATAGAGAAGCTGGACTTTGGAATTCAAAATTTTTACCTTGAATTTTTTTATGGAAAAAAATCTTGAATTCATCAAGAGTTGTTATAGAAAACTACATTTGCTTTCTTGATCCCGGATGGCAGATTTTTTTTCCCCACTACACAATGAGCACATCACAGGTACATCATCATCATCCTGATAATATCAACATAAACCTAAAGCACACTGAGGTAGAACACAGCTGTCAGAAGCTGTATTCTGACAGCTGACAGAAGCCTTATTTTAAGCTACAGAAGCTCCCCCTTCTGGAGACCTCTCCAGGTGGTAAACAGCCTCTGTCTCTTTGCTATTCCAGATCAGGCGCACTTAAAGTAAAAACACCATTTCTGCCCTTTCCAGGCTTTTGCATTCTTACTGCAGACACACAGAGGAACTAGCACATGCTTCTCTTTAGGTTTTCCTGCTCACTCAGCAGGAATGCAATGTTGAGAAATAGCAGATTATTAGTAACATAGCCAGAATCAAGGTTCACAATTCCTGCTTCCTGCTGATTTTGCTTGTGCCCTGCCTTCTAAGACCTGACTCTGAAGACCACAAGGTGGGTGCCCTATGTCAAAGACATCAAACAACCTGAGAAAAATAAAAACAGTCACTAAATGCATGTACTTGTTTGTGAGAGAAATAAGTAGCCAGACAGATATATCTAATGAAATGCATGGAGATAAAATAATTCCAAGGAAGCCTAAAGAAATTACTCTTCAGAAAGTCTGTGAACTCCATACAGCAGATGACTTTTTAGATGCTCATCTTCTCTAAAGAGATGCTAAAACGTAAATATAATGTGGCTCATGTGGGTACCTTTAAGATTTGGGGCCTAGTTTTCCTATTATTCTGAATTCATGTTCTCCTACAAAATGCCTGCTATACCAAAGAAGTTTTGTAAGGATACAAAAAAAACCCTTCAAGAATATTGCCCTCAAGCTGGCTATTGGTGGTCTCACTTGTAATCCTAGCTATTCAGTAGGCTGAGATCTGGGGATCACTTTTCAAAAGCAGCCCTCGCACAAAAGTCCATGAAACTCATTTCCAATTAACCACCTGAAAACCAGAAGTGGTGCTGTGGCTCAAAATGCTAGGATGCTAGCCTTGAACTGAAGAGCTCAGGAACAGCTTCCAGGCTCAGAGTTCAAAACCCATGACCAACAACAAAAGAATATGAGCCCCCACCTCCAGTCTGCCTGCCCTCAAGACTCCCACCTATAATTCTAGGTACTTATGAGGTTGAAATTTAAGGATCAAGGTTCAAAGCCAGCTGGGGAAGAAAAGTCCATGAGTCTCTTATCTCCAATGAACCAGTAAGAAGTAGAACTGCTAGCCAAAAAGCTAAGGGAGAGCACCAACTTCAGTATTGGCACGCGCGCGCACACGCACACGCGCACACACACACACACACACACACACATACACATCTACCACTCACAGAGGGTTTTTTTAGGTGCTATTTTAACAATAATAACAAACATGTTATTATGAGTTTGGAGAACTGAATTATATCCACACTAAAGCAAAGGCCAGCTTCTGAGTAGTTCAAAGTCAAGGATGCAGACAGGCAGCCTGGGCTCTCAATCTATGACTCACTACCAACCCTTCACTAACAAAGAGCAACAAGATTATTCATTGTGTTTGTCCACTGCTACTGCTACTGAGCTCAAATAATTACCAGATGTGAATTCTTTTTCAATCTCTAACTTTTACTTAGTCCATTTATTCCCTTAAGATGATTCCTAAAGGATGTTATTTATAGTGACCCTGTACATTTCTGTTAGATTGGTTGAGATTTTAGACAAATATTTCTGGTAAGATTAAACCAATTTCGGGCCAGGAGTTTGGCCTAGTGGTTAAAGTGCTTGCCTAGCATGCATGAAGACCCGGGTTCGATTCCTCGGTACCACATACATAGAAAAAAGCCGGAAGTGGTGCTGAGGCTCAAGTGGTAGAGCTCTAGCCTTGAGAAAGTCCAAGGACAGTGCTCAGGCCCTGAGCCCAAGCCCAGGACTGGCAAAAAAAAAAAAAGATTAAATCCATTTCTTGATTGGAATTTTTAATCACCTCTCTACCAAACCCTTTCTCTTTCTTAACTCAAAATTACCGGATAGTTAGAATGAGGAAAAAACTATCTTATGTTCTCTAAATAGGTAATAGACAAGAGAAAGACCAGATAGTTCTTGCCCTCACTGATCTAAATACAAACATGAAAGTCATTCTCATTTTTTTTTCTTTGGACTTTTCTTTTTTATTTTATTTTTGGGGGTCCGTCATGTGGCTTGAATGTAGGGCCTAGGCACTGGTCCTGAGCTCAAAGCTAGCACTCTATCACTTCAGTGCCACTTCCAATTGGTTTTTGTTTTGTTTTGCCAGTCCTGGGGCTTGAACTCTAGGTCTGAGCATTATTCTTGGGTTTTCTTTTTTTTTATATACTTTTTTTTCTTTTTTTTATTGTAATTAGTAAAAGGGTTACATGATATTTGCCAGATAGAAGGTGCATTAATTCACATACATTGATACCCTTTCACATGTCTTGGTACCCGTTTCCCTCCCCCCCCCCGCACCCTCCACCCATGTTGGTTTTCCCCCCTTCCCTATCAAATTTCAAATATCCAAATACAAATAAGTTCAACATATCAGATAACAAAGTGAGATACTATAACAATATGAGATAACCAAGGGACAGCAAAGGAGATGAGAGACAACATAGTACATTAAGGACAACAATCATTCATTATATGGCTTTTGTTTCACGATCCTGGAGGTCCTTTCAATTAGCTTCACATTATATGTCCTTATGTATCAAGAGTTTGCTCTATTGCAAATCTCTGCTAGTAGAGTCCAAGATTTCTACTGATTATGACGAATGAGGGAAACCATTGAGCCTAAGTTCCTTTGAGTCTGGCTTACTTCACTTAATATGATTTTTTCTAAGTCTTTCCATTTCCTAACAAATGGGTCGATGTCATTCTTTCTGACAGCAGCATAGAATTCCATTGTGTACAAATACCACAACTTGTTGATCCACTCATCAACTGAGAGACATCTAGGTTGGTTCCATATCTTTGCTATGGTGAATAGTCCTGCAATGAACATTGTTGTGCTAGTGGGTTTAGTATGTCCTTGTTTCTGGGTGGTTGGGTAAATGCCAAGTAGTGGAATTGCTGGGTCATAGGGGAGTTCTATGTTTAGCCTTTTGAGGCACTGCCACACTGCTTTCCATAGTGGTTGAACGAGTTTGCACTCCCACCAACAGTGTAGTAGTGATCCCTCCTGGCCACATCCCCTCCAGCATCTGTTGTCATTTGTTTTCCTGATCTTGGCCATTCTAGCTGGAGTGAGGTGGAATCTTAGAGTTGTTTTGATTTGCATTTCTTTTATGACCACAGATGTTGAGCATTTCTTCATGTGTCTATAGGCCATTTTTGTTTCTTCTTCAGAGAAGACTCTCTTTAAGTCTTTGGCCCATTTTTTAATGGGATGGTTATTACTTTGGAGGTTAGTTTTGGAGTGATTCAATTTTTTGAGTTGTTGATATATTTTAGATATGAGGCCTTTGTCCGTTGTTTGGTTGGTGAAGATCTTCTCCCAGGCTTCCTGATTAGTTTACTAGCTATGTCCTTTGCCATGCAAAAGCTCTGCAGTTTAATGCAGTCCCACTTATCCAGCCTTTCTCTGATTTGTTGTGATTCTTGGTATTTATTAAGAAAGTTTCGGCCTGTGCCAAGGAGGCCTAGTGTATCTCCTATTCCTTCCTGTAGAGTTTTCAGTGTGTCAGCTTTTACCTCGAGGTCTTTGATCCATTTGGAGTTAATTCTAGTGCAAGGTGACAAAGAAGGATCCAGCTTTAGTTTTCTGCAGGTGCTTAACCAGTTCTGCCAGCACAACTTGTTGAAGAGGCTGTCTTTCTTCCATTCTACTTTTTTGGCTCCCTTGTCAAAGATTAGGTGGCCATAGGTCTGTGGTTTAATATCTGGGTCCTCAGTTCTATTCCATTGGTCTTCAGGCCTGTTCCTGTGCCAGTACCAAGCTGTTTTGAGAATTATAGCTCTGTAATAGAGTCTAAAGTTTGGAATTGAAATTCCTCCAGCGCTGTTCTTTCTGCTAAGAAGTGTTTTTGCTATACGGGGTCTTTTATTATTCCATATGAAATTTTGGATTGCCTCTTCTATTTCTTTAAAGAATGACATTGGGATGTTGATGGGTATTGCATTGAATTTGTAGATAGCTCTTGGCAAGATTGTCATTTTCACAATGTTGATTCTTCCAATCCAGGAGCATGGGAGGTTTTTCCATTTCCTTAGTTCTGCTTTAATTTCCTTTTTTAGGGTTTTAAAGTTTTCATCAAAAAGGTCCTTTACATTCTTAGTTAAGCTAATTCTTAGGTACTTTATTTTCTTTGAGGCTATTGTGAAAGGAGTTTCTTTCCTGATTATTGCCTCGTTCCTCTCACTGTTGGCATAAAGGAAGGCAGTTGATTTTTGAGGGTTGATTTTATAGCCTGCTACTCTTCCAAGGCTTTGAATCAGCTCAAGGAGCTTGGGAGTAGAGTCTATAGGATTCTTTAAATACAGAATCATGTCATCTGCAAAGAGGGATAGTTTTATTTCCTCTTTCCCTACTTGGATCCCCTTTATGCTTGCTTCTTGCCTTATTGCACTGGCTAGCAATTCTAGTACTATGTTAAAGAGTAGTGGAGAGAATGGGCATCCTTGTCTCGTTCCTGATTTTAGAGGGAATGGCTTTAGATTTTCACCATTAACTGAAATACTAGCAGTAGGTTTCTCATACACAGCCTTTATTACATTG
The DNA here is from genome assembly GCF_031878675.1 of Megascapheus bottae. NCBI lineage: Eukaryota > Metazoa > Chordata > Mammalia > Rodentia > Geomyidae > Megascapheus > Megascapheus bottae. The sequence goes on along the minus strand of NC_143517.1, from coordinate 9,927,057 downwards.
AGGAATGTTCCATGGATACCTAGTTTCTCCAGAGCTTTTAACATAAAGGGGTGTTGGATCTTGTCAAATGCCTTTTCCGCGTCTATTGAGACAATCATGTGATTTTTGTCCTTGCTCCTGTTGATGTGTTGAATTATATTAATTGATTTACGTATGTTGAACCAGCTTTGCCTCCCTGTGATGAATCCAGTTTGATCATAGTGTATAATTTTTTTGATGAGTTGTTGTAGACGGTTGGCCAGTATTTTGTTGAGAAGTTTTGCATCGATGTTCATCAAAGATATAGGTCTATAGTTCTCTTTCTTTGATGAATCTCTGTCTGGTTTGGGGATGAGGGTTATACTGGCTTCATCGAATGAGTTTGGTAAGGAACCTTCATTTTCAATTTCGTTGAAGAGCTTGAGGAGTATTGGTGTGAGCTCTGTTTTGAAGACCTTATAGAATTCAGCTGTGAATCCATCTGGCCCTGGGCTTTTCTTAGGTGGAAGTTCTCTAATTGCCATTTCTATTTCAGAGCTTGAAATAGGCCTGTTGAGTTGGCTTAGTTATTCTTGGTTCAGTGTGGGTATGTTAATATTGGCTAGGAATTCATCCATTTCATCTAGATTCTCAAATTTGTTGGCATAAAGGTTTGAGAAGTATTCCCTCATGATATTCTGGATCTTGGTAATTTCTGTGGTGATATTACCATTTTCATCTGCGATTTTGTTTATTTCGATATGCTCTCTTCTTTTTTGGTAAGATTTGCTAAGGGCTTGTCAATTTTGTTAATTCTTTCAAAGAACCAACTCCTTGTTTTGTTGATTCTTTCTATAGTTTTTTTGGATTCCAAATCATTTAATTCTGCTTTGATTTTAATTATTTGCTTTTTTCTACTGGGATTAGGGTTGGTTTGTTGCTCTTTTTCCAGGAGCTTAAGGTGAGACATTAACTTGTTGGTTTGCAATTTTTCCAACTTGTTGTTGTAGGCACTCAGCGCTATAAATTTTCCTCTGAGTACTGCCTTTGCTGTGTCCCAAAGGAGTTGGTAGTTTGTGTGCTCCTTACTGTTAAATTTCATAAACTGTTTGATTTCTGTTCTGATCTCTTCGATGACCCATTGGTGATTCAACAATGTGTTGTTCAGTCTCCATGAGTTACAGGGTTTTCGTTGGTGGAGATGTGTTTTCAGTTCCAGTTTGATGCCTTTGTGGTCTGAGAGTGTGCATGGAATAATTTCTGTGTTTCTGAATCTGTCCAGGTTTGTTTTATGGCCTAACATGTGATCTATTTTGGAAAATGTTCCATGTGCTGCTGAGAAAAACGTATATTGTGTCGTTGCTGGGTGGAATATTCTGCAGATGTCTGTTAGATCTAGTTGGTCTATATAGTTGTTCAGTTCTAAGGTTTCTCTGTTGAGTTTTTGCCTTGTAGATCTGTCCATAGGTGAAAGTGGTGTGTTAAAGTCACCGACAATCACTGTATTTCGATCTATGTATGGTTTCAGTGTAAGTAAAGTTTGCTTGATGAAATTTGGAGCTCCGGGATTGGGTGTGTAAATATTTAGGATTGTTATGTCTTCCTGGAGGAAAGATCCCTTTAGTAGTATGTAGTACCCTTCTTTGTCTTTTCTTACTAATTTTGGTTTGAAGTCTATTTTATCTGATATGAGGATGGCAACTCCAGCCTGTTTATGGGGGCCGTTAGCTTGATAGAGTTTATTCCAACCTCTCACTTTCAAAAGATGCTTGTCTTTTTGGGTAAGATGTGTCTCTTGAAGACAGCAGAACGATGGCTCTTGCTTTTTGATCCAACTAGACAGCCTATGCCGTTTAATTGGAGAGTTGAGTCCATTGATATTGAGAGTTAGGATTGAGAGATATTTATTAGGTCCTACCATTTTTAAAAGCTTTTATTTGGGCCTGTGTCTTGACAGTTCTTGTGGTCCTTAGGTGGTATGCTGTTTAGGTGCCATTTCTTTCCCTATATTGCCTTTATTTTGGTTTTCTATGTATAGAACATCTTTCAGAATTCTCTGTAGTGTTGGTTTTGTTGCGACATATTGTTGCAGCTTTTCCCTGGAATGGAATGTTTTTATTGTTCCCTCAGTTATGAATGAGAGCTTAGCTGGGTACAGGATTCTTGGTTGGTAGTTATTTGACTTAAGGGCATGACATATATGCTTCCAGTCACTTCTTGCTTGCATGGTCTCTGCTGAGTAATCTGGGGTTATTCTGATTGGTTTTCCTTTATAGGTTACTGAACCCTTTTCCCTGGCTGCCTTTAGGATCCTTTTTTTGGTGTCTACTGATCCAGTTCGGATTACGATGTGGCGGTGAGATGTTCTTTTCTGGTCACGTCTATTTGGGGTTCTAAAAGCTTCTTGTATCTGGATGGGTCTGTTCTTGGGCTTTCTTAAGGCTAGAGAGAGCACTACTACTTGAGCCACAGCACCACTTCTGGCTTTTTCTATGTATGTGATACTGAAGAATCGAGCCAGGTTTTTATGCGTGCTAGGAAAGCACTCTACCACTAGGCCAAATTCCCACACCCCCCACTTCCAGTTTTTGAGTAGTTAATTGGACATATAGTTGCGAGGGGATTTTTCCATTGGAGCTGGCTTTGAACTGCAGTCTTCAGATCTCAGCCTCCTGAGTAGCCAGGATTTACAAATGTGAGCCAGAGTTACCAGGCATGTTTGAACTTTTGTAATAAGAAAATGGTCCTTGATTTGCATTTCTTTTATGACCAGAGATGTTGAGCATTTCTTCATGTGTCTGTAGGCCATTTTTGTTTCTTCTTCAGAGAAGACTCTCTTTAAGTCTTTGGCCCATTTTTTAATGGGATGGTTGTTACTTTGAAGATTAGTTTTGGAGTGATTCAATTTTTTGAGTTGTTGATATATTTTAGATATGAGGCCTTTGTCCGTTGTTTGGTTGGTGAAGATCTTCTCCCACTCTGTAGGCTTCCTAATTAATTTACTAGCTATGTCCTTTGCCATACAAAAGCTCTGCAGTTTAATGCAGTCCCACTTATCCAGCCTTTCTCTGATTTGTTGTGATTCGTGGTCCTTATTAAGAAAGTTTTGACCTGTGCCAAGGAGGCCTAGTGTATCTCCTATTCCTTCTTGTAAAGTTTTCAGAGTGTCGGCTTTTACCTTCAGGTCTTTGATCCATTTCCAGTTAATTCTAGTACAGGGTGACAAAGAAGGTTCCAACTTTAGTTTTCTGCATGTGCTTAACTAGTTCTGCCAGCACCACTTGTTGAAGAGGCTATCTTTCTTCCATTCTATTTTTTTGGCTCCCTTGTCAAAGATTAGGTGGCCATAGGTCTGTGGTTTAATATCTGGATCTTCAGTTCTATTCCATTGGTCTTCAGGCCTGTTCTTGTGCCAGTACCAAGCTGTTTTGATAATTATAGCTCTGTAATAGAGTCTAAAGTTTGGTATTAAAATTCCTCCTGCACTGATCTTTCTACTAAGAAGTGTTTTTGCTATACGGGGTTTTTTATAGTGAAGTAAGCCAGACTCAAAGGAACTTAGGCTCAATGGTTTCCCTCATTTGTCATAATCAGTAGAAACCTTGGGCTCTCCTAGCAGAGATTTGCAATAGAGCAAAACCTTGATACAAAAGGCCATATAGTAGGACACTAAATGAAAGGATCTCTAGGATATAGAAACATAAGCCATATAATGAATGATTGTTGTTCTTAAGGTACTATGTTATCTCTCATCTCTTATGCTGTCCCTTGGTTATCTCATATTGTTACTGTATCTCACTTTGTTACCTGATATATCAGATATATCTGTATTTGGTTATTTGAAATTGGATAGGGAAGGGGGGAAAACAAGATGAGGGGTGGGGGTGGGGGGAGGGAAAAGGCACCAAGACATGTGAAAGGGTATCAATGTATGGAAATTAATGCACCATCTATCTGGCAAATATCATGTAACCCTTCTATTAATTACAATAAAAAATATGAAAAAAAAGAAAATGGTCCTTACTCTATGCTGCTGTCAGGAAGAATGACTTCACCCCATTTGTAAGGAAATGGAAAGACTTAGAAAAAATCATATTAAGTGAAGTAAGCCAGACTCAAAGGAACATGGGCTCAATGGTTTCCCTCATTTGTCATAATCAGTAGAAACCTTGGGCTCTCTTAGCAGAGATTTTCAGTAGAGCAAAACTTAGATTCTTAAGGCCATATAGAATAACGCTAAATGAAAGGTCCTCCAGGATAGAGAAACAAAAGCCATATAATGAGTGATTTTTTTTAAATGTACTATGTTATCTCTCATCTCTTTTGCTGTCCCTTGGTTATCTCATATTGTTACAATATTTTACCTGGTTGTCTGACATATTGTTTATATGCATATTTGGTTGTTTGAAGTTGGATAGGGAAGGGAGGAAAACAAGATGGGGGGGCGGAGATGGGGGAAGGGAAATGGGGACCAAAACATGAGAAAGGGTATCAATGTTTGTGAAGTAATGCACCTTCTAGCTGGTGAATATAATGTAACCCTTCTATTAATTACAATAAAAAATATATGAGAAAAAAAAGGAAAATGGTCCTTATACTATCCCTGAACTTAGATCTGTCCTTTTAATATTAGAAACTTACCATGGAAATACCTGCTTGCAAACCTTCGAAGGATGATAAAATTCAATCTTTTTGTAGCAATATACATGAACTATTGAACTTTTCAGTTCCAAACACAAGTATGGAGCTGTGTTTCCCAAGCTTCACAATCTCACTCCTTGACCCATGCTGTTCCTCAGTCTATAATGTTTCTTCTTCCTTTTCCACATGGAGGCTCAAGTGTCGTCTTCTCCAAGAAATCTTTTGTCGTTCCTGCTCTCCCTTGTTCTTTCTTCTAGCCTTATAAGTAATTAGAATAGAGCACCTACATATATAAACTATTAACACATCTCTCCCATATATCATATTGTAAGTTTTCTGAAGATCAACTGTCTTTTACATTCTTTTCAATGCCTGCCTATAGCACTATGCCCTGCATACAATATGCTTGTACAAATGTGCATGTGTGGTAGGGGTGACATGTGTGTATGTGTGGCACATGCACATGTGCCAATACTGGTGCTTGAAGTCAGGGCTTGAGCACTGTCCATGAGATTTTACACTCAAGACTAGCACTGTTCCCTTTGAGCTACAGCTCCATGTCTGTCATTTTATGATTAATTGGAGATAAGAGTCTCACAGACTTTCCTGCTGAGGCTGGCTTCAAACCGCAATCCTCAGATCTCAGTCCCCTGAGTAGCTAGGGTTACAGGTGTGAGTCACCAGTGGCCAGCTTAAAATATTTTTTATTAAATAAAAGCTGAGTGACTATTGAACTTTTCTTATGGATTCTGCGTCATTCTGCTGAATGGTTTGCTGGTCCTGTAGAGTGTTTCCTATATCTCTGGGTCACCTGTTATCCAAATCCTCTGATAACTCCTATTCCTTTTAACATTTATTCAGTGATATTTCCTTTTATTTCATCATATCCCTGGATGATAGTCAATACCTTTGTCAACCATCCTGAAATGATACTTCCAGATATTTCTGTCTGGTCTAGCATGTTTATCCAGCAGTGAGGTATATTTATATGGCATAATGACTATGTAGTTCTTTATACCTCTTCTAGATTGAATCAAATGGTTTTCTTTTGTCATTGCTGAATAGCCACCAAATGAAGTATTCTAAAAGATACTCCAGATTATAGTAACCATAAAAAAGAATAACCCATATATACTCAGGAGGCTGAGATCTGCGGATCACGGTTCAAAGCCAGCCCAGGCACAAAAGGACCTGAAACTCTTTATCTCCAGTTAACTTCCAGAGAACAGGAAGTGGGGCTTGGCTCAAGAGTAGGGTGATAGCCTTGAGCTGAAAAGCTCAGGGACATTGCCCAGGCCCAGGGGTAGGGCGGTAGCCTTGGGCTGAAGAGCTATGAGACAGTGCCCAGACCGAGTTCAAGCCCCAACACCCACAAAAAAATTTATAATAACCCATATCTATCAGAACCCAAAATATCAGCATAGACCTAGGAAAATTTACATAACATCAACTTGGCTATATCCAAAAAGGAAGCCAGTTGTGGTAACATATTACCACACAACTCAGAATGGTAACTAATTCCAAAATATAAATCTTACTGCCTTATTCTTACCTCGATAACAAGACATGAGGAGCATAGCATCCCAATGTAAGACATCTGCTTAGTTTGGGTGGAGTTGAAGTTTGGGTAATGCTACCCTTTTGAGACACTCTTCTGGGAATGCAGAAATATATATAATTCCCCTTTTCTAGGAATAAAAAACAATAGCATCTACACTATTTGGCTACTTTTTCTGTCATCCCTTCACCAGCTTCCCTATTTGTCTTCATGATGTTAGAGAAAGTAACATTTTCATTCATGTTCAGTAACTCATTTGACTCTGTTTCTGGATTAAGTCTTAACTTCTGAAAATGGTCAGGGTGACCTTACAATTGTGTCTAATTCTCTTAATGGATGGAATATAATCTACTAAAAGTTCAATGTTTTAGTGTGTGTGCACATGTTTTGAAGCAAACTATTTTGCCATAATTATTTAGCTTTGAAGCTGAAAGAAAAATCCTGTTCTTATTTGGCCCACCATACATAGAACCTGGTTCTGGATAACTAGTTATCAGTAGTACTGATTTAATACAGAAATGAAGTTCATCAATATTCAATTCTAATGAACAGTCTCCTCTTTCTGGATGCCCAGTGTCCTTGGCTTTGCCCTAGAACATTATGATCAAATTCTGAAGATGTAACACGTTTAACAAGGCAGAGACAATAATAATTCCCTCTCATAATTCTCCACTGTATGCCCAGTCTATTCCTTATAAACTGACCAGTTGGAGACGTGATAAAGTTGGCTGACACAACTTCGAAAGCTCCAACAATGAGGTCTGTTTATAATATGGTATCATGAATATTTACATATTTATACATATTCTAGATTATTTCTTACCACTTGCTGTCTGCTTGAAGGTGAGTTATCCTCCTTGTAATAATTAATTTCATGTGCCTAATTCCAAAAGTCAAACACGAGTTTGGCTATTGCTATGAAAGAGATTTTGATGTGATTTAATTCAGAAGACTTTGCATTGAGCAGACTGTTTCTTCATAATGTGAATACGTCTTGCCCAATCACATAAAAACTCTAGAAGAAAGACTGAGGCCAACTTACCAAAGAGAAATTTGACAGCCAGACAGCCTTTCCATTCCAGATTATAACATCAGCTCTTTTCAAAGTCTCAAGGTTCCTCAGCCTGCTCCACAGAATCAGATTTGGATTTGCTCACCTCCAGAACTTGTGTGCCACCTTAAAAGAAACCTCTCCTACTGCTCTACCTCTCACCCTTCATTCCCCTTCCATTTCTCCCTCTCTCTTTTGTCTCTTTCCTACTTTCTTCCTTTTCTATCTATTCCAGCTTCCCCCTTTCCTCTCTCTCTCCCTCTATTCTTCCCTCTTTCCTTTCCTCTTTCCACCCTATCTACCATCCCTTTATTCCTCTTTTTCCTCCCTCTCTTCGTCTATCTGTTCCTCCCGCCCTCTCTTCCTCTTCCCTTCTGCTTCTTCCTTCGTTTCTCTCCTCTTTCCTGCCTCCAACCCCCACATACTAATCCACAACCCAGTGGTTCTGTTTCTCAGTAACACACCCTTAAAGGCACAAATCCAAGGCTTTCCGCATCTGAAGGAGAGAATCTGTAGCAGCAGCATTATTTTCTGGCTCATTAGCTCCTCACCTGGTTTCTATGCTCCACCAGTTCCACTGAACACTTGGTGAGTGATTATCTAGAGAAATTCTAAAATGTGCCTGGAGTAGCCACATGATTGCAATAAGACTGAAGCAGGAAATTTGATTTTATGTCTAAATTAATTTTTAGGGATGTTGCTATAGTGCATCTCCATTCTTGGCTGTTTCTTGGCAGAGTTTGTTTACAGCATGCATTCTGTTTTCTACATGATTTTCCTAATTTGTCTTCATACTTTGCCTGGTGCACTGCATTCTTCTTGATATTTGTTTGTTGGTTGGTTTATTGTAGATCATGGGGCGTGAACTCTGGGCCTGGGCGCTACCCTGAGCTCTTCTGCTCAAGGCTACCACCCTACCCTTGGAACCACAGTGCCACTTCTGGTTTTCTGTTGGTTAATTGGACATAAGAGTTTCACAGACTTTGATGCCCAGGCTGGCTTTGAATTGCAATCCTCATATCTCAGCCTCATGAATAGCTAGAATTACGGGAGTGAGCCACCACACCCGGCTCATTTTTTAATTTTTAAATTGATACAGAATTAATGCAAAAATTATAGATCTATTCATTGTATCTAATATATAGTCATTGTATATAATATGTTCACTGTATATAATATATTCATGTATAAAATATATACTCATTGTGTATCATATACAGCATAATCTAATCCATATTATATATCATATGTAATATTAAGAATCTAATATAAAATTGATTATAGTGCTGGAAAAACTATCCAAAGTAATAACTAAAGGAAATTAACTCTTCAATTATTTTCAGAGTTGCAGTAGGAAATTAGTAAGTTCAAAACATAGAATATTCTATATTCTAATATGTTTGTCACCAAAGCCCCAGTTATGGAAGATTTATGATAGTATTTCCACATATATACCAGTTATCATTCATATAATTTTAAGCCAATTTTTCTCAAACTGTTAGAGAAATAAAAAAATTGAGCATGGAAATAAGACATTTTAATGAAAACATCCAACTGTTTAAGTTACCATTGATGTAAGGTACATATAAAGAAGGTCTTGATTTAGAATAAATAAAATAAGAGAAATAATAAATAAGTAAATAAAAATACTTGAGAATGCAGTATGTATTCGGTAGGTGTTGGTCATTTATTCTTTTTCTTTTTTTTATATTTTCCAGTTCTGGGGCTTGAACTCAGGGCCTGGGCACTGTCCTAGAGCTTTTTCAAGGCTAGTGTTCCACCACCTGAATCATAGCACCACTTCCAGCTTTTTCTGTGTATGTATGCGGCACTGAGGAATCGAACCTTGGGCTTTGTGCATAGTAGGTAAGCACTCTATCACTAGGCCACACTCTCAGGCCTAGTCTTTGACCTGGCCAGCAATGTACAGTAAAATCCTCTCTGGTGATGTTGGGAGGTGGCTACATGCTTACACTTGAAATGGACTGTGCTGTCAAGCTCAAGCTCTGTTGCTTAGTCCATTAAGTGGACTAAACAAGTGTGTGTGTGTGTGTGTGTGTGTGTGTGTGTGTGTGTGTGTGTGTGTCTACATTTTATTGTTTTGTTGTGATGATCTTGAAGCTTGAACTCAGGGCCCAGGCTCTGTCCCTGAGCTATTTTGCTCAAGACAAGTGCTTTACCATGTGAACCACAACACCACTTCTGGCTTTTAGGTGGTTAATTGGAGATCAGACTCTCATGGATTTTCCAGCCTGGGCTGTTTCAAACTGTAATTCTCAGATGTCAGCCTCCTGAGTAGCTAGGATAACAGGTTTGAACTACCAACACCCAGTAGATTCAATTAGTTTTTAACTTACAATACTTTCAACTAACTTCTCTAATATGTTAATCAAACATATTAGTTAAACAGCAATTAGTTGTACAAGGGAGATTTCATTTTGACACGTCTACATATGAACCTTGATCAAACTTACCTTTTCTGCCATTCTCTTTCTTTCCTCAAACCCCTTTCTCACACCAATCTCAACAAGCTTTATTGTTTCATTGGCATATGTACATACAGCATTTTCACCACATTTACCATCCTTCACCCTGTTTTCTCTCCCACTTCTCACTAATATCCACACTCAAGGCACCTATTCAATTTACAATGGATTTACAGAGATAGAACCCCATCTTAATCTCATGAGCATCTGTAACAACCTGTTTACAGTAGAAACCTACATGACATTATATGAAAAAAATTCCCAGTCATTTTTCATTCACTTAAAAATTTATTCTAGCAATAGTACTCACATAAATTATTGAAAGGGAAGCAAGTCATCTTACTTGCTCCATCTTAATATGCTGTTTTACTTCTTGAACAATGATTTAAGACTTGTAGGAAGTGAAACATCAAGAGAAAGTGCATACTAGAAACTGACTTTGCTTCATTCTCTACACTTAATAGGTTTAGAATATCTTCTTTGCTGCAGACTTGGGTCACACACTGACTCTTGGGATGGTTTAGTTAGCAGGAGACTTGCCCTACTCCACAGAGACATCCATGGGCTTTTCTTGACTGTTAGCATCCAGCAATTGCTTCACCCTGTAGTTAAACTGAAGTCCTCTCACTGGTCAGCAATGCATGATTAAAAATCCTCCCATGGGGGCTCCAAGGCTGAAGAGAAAAGACTGCGAGCTGCCCATGGCTGTGGCTTAGAGAGCACAGAGAATGAACCAGCAGCAGAAGAGAAACCACTGCAAGTTGGCTGACTGCTGGTAAAGAAGATGCTTTATTTTTGTGGCAAGCATCTGTGGAATCTGTAATGGAAATGTGCTTTGTTGAGTTAAAAGTCTTACATTTACAAAAAGAAACTTCCAAAAGTCTTCTCATAAACTATAACAAGTGAATTGAAGATGGAGGAATGTGTTCATACGGCTCACAACACAAAGGGATGGTGGGCTGTGGTGAGATTGATCATTCGATGAACATGCTTCCTACAAACAGGAAAGAAAATGAGTCCTGTTCTAATAGTACACCATCTCTACCCGTTCCTGAATGTGCCATTTGTCTGTAAACTTGTGTTCACCCTGTCAGTTTGCCCTGTAAACATGTTTTCTGCTATCTGTGTAAAAGGAGCTTCATGGCTTGGGAAGAGATGTGCCCTTTGTCGACAAGAAATTCCAGAGGATTTCTTTGATGAGCCAACTGTGTTGTCACCAGAATTCAAGGCAGCAAGTGGAGGAAATGGTGAATATGCATGGTATTATGAAGGAAGAAATGGGTGGTGGCCGTATGATGAGTGTACCAATAGAGACCTGGAAGATGCTTTCTCCAAAGGTAAAAAGAACACTGAGATGTTAATTGCTGGATTCTGTATGTTGCTGATCTTGAAAATATGGTTCAATATAGGATAAATGAACATGGACGTCACAGGAAGATTAAGAGAGATATAATAGATATACCAAAGAAGGGTGTAACTGGACTTAGACTGGATTGTGACACTAATACTGTAAACCTGGCAAGAGAGAGTTCTGCAGATGGAGTGGATAGCATATCAGCACAGAGTGGAGCTTCTGCTCAGCCTCCGGTGTCATCTTCTGTAAGGCTCTTAACATCAATAGATGGGCAGTTAACCAGTCCTGCAACACCCTCCCCTGATGCAGGCACTTCTCTGGAAGACTCTTTTGCTCATTTACAACTCGATGGAGACAGCATAGCTGAAAGGAGTCATAGGGGGGAAGAAGAAGATCATGAATCACCCAACACTTCCAATGAAGAAACTGAATCTGATGCCAGTAGTGAGAGTGAAGATGTTTCTGCAGTTGCTGCACAACACTCTTTGACCCAACAGAGAATTTGGTTTCTAATACAAACCAGACAGTAGCTGATCGGTCAGATCGATCAGGAGCCAATCGTTCAGTAGCAGGGGGAGGAACAGTGAGTGTTAGTGTCAGATCTAGAAGGCCTGATGGACAGTGCACAGTAACTGAAGTTTAAATAAACATCTCCAGCTACATGCTCAAGGCTGAAATGGTGATCTGTAAATTTCTGCCCACATAACATTATACTCATCCCTAATAGTGCATTTTGGGAGTTGGGGTGGGAAGGGATATGGGAAGGATAGGCTGGAAATTAAAATGTCTAACATATCTCTGTTGAGACATTTATTTAATGTAAGAAATTTGGGTGTTAATAGTTGAGAGCTGTTTAGTAGTAATCCAGTTTTCCTGACATGTTTACATTAAAATTTTTAAAGGATTTCCTTAGTTCTTTTGGAGTGTGTATTTTATCTGTGCATAAACGGTCCACATCTGACTCTTGCACTGTTTTATTTTTTTGCATGGGTCAACATAAAATCATTACTAAACTTTTGCCCCAGTAAGATGTTCGATATCCTTATATGCAGGGAGCTTAATTTAATGTGGATTTGAAGTATTGAAATGGAAATGTAAAGGAACAGCTAGTAACTTATGTTTCGGCATCTTTGTAACACTTCATCGTGTTCTTTCCCATACGCTTTGTTGTCTAGTCCTTGTACTTTGAGGTTTCTCTTGATCTGCATTTTTCTTTTTGGTTAAAAAGTTTATAATTTAATAAATACTAGAGTTTATCAAAAAAAATCCTCCCATGTAGTTTAGTTCACTTCTTTCTGGATCTCAATATTAAATTTCCATTCTAGTCCTGCTTCAACTTTTCAACAAATCTACCACCTGATACTTCAGTAGCAAACTGCCTCCCTCCATACGAGTTCAATTCTGTCGACTTCAATTGGACGTTGAAAGTGGTATTTATAGAAGATTGCATAATGAAAATTAATATGGAGTGCATATCATATTTTTGTTGTATATTCTCAGAGTCCTTGACTTAGGATGTTAAGCCATGCTTCCAAAGGAAAGAAGCACAAGAGAAAGCCGTGTTTACTTGGTCACATTCACTGGGATTATCTGGCGGTAGGTACTCTGTGGATCTTCTAGGCCATATTATTTGACAGTCTACATGTTGAAGTATCTACTTTGAACATCCATACTTTGCTTAAAAATTACTGGGGCTGAGAGTTTGGCCTAGTGGTAGAGTGCTTCCCTAGCATGCACAAAGACCCAGGTTCAATTCCTCGGTACCACATACATGGGAAAAAGCCAGAAATGGTGCTGTGGCTCAAGTGGCAGAGTGCTAGCCTTGAGGAAAAAGCCCAAGGACAGTTCTCAGGCCCTGAGTTCAAGCCTAGGACTGGCACCAAAAAAAAATTACTGAGCAGTATTTAGAGCAGAGATACAATATATATATATATATATATATTCCCTATAATTACATGAATAATCTTTGAGATTATTTATCCTTTGAACAATTTGATCCTTTTTGTGTGGGTGTTCCACTTGTGTCCTTTGACTGAATGAACAGTGGTTTCTAGCTTGACTTCAACTCACAGAAATATTAAAAGTCTTGGGAAATAACAATGGATGTGTCTAGGAAACTATAAAGCACTATATATAGAATTTCCAATTTTAGTGATAGCCAAGAGATGCTAACCCAGGGTAACATCCTGGAATATAAGAGGTCATCAGGAATAGCTCATTCCATACTAGAGTTCCATAGTCTTTGTTATATAGCACCTTAATAAGCTCAGCTAGCCGTTATATTAATTGAAACCCAACAAACAATGTCACAAACATATTTTTTTAAGTGAGTGTTTTTGCTCATGTAATTTTGTTCCAGAAGAGTTCAAGGAAGAAGAGGAAGTGGGGGAGGGGAAGATGGACAATAAGACTTTGCTTCACGTTGTCATTCAGGGAAACAGATGCATAAAGAGCTGGAAGAGCTGCATGTGGTAGGGCTTTTGAGCCAAGCCTGAAGGACATGCTTACAATGTCCATTTACATCTGTTTCATGGATCAAGGCTGAATCGCAGACTGACGTTCTGTAATAGAAGCCAAGGAATCCCATCTGCTGCACAGGTAGGGTAACTAGTCAGTCTACCTCCAATGATAAGTTTGGGCAACGACTAAATTGTTTCTACATACACTGTCTTTCCTATGTGGTATGAGCCACTATATATATATATATATATATATATATATATATATATATATATATATATATATATATATATGTATATCTGGCTGAATGCAACCCAAGAACCTCTAAACTGTGTAAAAGTTAAGTCATTGCTATTAGCTTGGATGTAACTCTTTGGAATCCAAATTCAGTTAAAGTGACATGCAATTGTTGAAGAACCACATTTTATATTTTTTTAGCTTTCCATCCTCATGTTGAAAACTCTCTAGTTCTTTTATGATTGTTCACAGAGGTTTCATAACTGTGGTTTAAAAGCAACAGGTTAAAAAATAATAAAATAAAATAAAGCAACACGTAAATAAGTATAGTGTCTTGGCATCTATTAAGGATTGGTTCCATGATCCTATACAAATACCAAACTTGTAACTACTCAAGTTACTTCCATAGGGTAGCAGAGTATTTGCATATAACCTATACATTCCATTCTATATACATTAGTTCTGGATTGTCCCTAAGACAAATTAAATGTAAATGCTGTGCAAATAGTTGTTAGTTTGCATTGTTTAAGGTAACAAAAGTCTGACATATTTGATACTAACACCATTTATCCTAAAATATTTTTCAATCTGCAATTTGTTGAAGCCACTGTATTTGTGCTGTAGCTCCTTCTTTCTCAAAGTCTTTCATTACCTACTTCCTCTTACTTTTGCCTGCTCTTTCCAAAATCTTTTCCTTTTTTTTCAGACAGGAGACTTGAACTCAGGGCCTAAGTGATCAAGTCTAGTAGCACTGCACCACTTCAAGCCACAACTCCACTTCCACTTTTCCGGTGATTTATTAGAGATAAGATTCTCACAATGTTTTCTGCCAGAGCAGGCCTGGAAGTGTAATCATCAGATTCCTGAATAGCTAGAATTATAGGCATGAACCACCAATGCCCATCTTCCAACATCTTTTTTAACATCCCCTGGTTGGTGGGAGAGAGTGGAATGAAATGGAAAGAAGTTAATTTCCACAGCTGTTACCTCTGGGCCTGCCTAGCAGCCTTTAGACTCTTCTCCTTGTCTTTCTTTTTTTGTTTTCTCTTTAGCTTTGGGCATTGCTCAGACACTCTGAATCCAATATACACTGGAAATATGAACACAGAAGAAAAATGAGATATTTTTGAAATCAAAGGAACTTTCAAATGTCAATTTTAATTTCCAGTCCTTAGATATCATCTCTCTCCTACTCCCTCTTCAATAAATAAATGGGCAAGCACATAGGAGATCTTGGTCTGCTTTAAAGATGAAAAGAATTGCTGAAGAAAGGACATGTGTTTGTTCTAGATTCCAGCAAAGTGAGTCATGGATTCATAGACAGTACCAAAGGAATATTTGTTTCTTCACCTCAACAAGATTGTGAGGAAATAAAAGCATACACATTTAAAGGGCTATGTTAGTAGCAATATATCATCAAATGTAAGAAAGAGAAATGATGAAAATAATTCTGGACCAAGTTATAAAGAATTAACCAAACTTGACTATAGGCAAAGGGATTTAAAACAGGGACAGTCCCCACTGGCAGATGTCTTAGTTTATTCAATTTGCTATGACAAAGTGCCAAAAACTGGAGTTGGGGGCTTATTTTAAAAGAATTTATCTATTTATTTCTCACAGTTTGACAGGATCAAAGTTCCAGATTAAGGCATGGAAAATTCAACATCTTCTGAAGATGCACTTCTGGGTTCATGGATGGCAACAATTATCTTCACATGGTGGGAGAGGAAAGAACTCTCTGTTGCTCTGCCATAAGGGCATATCACTCCCAATACAGTTGCACTGGTGATTGGTTTCAACGAATGATTTGGGAGGACATAGAAATTCCTACTTTGTTAGGAAATTCAGGTACAAGAATATGCAGGACTTTTGTTTGTTTTTATCATTCAGTTTTTATATGTAAATTTTTTGCCAATCACACACACACACACACACACACACACACACACACACACACACACATCCCACATTTTCTTGGATTGATTCCATACCTTAGCTATGGTAAATAGTGCTGTAATGAACATGGTTGTGCTGGTAGCTCTAGTGTAGTGTTGCTTGTGTTCAATTAAGACAACTTCCCAAGAGAGGAATATCTGGGTCATAATGAAGTCCTATTTAGTCTTCTTTTTTTAAAAAAACTGTATATTTTGTCTTCTTTTTCAGTCCTGAGGATTGAACCCAGGACACTAAACTTCCTAGGCAAGAACTTTGCCATTGAGCTACCTCCCAGCCATCTAAGATAAGTCTTTTGAAGAATCTCCATACTGTTTTCTAAAGTGGTTGAACAACTTTACATTCCTACCAACATTGTAGCAGGGAACATTTTTGGTCACATTGCTGCAGGCATCTGTTATTAACTTTTTTGATAGTGACCATTCAAAGTAGAGTGCAGTGAAATCTCAATGTTGTTTTGATTTGCATTTCTTTTTTTAAATATTTTTATTGTAATTAATAAAAGGGTTACATGATATTTGCCAGATAGAAGGTGCATTAATTCACTTACATTGATACTCTTTTACTTGTCTTGGTACCCATTACCCTCCCCCCACCACCCCATCTTGGTTTTTCCCCCTTCCCTATCCAATTTCAAATTAACAAATACAAATATATCCAAAATATCAGATAACAAAGTGAAATACTGTAATAATATGATATAACCAAGGGACAGCAAAACAGATGAGAGATCACATAGTACATTAAGGACAACAATCATTCATTATATGATATTTGTTTCAATATCCTAGAGGTCCTTTCAATTAGCTTCATACTATATGGCCTTATGTATCAAGGTTTTGCTCTATTGCAAATCTCTGCTATGAGAGCCCAAGGTTTCTACTGATTATGACAAATGAGGGAAACCATTGAGCCTAATTTCCTTTGAGTCTGGCTTACTTCACTTAATATGATTTTTTCTAAGTCTTTCCATTTCCTAACAGATGGGTCGATGTCGTTTTTTCTGACAATAGCAGAGAATTCCATTGTATATAAATACCACATCTTGTTGATCCACTCATCAACTGAGGGACATCTAGGTTGGTTCCATATCATTGCTATGGTGAATAATGCTGCAATGAACATTGTTGTGCTAGTGGATTGAGTATGCCCTAGTTTCTGGATGGTTGGGTAAATGCCAAGTAGTGGGATTGCTGTGTCATAGGGGAGCTCTATGTTTAGCCTTTTGAGGCACTGCCATACTGCTTTCCATAGTGGTTGAATGAGTTTGCACTCCCACCAACAGTGTAGTAGTGATCCCACCTGGCCACATCCCCTCCAGCGTCTGTTGTTATTAGTTTTCCTGATCATGGCCATTCTAACTGGAGTGAGGTGAATCTTAGAGTTGTTTTGATTTGCATTTCTTTATGGCCAGAGATGTTGAGCATTTCTTCATGTGTCTATAGGCCATTTTTGTTTCTTCTTCAGAGAAGACTCTCTTTAAGTCTTTGGCCCATCTTTTAATGGGATGGTTGTTTCTTTGGAGATTAGTTTTGGATTAATTCAATTTTTTGAGTTGTTGATATATTTTAGATATGAGGCCTTTGTCTGTTGTATGGTTGGTGAAGATCTTCTCCCACTCTGTAGACTTCCTAATTAATTTACTAGCTATGTCCTTTGCCATAGAGAAGCTCTGCAGTTTAATGCAGTCCCACTTATCCAGCCTTTCTCTGATTTGTTGTGATTCTTGGTCCTTATTGAAAAAGTTTTAACCTGTGCCAACGAGGCCTAGTGTATCTCCTATTCCTTCTTGTAAAGTTTTCAGAGTGTCAGCTTTTACCTCGAGGTCTTTGAACCATTTGGAGTTAATTCTAGTGCAGGGTGACAAAGAAGGATCCAACTTTAGTTTTCTGCATGTGCTTAACCAGTTCTGCCAGCACCACTTGTTGAAGAGGCTATCTTTCTTCCATTCTATTTTTTTGGCTCCCTTGTCAAAGATTAGGTGGCCATAGGTCTGTGGTTTAATATCTGGGTCCTTAGTTCTATTCCATTGGTCTTCAGGCCTGTTCTTGTGCCAGTACCAAGCTGTTTTAACAATTATAGCTCTGTAATACAGTCTAAACTTTGGAATTGAAATTCCTCCTGCACTGTTCTTTCTGCTAAGAAGTGTTTTTGCTATATGGGGTCTTTTATTATTCTACATGAAATTTTGAATTGCCTCTTCTATTTCTTTAAAGAATGACATTGGGATATTGATGGGTATTGCGTTGAATTTGTAGATAGCCCTTGGCAAGATTGTCATTTTCATGATGTTGATTCTTCCAATCCAGGAGCATGGGAGGTTTTTCCATTTCCTTAGTTCTGCTTTAATTTCCTTGTTCAGGGTTTTAAAGTTTTCATCAAAAAGGTCTTTTACATTCTTAGTTAAGCTAATTCCTAGGTACTTTATTTTTTTGAGGCTATTGCAAAAGGAGTTGCTTTCCTAATTGTTGCCTCATTCCTCTCACTGTTGACGTAGAGGAGGCAGTTGAATCAGCTCAAGGAGCTTGGGAGTAGAGTCTATAGGATTCTTTAAATACAGAATCATGTCATCTGCAAAGAGGGAAAGTTTTACTTCCTCTTTCCCTACTTGGATCCCCTTTATGCTTGCTTCTTGCCTTATTGCACCAGCTAGGAATTCTAATACTATGTTAAAGAGGAGTGGAGAGAGCGGGCATCCTTGTCTCATTCCTGGTTTTAGGGGGAATGGCTTTAGCTTTTTGCTGTTAAGTATAATACTAGCTGTGGGTTTGTCATACACAGCCTTTATTATACTGAGGAATGTTCCATGGATTCCTTTTGACATAAAGGGGTGTTGGATCTTGTCAAATGCCTTTTCTGCATCTATTGAGACAATCATGTGATTTTTTGTTGATGTGTTGCATTATATTAATTGATTTACGTATGTTGAACCAGCTTTGCCTCCCTGTGATGAATCCTGTTTGATCATAGTGTATAGTTTTTTTGATAAGTTGTTGTAGACAGTTGGACAGTATTTTGTTGAGAAGTTTTTGCATCGATGTTCATCAAAGAAATAGGTCTATAGTTCTCTTTCTTTGATGAATCTCTGTCTGGTTTGGGGATGAGGGTTATACTGGCTTCATAGAATGAGTTTGGTAAAGAACCTTCATTTTCAATTTCGTTGAAGAGCTGGAGGAATATTGGTGTGAGCTCTGCTTTCAAGACCTTTTAGAATTCAGCTGTGAATCCATCTGGCCCTGGGCTTTTCTTAGGTGGAAGTTCTCTAATTGCCATTTCTATTTCAGAGCTTGAAATAGGCCTGTTGAGTTGGGTTAGTTCTTGGGTCAGTGTGGGTATGTTAATATTGGCTAAGAATTCATCCATTCTTCTAGATTCTCAAAGTTTTGGCATAAAGGTTTGAGAAGTATTCCCCAATGATATTCTGGATCTTGGTAATTTCTGTCGTGATATTACCATTTTCATCTGTGATTTTGTTTATTACCATTTCAGTGGTTACCTCAGTAGCTTTATTTTCTTTGGACATTTGCTGGAGTTCGGTCACCTTTTTGTCTGTGGATTCTATGAATTCATCCATCTTTCTTTGAAAAACCTTTATTATGGCCTCCTTTATGGCTTCTTCTTTTTCACTTATCACCTTGTTTATGGTTTCCTCTTGTTCAGCTATGGCTTCCTCCCTTATCTCTTCCTTTATATTTTCACATTTTTCATTAATGATGTTTATCAATTGCATTTGTATAGCACTTGGAAGACTCTCCTCTAGGTTTGCCAGTGACTGTTCCATTGTCTTTTTATATTGGGTGGGGGATGTTATTCCTTGATTTGACATTTTTCTTGAGTTTCTTGTTTTGCCCATTTGAAAATGGGAGCAAGATTAATACTAAACACGATTATAGTTTTTCAGATATAACCAACCTAGACCTCCTTAGCTGGCAGACACTAGATGTTCACAATTTTTGATTGGTATTATCACTCTTTCTTTTTGTGCACTTACAGACCAGTCTAATACAACCACTGATAACTGATTTATGACCAAAACAATAAGCCTCTCAATCCAAACTCTATTTTATTTAAGTCCCTCTCAACCTAGAGTATAATTGAACACTTAGATATGCAGTATTGCTCAACAGCCATCAAGTGAAGATCCATGCATTATAAGGGTTGAGAGATGAACAGAGTACCAGAGATAGAAAAATAGTATGAGAGAGAACAGGGGAGGTACAAGAGGAATAACATAGGAGTGTAAGATTATTATAGTAATGAAGAAAAGGTATAGCGTAAGGATAACTGACCTAAGTTGGTAAGCAGGTAGCATATTTGAGTACAAGTTTGGAAAGTATTAGATAAAACTTATGTGTTGCTGCATAACTAGCTCTCAGCCCAACCAGTGGCCTCACAGTGGGCCGTGGGATGGATCTGCGAGCTTAAGTCTGAGCGTGCTGGGCAGACAGTTGGTTTTCCTGTGCTGCTTCCAGGAGCAGGCCACTGGCCAAGGGTCTGGGATTTGGGAGTTTCTAGGGGCTCTCAGCAGGACCAGCAGGAGCCTGCTCTGTTCCCAGGGGCGGGCCCAGCTGAGGATGTGGGCTCCTTTCTGATTCTCAGAAGGTGAGCCTGGCTGCTGGTGGGCCCTTCAGTTCCCTGCTGTGTTTCTGCACACCCCACCTGCTGTTGTAAGGCAGGGTCTCAGCCCCCCCCCCACTCTCCAGACCCAGTGGCCTGGGAGAGGAACCTGGTGGGTGGGTGGGAGCTGGGGCAGCTCTGCCTCCCCTGGTGGGATGCTGGGTCTTAGCATCTGCCCTCCTGTCAGTCTCCAGTCAGAGGCCTGGGAGAGGAGCCTGTTGGGTGGGTGGGGGCTGGGACAGCTCCGCCTCCCTTGGTGGGGTTCTGGGTCTTAGTATAGCCCACCTGTGGACTCCAGTCACAGGCCTGAGAGAGGAGCCTGTTGGGTGGGTGGGGGTTGGGACAGCTCCACCTCCCTTGGTGGGGTGCTGGGTTTTAGCGTTCACCTGCCTGTCAGTCTCCAGTCAATGGCCTGGGGGAGGGGGCTGTTGAGGGAAGGGACAGGATTCTAAATTCCTTGCCCCCCTGCTCCTGCCAGTCTTTCTCAGGTGGGGTGGAGGGGTCTGAGTTAAGTTCTATAGCTTGGCACCAGCTCCGCTTTCCCAATGGGTTTGGGGACCCGCTGTGCTACTCATGCCTCTGCATTTGGCTGTGGGTGCTCCATGGTGTTGGAGAATCTTTCACTCCCCATGGATTTCCACCACCACCTGTGTTCTGCGTCTGGGTCCTGCTGCTTGCTGTTCTGGTTCCGTGTCTGGGTTCCGCTGCTTCTGTAGCTCGCTGGCCTGGTCCAATTCTGGGTTCTGCGGGTCAGGGATGGGCCTGGCACCCTCCATGGCCACTTTTCCCGGCTTGGAGCTGGCGGCGAGGGGTGCGGGAGGGGTCCTCGCACTCCAAAATCTTTGAGAAAGTTGGATGTAGGCTTTATCTGGATTTTTTTTCTTCTCCATTGCTTTTTGAGTTTGTTGTTGTGGATTTCTTAAGGTAATCGGCTTGTGGGACTCCCTGGTTCTCTCTTTTTGTGAGAGAGCTAGGCAGTATCCCTATTGTCTCGGCGCCATCTCCCGCCAAATTTTCATTTCTTATTGCCAGAGATATTGAACATTTCTTCTTCTATTGGAAGTTCTTACTTCAAAAAATACACTGTGACATGATAAGTTATTCAGGTCTCTAGACATTCACACAGTGAATCCAAATGAGGATATGCATAGGAGTAGAAAACAAAGGCTCAATAGCTATGTGGATATGATCATATAAACTAACATTTACTTACATGAACTCCAAAAATGGAAACAAGAGCTTTTTGTTGTTGCTACTGCTGTTTCCATCATCTTTTCGCTTTGTCTTGTTAGTTTATTTGTCTTTGGGAGGGGAAGGAGGGCACAAAAAAGGTTAGACAAAGAGTGAACAAACAAATAAAGCAGTGGTTCTCATTAGACCTGTTGTATAAAATGACAACTAATTGGAGTGTGGCCTAGTGGTAGAGTGGTACAGTGCTTGCCTAGCATGCACAAAGCCCTGGGTTTTATTCTTGGTACCACGTACACAGAAAAAGCCAGAAGTGTTGCTGTAGCTCAAGGGTAGAGAGTTAGCCTTGAGAAAGCTCGAGGACAGTGCCCAGGCCCTGAATTCAAGCCCTAGGACTGGAGAAAAATAGTGACAACTTGTAGGTAGAGATGGAATAACTAGGAGAGAGCAAGGGAAGGAGTGACATGATTCAAAAAAGAAATGTATCCATTGCCCAACTTATGTAACTGTAATTCTTCCCTGTGTACATCATCCTTATAGTATCAATAAAACATATTAAAAAAACAAGTGTATAGGAAGTGGAGCTGTGGCTCAAGTGGTAGAGTGCTAGCCTTGAGCTGAAGAGCTCAGGGACAGCACTCAAGCCCAGAGCTCAGGCACAAGACCAACAAAAAAGCAAATATCTATCTATCTATCTATCTATCTATCTATCTATCTATCTATCTATATATCTATATATATGGAAATCTATCAATATATATGAAAAACTTTCCTTTGTCCAAGCAATTTTACTTTTGATCACTTATCATAAAGACACAGTAAGATAGGCATGAAAATGCATAAATGTGTTTACTTGATTATAGTGTGTTATATGATGGGAACTTTTTCAGAAACCTTTGACTTTATAAGACATAAATTAAATGTATTTTGGTACACACACAAAAAGTAGTACCACAGGGAGGTGCCAGCAGCTCACACCGCTGTGATTCCAAGTGGTTGAAAGTCAATCAGGGCTGGATGGTCAGCGGGACTCTTATCTCCAATTAATCACCAAAACACCAAAACTGGAGTTGTGGCCCAAGGGGTAGAGTGTTATTTATGAGCAAAAAAAGCTCAGAGACAGAGCCCAGGCTCTGAATTTAAGACCCAAGACTGACAAAAAAATGCACCATGATTTTTTAAAATAGGGGCTTAAAGGCATCAACTATTTACAGTAAATGATGAAAGGGAAATTAATTAAACATAATATAATCCTCATTAGGGAAAACTGTTTGTAATGTCCTTAGAATGTCCAAAATAATACTTAGTAAATTATGTAACATAGTACAAAGCATTCCAGGAATTGTTAGAGTTATCATTCTATCATCATCATTATGCACTGGCATGGTTATTGTTGTCATTTGGGAAAACATACCATGTACCAGACACTAAATTAGGTCATTTACAAACAGATCTCATTAAGTCCCTATGACAACTCTATGTTAGGTATTGTTATACAGACTTTAAATAGGAAAAAGGAAAGTACAAGAAAGAAACTTGACCACAAGAGAGAAGGAAGATGGTGCCGAGACAATAGGGACGCTGCCTAGCTCTCTCTCACAAAAAGAGAGAACCAGGGAGTCCCACGAGTCAATTATCCTAAGAAATCCACAATAACAAACTCAAAAAGCTACGGAGAAGGACTCAAACCAGAAAAGAAATCCAGATAAAACTCACATCCAACTTTCTCAAAGAATTCAGAACACGAGGACCCCTCCCCCACCTCTCTCCGCCAGCTCCAAGCCACGAAAAGCAGCAGCGGAGGGCACCTGAGGGAGCCTGGCCAGCCAGCCCAAATGCTGCAGAAACCAGCACAGGACCGGGCCAGCAAGCCCTGGAAGCAGCAGAACCCAGACACGGAAACCAGAACAGCAAGCAGTGGAACCCAGACGTGGAACACAGGCGGTGGAGGAGACCTGAGGGGAGTGAAAGACTCCCCAACACCATGGAGCACCCACAGACGGAACACAGAGGCGTGAGTAATACAGTGTGTCCCAAACACATCAGGAAAGCAGAGCTGGTGCCAAGCAATAGAACTTAACTCAGCCCCCTCCACTCCGCCCAAGAAAGACTGGCAGGGGCAGGGGGGCAAGGAATTTAGAATCCTGTCCCTTCCCTCAACAGCCCCCTCCCTCAGGCCATTGACTGGAGATTGACAGGTGGGCTACCTAAGACCCAGCACCCCACCAAGGGAGGCGGAGCTGTCCCAACTCCCAACCGCACAACTGGCTCAACTCCCAGCCCTCTGACTGGAGACTGACAGGCGGGCCGACCTTAAGACTCAGCACCCCACCAGGGGAGGCGGAGCTGTCCCAGCTCCCACCCGCCCACCAGGCTCCTTAAATTAGAAAGCCTAATTTAAGGCTAATTGGTATTGAGGAAGGCCTGGAGAAAGAGGTCAATGGTATTGGAAATATACTTCAGAGAATCATCTCAGAGAATTTCCCAAATATCCAGAAGGGCAGGCCCATCCAGATACAAGAAGCTTTTAGAACTCCAAACAGACCTGACCAGAAAAGAACATCCCACCGCCACATTGTGATCTGAACTGGATCAATAGAAACCAAAGAAAGGATCCTAAAGGCAGCCAGGGAAAAGGGATCAGTAATTTATAAAGGCAAACCAATAAGAATAATCCCAGATTTCTCAGCAGAGACCATGCAAGCAAGAAGTGACTGGAAGCAAATATGTCATGCCCTGAAGTCAAATAACTACCAACCAAGAATACTGTACCCAGCTAAGCTCTCATACATAACTGAGGGAACAATAAAAACATTCCATTCCAGGGAAAAGCTGCAACAATATGTAGCAACAAAACCAACACTACAGAGAATCCTCAAAGATGTTCTATACATAGAAAAACCAAAATAAATGCAATATACAGAAAGAAATGGCACCTAAATAGCATACCATCTAAGGACCACAAGAACTGTCAAGACACAGGCCCAAATAAAAGCTTTTAAAAATGGTAGGACCTAATAAATATCTCTCAATCCTAACTCTCAATATCAATGGACTCAACTCTCCAATTAAACGGCATAGGCTGTCTAGTTGGATCAAAAAGCAAGAGCCATCGTTCTGCTGTCTTCAAGAGACACATCTTACCCAAAAAGACAAGCATCTTTTGACAGTGAGAGGTTGGAATAAACTCTATCAAGCTAACGGCCCCCATAAACAGGCTGGAGTTGCCATCCTCATATCAGATAAAATAGACTTCAAACTAAAATTAGTAAGAAAAGACAAAGAAGGTTACTACATACTACTAAAGGGATCTTTCCTCCAGGAAGACATAACAATCCTAAATATTTGCACACCCAATCCCAGAGCTCCAAACTTCATCAAGCAAACTTTAATTACACTGAAACCATACATAGATCGAAACATAGTAATTGTCGGTGACTTTAACACACCACTCTCACCTATGGACAGATCAACAAGGCAAAAACTCAACAGAGAAAGCTTAGAACTGAACAACTATATAGACCAACTAGATCTAACAGACATCTGCAGAATATTCCACCCATCAACAACACAATATACGTTTTTCTCAGCAGCACAAGGAACATTTTCCAAAATAGACCACATCTTAGCCCATAAAACAAACCTGGACAGATTCAGAAATACTGAAATTATTCCCTGCATGCTCTCAGACCACAAAGGCATCAAACTGGAACTGAAGACACATCTCCACCAATGAAAACCCTGTAACTCATGGAGATTAAACAACACATTGTTGAATCACCAACCGTTCATTGAAGAGATCAGAACAGAAATCCAACAGTTTATGAAATTTAACAATAAGGACCACACAAAATACCAACTCCTCTGGGACACAGCAAAGGCAGTAGTGAGAGGTAAATTTATAGCACTGAGTACCTACAACAACAAGTTGGAAAAATCGTAAACCAACAAGTTAATGTCTCACCTTAAGCTCCTGGAAAAAGAGCAACAAACCAACCCTAATCCCAGTAGAAAAAAGCAAATTATTAAAATCAAAGGAGAATTAAATGATTTGGAATCCAAAAAACTATAGAAAGAATCAACAAAACAAGGTGTTGGTTCTTTGAAACAATTAACAAAATTGACAAACCCTTAGCAAATCTTACCAAAAAAAGAAGAGAGCATATCGAAATAAACAAAATCACAGATGAAAATGGTAATATCACAACAGAAATTACCAAGATCCAGAATATCATGAGGGAATACTTCTCAAACCTTTACGCCAACAAACTTGAGAATCTAGAAGAAATGGATGAATTCCTAGCCAATATTAACATACCCACACTGAACCAAGAAGAACTAACCCAACTCAACAGGCCTATTTAAAGCTCTGAAATAGAAATGGCAATTAGAGAACTTCCACCTAAGGAAAGCCCAGGGCCAGATGAATCACAGGTGAATTCTATAAGGTCTTCAAAGCAGAGCTCACACCAATATTCCTCAAGCTCTTCAATGAAATTGAAAATGAAGGTTCTTAACCAAACTCATTCTATGAAGCCAGTATAACCCTCATCCCCAAACCAGACAGACATTCATCAAAGAAAGAGAACTATAGACTGCACTACAATTAAATCCAATGGATCAAAGACATCAAGGAGATACACTAGGCCTCCTTGGCACAGGTCGAAATTGTCTTAATAAGGTCCAAGAATCACAGCAAATCAGAGAAAGGCTGGATAAGTAGGACTGCATTAAACTGCGGAGCTTTTGTATGGCAAAGGACATAGCTAGTAAATCAATTAGGAAGCCTACAGAGTGGGAGAAGATCTTCACCAACCAAACAACGGACAAAGGCCTCATATCTAAAATATATCAACAACTCAAAAAATTGAATCACTCCAAAACTAATCTCCAAAGTAACAACCATCCCATTAAAAGATGGGCCAAAGACTTAAACAGAGTCTTCTCTGAAGAAGAAACAAAAATGGCCTATAGACACATGAAGAAATGCTCAACTTCTCTGGTCATAAAAGAAATGCAAATCAAAACAACTCTATGATTCCACCTCACTCCAGTAAGAATGGCCAGGATCAGGAAAACGAATAATAACAGATGCTGGAGGGGATGTGGCCAGGAGGGATCACTACTACACTGTTGGTGTGAGTGCAAACTCATTCAACCACTATGGAAAGCAGTGTGGCAGTGCCTCAAAAGGCTAAACATAGAGGTCCCCTATGACCCAGCAATCCCACTACTTGGCATTTACCCAACCATCCAGAATTTAGGGCATACTCAATTCACTACCACAACAATGTTCATTGCAGCATTATTCACCATAGCAAAGATATGGAACCAACCTAGATGTCCCTCAGTTGATGAGTGGATCAACAAGTTGTAGTATTTGTACACAATGGAATTCTATGCTGCTGTCAGAAAAAACGACATCGACCCATTTGTTAGGAAATGGAAAGACTTAGAAAAAATCATATTAAGTGAAGTAAGCCAGACTCAAAGGAACTTAGTCTCAATGGTTTCGCTCATTTTTCATAACCAGTAGAAACCTTGTGCTCTCCTAGCAGAGATCTGCAATAGAGCAAAATCTTGATACATAAGGCTATATAATGTGAAGCTAATTGAAAGGACCTCCAGGATATTGAAACAAAAGCCATATAATGAATGACTGTTGTCCTTAATGTACTATGTTATCTCTCATCTCCTTTGCTATCCCTTGGGTATCTCATATTGTTACAGTATCTCACTTTGTTATCTGATACATTGGATTTATTTTTATTTGGTTATTTGAAATTGCATAGGGAAGGAGGGAAAACTAAGACGGGGTGGGGGTTGGGGGGGCCGCGGAAGGGTAATGGGTACCAAGACATGTGAAAGGGTATCAATGTAAGTGAATTAATGCACCTTCTATGTGGCAAATACTATGTAACCCTTTTATTAATTACAATAAAAAATTTATTAAAAAAAAGAAGACTGAAAAAAAGAAACTTGAGCACAATCTAACACTTAATGATTGCATTGTTGAGCAGAACTCAAATACCTCTGTCTGACTTTAAATCTCCTATTCATTTCAAAACACTCTGACTGCTTTAGATACTTCAACTACTGGTGGGGGACAAATGTTAATATTAATAAATAAATATGTGTGTATATACATATACATACATTTAAGAATGAAGTGACAATAATGATAACAATTTTAACATGATTTAACAGTTCCTGCTTATGAATGTTTTATAGTATGATTTCATAACCCATGATAGATTATTAATCTCCTTTGTAGAAAAGAAAACCAAGTCTCCAGGAAGGTAAGAAACATCCTCAAGGTCACACAGTAATGTATACCACTTCTAAAAGTAATGTAAGCCAGAAAGCAATGAGTTTTCATGGGAGGTGAAGGGACGAGATTACTCCCCAATAGAGAATTGTAAGCTTTCTGAGAGTGAGGTCTTGGCCTCATCATCCAGGGTCTTGCAGAGAGGTCAGCACTGAAATAAATGTTTGTTGAATGAGCAAGCTTTCATCCTGGAGGAGGCATCTCAGAACTATGAGACTTGGACAGTGGTTAGATGTTAGGTAAGTAGGTACATTTCAAATAGAGGAAGTAATGTGAGTTCCTACAGGCTCTGAACAGCAAGTCCTAGAAACGTTGTAAAGACTATTTGGCTGAACATTAAAGTTCACTCAAGGGGTTATGGAAGATAATTTTGGAAGGTTATGTTAGAATTGGGTGATAAAGAACTTTGAATGGAACAAGTTTAGGTTTCAGTGGAAAAATAAAACCAAAATTGTTAGGATTTTTCTTTTTGATTTGTTTTAAGCAGAAATGTAAGAGAATGCTGGGAACTGGTGGCTTATATCTGTAATCCTAGCTATTCAGGAGGCTGAGATATGAGGATCCTGGTTGGAAGTCAGCCCAGGAAAGAAAGTCCATGGGACTTTTATGTACAATTAACCACTGAGAACCAGAGGTGGAGCTGTCATAGTGGTATAGTGCACTAGCCTAGAGCAGAAAAGCTTAGGGACAGCGCCCAGACCCTGAGTTCAAGACCCATGACTGACAAAAAAAAAAGACAAAATGAAGTTGAGAATAAGGTATCAATGAAAACTTAATAGCACAGATGAGAGAGATTTTTTAAGTGTGCCATGATAAGAAGGGAGAGAAGGAAAAAGCAAGTTATTTTGAGATTGAGATTTGATAAAAGAAAGAACAGAAATATCAATATCCCAATGTCATTCTTTAAAGAAATAGAAGAGGCAATCCAAAATTTCATATGGAATAATAAAAGACCCCATATAGCAAAAACACTTCTTAGCAGAAAGAACAGCGCTAGAGGAATTTCAATTCCAAACTTTAGACTCTATTACAGAGCTATAATGACCAAAACAGCTTGGTACTGGCACAAGAACAGACCAATGAAACAGAATTGAGGACCCAGATATTAACCCCAAGACCTATGGCCTCTTAATCTTTGATAAGGGAGCCCAAAAAATAGAATGGAAGAAAGACAGCCTCCTCAACAAGTGGTGCTGGCACAACTGGTTAAGCACCTGCAGAAAACTAAAGTTGGATCCTTCTTTGTCACCCTGCACC
The DNA here is from genome assembly GCF_031878675.1 of Megascapheus bottae. NCBI lineage: Eukaryota > Metazoa > Chordata > Mammalia > Rodentia > Geomyidae > Megascapheus > Megascapheus bottae. The sequence goes on along the minus strand of NC_143517.1, from coordinate 9,897,969 downwards.
AGGATTAACTCCAAATGGATCAAAGACCTTGAGGTAAAAGCCGACACACTGAAAATTTTACAAGAAGGAACAGGGGATACACTAGGTCTCCTTGGCACAGGTTGAAACTTTCTTAATAAGGACCAAGAAACACAGCAAATCAGAGAAAGGATGGATAAGTGGGACTGCATTAAACTGCAGAGCTTCTCTATGGCAAAGGACATAGATAGCCAGTTAACTAGAAAGCCTACAGAGTGGGAGAAGATCTTCACTAACCATACAACAGACAAAGGCCTCATATCTAAAATATATCAACAGCTCAAAAAACTGAATCAATCCAAAACTAATCTCCAAAGAAACAACCATCCCATTAAAAGATGGGCCAAAGACTTAAACAGAGTCCTCTCTTAGGAAGAAATAAGAGTGGCCTATAGAAGAAATGCTCAAGATTTCTGGCCATAAAAGAAATGCAAATCAAAACAACTCTAAGATTCCACCTCACTCCAGTTAGAATGGCCAGGATGAAGAAATCTAATAACAACAGATGCTGGAGGGGATGTGGGCTAGGAGGGATCCCTACTACACTGTTGGTGGGAGTGCAATCTCCTTCAACCACTATGGAAAGCAGTATGGCAGTTCCTCAAAAGACTAAACATAGAGCTCCCCTATGACCCAGCAATTCCACTACTTGGCATTTACCCAACTGTCCAGAAACAAGGGCATACTAAATCTACTACCACAATGATGTTCATTGCAGCATTATTTACCATAGCAAGGATATGGAACCAATCCAGATGTCCTTCAGTTGATGAGTGGATCAGCAAGATGTAGTATATATGCATAATGGAATTCTATGCTGCTGTCAGAAAGAACAACATCGCCCCATTTGTAAGGAAATGGAAAGACTTAGAAAAAAATCATATTAAGTGAAGTAAGCCAGACTCAAAGAAACATAAGCTCAATGGTTTCCCTCATTTGTCATAATCAGTAGAAACCTTGGGCTCTCCTAGCAGAGATTTACAATAGAACAAAACCTAGATACATAAGGCCATACAGAATGACACTAAATGTAAGGACCTCCAGGATAAGGAAACAAAAGCCATTTAACGATTGTGATACTTAATGTACTATGTTATCTCTCTTCTCTTTTGCTGTCCCTTGGTTATCTCATATTGTTACAGTATTTCTCCTGGTTATCTGATATATTGTATATATGCGTATTTGGTTATTGAAGTCGGATAGCGAAGGGGAAAACAAGATGAGGGTCAGGGGTGGGGGGAGAGAAATGGGGACCAATACATGAGAAAGGGTATCAATGTATGTGAAGTAATGCACCTTCTATCTGGTGAATATAATGTAACCCTTCTATTAATTACAATAAAAATATGAAAAAAAGAACAGAAAAAGAAAAATGTCTCCTCGAATGAGATACTGGTGGCTCATATGGTAATCTTAGCTACTCAGGAGGCTGAGATTATGAAGATGATGAGTTGAAGCCACCTAAGCAAACAAATCTGTGAGATGCCATCTCCAAAACAACCAGTAAAACACCAAACTGGAGGTATGACTCAAGCAGAAATTTGCCATCCAAACAAGTGTGAATCCCTGAGTATAAACCCCAGTACTGGAAAATAAATAAACAAAATATCTCCTCTGAAACTAGACTGAGTTCAGGGCATTGTGGTCTGCTGACATGATTACAAAATTCTTCATCACTCCCTCTCTTGGAGGTGGAATTAGTTCTGTTCCTCATGAGCACGAGCTGAGGCTGCTTCAAACACAGAATAAAGCAGAAGACTTTGCAATGGACTTGCAAAACCAAGCCCTTTTGACCTAGTCCACCAGTTAGTTGTGTTACTTATGGACAGCTCACTTCTTGAGAAGCTCAAGGTCGGTATCCTAGTCAACTGTCCCAGCTCAATCCAGCCTTTCCTAATCTCTTGCCAAAAATAAAATAAAATAAAAATAAACACTAAAAAGTGTGTGAGTAGGGCATCCTTTAGCCCTCCAGAATAGCCCATCCTCTGAGTACCAGCAAGTGAATTCATTCTTTTAAAACCCATGGAGGTAGATTGTTGTAACTAGACCACGTATGCACTTCTGACTCAGAATCTTGAGCTGTATGATAGTTGTTGTTTTATATCATTACACTCGAAAAGTAATTTATTACATACATAATTCATCACAGAAACCAGGACATTTTGGGAATGGAAGTGGATATTAATAGTTATACCTAAATGAGAGCTTGATGAGTATATGTTTTTCCTATCTATAAACTTTTTGGAGTTTTTTGTTATCATTACACCAACAGCACTTAACATAGACAAATCTTTATTGATTCAATAAATCTGAGATTTTTCTTCCTTACTAGTGTGTGCTTTCTATAAAGTTGATAAATCTTAAGTGTACAGCAAGAGAAAGTTTTAAATACAGATTAGATCCAGTAATCACCACTCAGACCAAAATGTAGGCACCTATTCCAACTCTCCCATCTTCGTTTTCTCTCCTAGACTAGAATCCTCCTGGTGTAAAGTAGCCATCATTTTAAGCCCTCATCTCTTTCTCTCTCTCTCTCTCTCTCTCTCTCTCTCTCTCTCTCTCTCTCTCTCTCTCTCTCTCTCTCTCTCCCTCTCTCTCTCTCTTGCTGTGAGTAATGCTCAGATACTCTCAAATCAGTTTTGTCTGTAGATGGGATTCATAAAATTGGAATCATATAGTGAACTTGAAATCATACCTTTGAAACATCATCTATATTGCATGTAAACATAGGTTGTTATTTTTCATTTCTAAGTAAGATTTCATAGTGTAAATATAATTTATTTATCTATTCTCTTCTTAATGGAGATTCTGGATAATTATTTTGGGGACTGTCATGAATAATACCAATGCATGTTTATACATCTTTATATCTACCAGTTAACATCTCAATAAGGATTTGGGGGGGCTTTTTGAAAATTAAATTTATTCATTTTATCAGTTCTGGGAATCATAATGTAAAAACTTTTACAGCATTGAATGGGTCATTATTAACTTGCCTGCTATTACTTTGCTACAAGTATCTTTTTAAAATACTGTAATCAGAACAGAGCAGGTGTAATAGCGTTAAGTTAAATATAGCTCGTTGTATTTTATGTCTCAACTTAATTTGTACCAGAGCCTAATCTCACTCTGGTAAGGTGGTATGTACTATTGCCTACCACAGTTTCTGTGTTCTAGAAAACATACTATGTCAATAACCAATTATGCCTAACATGATACTGGCAGCAAAGGAGGTTTGTATGTGCATTCTCAGATAAACAATGCTAGCACTGAGTTCTCATGGAAATTCAAGATCTAAACCTTGATTCTCTTTAAGTGCTGCTGTTCATTTGTGTGTGTGTGTGTGTGTGTGTGTGTGTGTGTGTGTGTGTGTGCTGAATTCAAGGCTCTCACTCTCACTTGGCTTTTGTGCTAAAGGCTAGCATTCTCCCACTTGAGCCCTACCTCTACTTCCTAAGCAAACAGTTCCTGAATCTCTCAATATGACCAGGCATGGCACTAAGTGCTGAGCATCCATCAATGGATTGCACAGATATATCCTACTATGCTATGAGTTTACACTCAATAGAAATGACAGTGACACATGTAAGGGACACTGATAGATCTAGTTCTTAAAGAAGGACTAGTCAGAAGAGACCTTTTCATAAACCTCTAGGGATGTTTTCATTGCTTTGAATTTGTCATTTAAAAAGCTGTTGCATGCTCATGTGTGTATATATATATATATATATATATATATATCAGCCATTGTATAACTATACTTTTCATTAAAGATACCAATCCCATAACATACTGAACCCTATCAGTGTGCACCCCTAATCCCTGACATCTTATTGTTTAGGGTACCATTCACATTTCTAGTGGAATTTCAAATTGTGTATTTTCTGTCACTATGAACTTAATAAACATGTTCCAATTTTATAGATCTTACTTTTTATGTTAGGAACAAACTAAATCAATATTTCACGTATCAACACTTACACCCAAGCCAGGGTGTTTTATTTAAATTTACATGTTATAATCCTTCACAGAGCTATGCACAGAATTCAGGTTCATTAAATTGGTAATGACTCTTCCCTGCTGAGAACATGGATTTTCATTTAGTCATAAGCCACAGTTTCATTCCTACTCCAAAACAAGAGGAACTCGAATAAGTTGTTATGTGAGGTTTGCTGAAAGGTTTGTCCCAGAACAACTGTCCTCTTTAGCCTAGGAGATAAACATCATTGCCAGTTAGTGTGTATTCCAAGAGGTGCTAATTGTAAAATCATCTAACATATGTCTGTCACATGAATTCATACTTACAAAATCTGAATGAGGGGAAATATCATGTCATATAACAAAGTTATTAGTAAGAAGACAGAAATAGTCTTTATCAGTCTGAACATGTGTATGATCATTTTCAGTATCTAGTTACCTAATAAGGACCCAAGAAAAGATAAGAGAAGAATTTGCTTCTTAAATCCTCTCTTCCTTATTATAACAATCTTGAAATGAAAGTATAGGAGGAAACAGGGACTGTTCAGGGATATTCAGAAAACTCACCATTTTAAATACCCCACAGCCAGGAGGGATCACTACTACACTGTTTTGGGAGTGTAAACTCATTCAACCACTATGGAAAGCAGTATGGCAGTTCCTCGGAAGACTAAACATAGAACTCCCCTATGACCCAGCAATTCCACTCTTTGGCTTTTACCCAAACATCCAGAAACAAGGACATACTAAAGCCACTAACACAACAATGTTCATTTACCATAGCAAAGATATGGAACCAATCCAAATGCCCATCAGTATGACTGGATCAACAAGTTGTGGTATTTATACACAATGGAATTTTATGCTGCCATCAGAAAGAATGACATTGCCCCATTTGTAAGGAAATGGAAAGACTTGGAAAAAAATCATATTAAGTGAAGTAAGCCAGACTCAAAGAAACATAGGCTCAATGATCTCCCTCATTTGTAATAATTAGTACACATCTAGGACTCTCCCAGCAGAGGATTACAATAGTGCAAAACCTAGGTACATAAGGTCACATAGGATGAGACTAAATGAAAGGAACTCTAGGATATCGAAACAAGAGGTTTATTTGTGTGATTGTTGTTCTTAATGTACTATGTTATTTTCTTCTCTCTTTTGCCCTTATGGTTATTCTCTTATTCTCATATTGTTACTGTATCTGACTTTGTTACCTGATATTTTGTATATACATTTATTTGCTCATGTGAAGTAGGAAAGGGAAGGGGGGGAAACAAGATGATTGGGTGTGGGTGGGGGGGGGACAAAATCATGAGCAGGGGTATCAATATGTGAGAAGTAATGCACCTACTACCTGATGAATATAACTGCAATCCATTTATACATTATTTAATCAGTAGTAAATAAATAAATACACCTCAGGCACAGACTGGGCCTTGAACTCCTATCCTCCAGCTGTTCATGAGAATTACAGATGTTTCCTCTAAGTTTTGAGGGAGGATTGCCTCCTAGCTTATACTGAAATAGATTCCTGAACAAACCTGCACCATACAGGTACTATGCTCTATTAATATTGTGGTCAAGTAGAGGAGGCAAGATGTATGAATTTGACTTGATTATATATTAAATTTCAAGTGAGATGTACTTGTGTGTATGTATGCACACGTATGCAAGGACTGTGACTTGAACTCAGGCGTGATGCACTGTTCCTTAGCTTTCTGCACTCAGGGCTGGCACTCTATGACTTTGAGACATACCTCATTTTCTGGCTTTTTGCTGGTTAGTTGGAGATGAGTCTCATGGATTTTTCTTTCCAAGCTGGCTTTGAACCATGGTCTTCAGATATCAGCCTCCTGAGTGGGTAGGACTATAGACATCAACCACCAGTGCCTAACTTAGGATGAATGTCTAAATTCAGGTCTTAGAGCTATCATCTCCTTAGTATATGGAATTAATGATCAAATAATGACTTCATATTCCACCATTTCTAACTCAGGAGTCATCCCACAAACTCTCGTTGGAATAGATGAGTATTTTTCCTGAATGAAACTGGTGTGTGTGTGTGTGTGTGTGTGTGTGTGTGTGTGTGTGTGTGTGTGTGTGTGGTTTTTGTTTGTGTAGGCTAAGAATACAACCCAGGGCCTCCCACATGCTAAATAACAATGACAGTCCTCCCTGCCCCCCACCAACCAATATTCTTAATGGGAAAAAAAATCTTAAAAGTTAATTTAAGTATCTTATCATTTTCTAATTAAAATCTGTCAGTCCAAACTAATATGCATCTGTGCTTCAGAACATTTAATTAAACCATCAATTTGTACAATGTAAACAGAAATTACACAAGTTACTTGATGAGCTGGATATGCTTCCAGGTAGCAGCAGGGTATTCTGAGCCTCAACTCTGCAGACAGCCACCTGGATCCCACCTGTCTCCTCCTCACCTTCTCTGCGGGAACTTGGGGCAAGTTGTTTAATTCCTTTCAGCTATTTTTCCTCCTTGGAAAATGGGCCTTAAAATAATTCCTACTTTGCAGTTTGTTGTGAGGGAAAAAATGGAGATAATCCTGGTAAAGTACAGGTCGCACATTACATGTGTTCACTAAATATTAACTGACATTATCACAGTGGGGAAAACCCTGGAGGAATTATTTCTTATCTCACTCAAAAGCCACATAAAAATATAATTAATTTGGCTTTACGTATTATTCCCCATTCCTATATTTTTTTCTTTCATCTATGGCCACAAACAATTGGTTTGTGGCTATGAGCTGAACGTTTTAAATATATTTAAGAATATTCTGCTTGTAAAAAGTCCTAGATTATCTATAATGCCAGGCTGAGACAAAATTAAATGCATTATATTTTTTAAATTCTTGCTTTAATGTAAACATAGATTCAAAATTCATGAGCTGTTTTTTCAGGTTGTCAAAGATAACTGTGGATATTTACAGATTAATTAACCTTAGAGTAAGCTTTGCATTAGAGAAAGGAAGTTTGAAAAGATTCTTCAGATGTCTGGAGTTTCTCACAGAAATCTAAGATTCCAGAATACTTCACAAAACACCCAGAAGAAGTAGAAATAGGATTATAACTCATCGGAGCTGTCTTTAACCTATAATTACTCATTTACTTAGTAACTCATCATGTTTGGAATTTTAGGTCCATTTTGCCATTTAATCTGTCCTTTCTGTCATGCAAAGATTAGTGTAATGCTAATTAATCTGTTATTGTCCACGTGAAAAATAGCTCCTGAATTTTTAATCTATGTTTACATGCAAGCAAGAATTTTAAAAATTATCATGTATAATGGAGAATGGGTTTGATAGACTAATCTACTCATTGTCTTTTCCTTGCAGTTTCACACATCTCTGCAAATACAATGTGAGGAATAGTCTATTTAATAAACAAGTATTAATGTCTGGTCACATTTACTTTTTAATAAAATTGTTTAGCCTGAATTACAAAGACAAGAAGTTTTTATTTTGTGGCATAATTTTTAATATTCACTTGGCTCTTTGTGCATGTGGGTGTGAGATTATGTTAATTAGAGCTCTAAATTATTTTCTTCTTCAGATAGAATGGTGTTTGTCATCTATCTCACTGTTATTATTTTTTTTTTTTGCCAGTCCTGAGCTTGAGCTCAGCTCAGGGCCTGAGTATTGTCCTTGGACTTTCTCTAGGCTAGAGCTCTACCATTTGAGAGCCTCAGCACCACTTCCGGCTTTTTTCTATGCATGTGGTACCGAGGAATCGAACTCGGGTCTTCATGCATGCTAGGCAAGCACTCCCGGTCGTCATCTCACTGTTACATTAACATATTTCACTCTTGTCTAGAACTGAGGAGATCTGATTGCATCACTCCCGATAGTGTCTGGATCTAGGGAGCCAGTTGGGTTTTCCAGATGCAGATGCTGAGATGGAATTTGGGTATAAAATCCTTAAGAGAGGGGCCAGAAATGTGGCCCAGTGGTACAGTGCTTGCCTAGCATCCATGGAGCTCTGGGTTCAACTCTTCCATTGCACATAACATACACAGAAAAAGCCAGAAGTGGTGCTTTTGGCTTGGGGACACCTTGACTTCGTCTGGCTATTGCCTTTAAATAAAACATGCTCTGGCTTTTGCTTCTACTTTGCCATGTGAGTGATTTTATTCATTCTTTTCTGTTGTGGGAGATTTTGTAATACTGATTACAGGAAAGCATTAAAAAGATGAAGTAACTTCAATGAGAAATTGTTGCATATCTGCAAGGATTGCTATAATAAAAGGAAAACATGGATAGTAAAAAATGATTAACAAGGATATGGAGAAGATTAGAGCCCTTATGTACTGTTCTTAGAATTGTGCAATGATGTAGCTTCTATGACAATGTAGCACTTCTCCAAAAATTAAAAACAAAGGCTAGTCATGATGTTTCTTCCCTGTAATCCTGGCTACAAGGAAGGTGGAGACTTATGAAAAAAGTTAGTGAGAGCCACATGGTGCTTTTAACCTCAGTTACAATGGTAGATAGGAGGTTTAGGGTCTAAGGCAGGCCCTGGGCAAGAACATAAGACTGTACCTAAAAAATATTGAGTATTGTGGCTCAAGTAGAAGAGCACCTATTTAGAAAGCTAAGGGCTTTGAGTTCAAACCCTATTAAAAACAAGATTAAAAACTAGAATTATTGAACCAGGAGTTTGGCCTAGTGGTAGAGAGCTGGCCTAGCATGCCCGAAAACCTGGGATTCAATTCCTCCTTACCACATACACAGAAAAAGCTGGAAATGGTGCTGTGGCTCAAGGGGTAGAGCTCTAGTCTTGAGATAGCCCAAGGACAGTGCTTGGGCCCTGTCAAGATCCAGAACACAACAAAAAAAAATAGATAGCCTGGCATAGTGGCTCATGCCTGTAAGCCTAGGTACTCAGGAGGCTGAGATCTGAGGACTGAGGGTTAAAGCCAGCCTGGGCACTGAAGCACATCAGACTCCAACTTTCTGCAACCATGTATACACAAAACATAAGATCAAAAACAAACCATGAAAACCTTAAGAGAGAAATGGAGAGACAAAGGGTAAACAAACACAGCATTGGCTCTCACTAGACACTATGTTGAAAATGAACTATACCATTTGTGGGTAGGGATGGGAGGGAAAAACTGGGAGAGAGCAAGGGTGAAGGGAGCATTATCCAAAATGAAATGTATTCATTATCTGACTTATGTAACTGTAACCTTTTATAATAATTATTTAAAAAAAAAAACAAAAATTAAAAGAAAAAAGTCTTGAGAGACCACTGTTTGAAGAGGAGTATGGTGGGGCTATCTGAAAACAGAACACTGATTCTAGAATCCTTTGACAGTGTCTCCTTCCTAAAGTCCTTACTCACAAGCCCTGAAAACATGATTATATTTTAAAATACATATGAGAACATGCAAAATTGCTTTTTAAGAGAAGCCTAAGAGTTAAATGGTAAAAAAAAAAAACAGAATAAAAACTGAAAACACTTAATTTAGCTTTGAGGAATGAAACAAAATTAAACTACAGACAAGGGAATAAGTACCCCCCTTTTATCTTTCCAGCTAGCCAAAGTCAAAGCCAAAAACCAAATGAGCATTGAAAATGTCAATGGGTAGCATAGACTTAAAAGGATTTGCACAGTATTACCTTGTTTTGTTTCTGTTTTGGGGGACGAGTGATGTCTTAAATAAGTACAAGGCACAACAGCACTGAAAGATGGTAAGAAAAAATAAATAGAATCAGTCTTATTATACATGGCTCTCTTCTGTGTGAATTCACCTACTGTGCTAGTGTCAAAGGGCTCACATGCCTAAATAAATTTTTTCAAAGGCTCACTATTGGCTTTTGTACTAGAACATATCCTATTTTTTTTCTACCCAATTCCTTTCAAACAATAGAGGACCTGAGAAAGATTGAAATCAGGTAGAAATAAGAGCTATCTAGAAAAATATCAATGTCAAAGATTATAATTATGAACTACTTAAAGAAACATGAAAGATTAACTTATATTAATTGATTTATACATTAACTTCCTCTACTGTGGAATTACATTTATTTCATCAAAGAGAAAAGGCAGGTGGCATGAAGCCAAGAGAAAACAAGTTGGTGGTGTGGTGGATTTCACAGTAACCATCACACAGTTCAAGACTTCATTCACCTTTCAAAGAGCAGCAGCCATATGGACAAATGTATTTCATAAGGATCAACAAATTTCGATTTCTAAAACGTGTCATGCATTTATTTATCACTTTAAGAAACTTAGCTCACTCAATTACTCTCTGAGTTATACAAGTAAAATGCTATTGGTGTGATCTGAACCATTCACAAATATCCAGGTGTCTAAAAAGTATCCAGAGTTATTGAAACCATCAGCATGATAGAGTAATCTGAAAGTCTCCTACAGTACAGTGCTGCATTTGTTATCCACCACGACACCAGATGCCAAATGTTCCATTTTCATCAAAAAAAAACATCTAGAATGACCCATAATCATAAACAATATTTGCATGCATGAATTTTGCATTTTTAATAATATTAGAGCCGTCATAAAGGAGCAAAATTACTCTCTCAGAGCATGGTGAAAGAAAGAGAGTACTTCGCAAATAGCACCTGCCACTTCTCTGAGATAAGACAGAGTTTGAGTTTTGGGGTATTGTTTGTTTTGTTTGTTCTTTTTTCATAACTATAAGTGATACTATATAGAAAAACCAAATGTGAACCCCAAATTTGTGGTCACTCAGTTCCCCCAAAGAGAAAGCATATCATACAAAAACAGAGAAATTATCTAGCTATGATAATTTTATTATAGCCAAATTGTCTGTGCTAAAATAGTGGGTAAAGCTGCTCATTGACAGACAAGTGAATTCACAGACAGTCACAAAGGAAAAGTGTGTAAAACTAGTTTAAAAGCATTTGGCTAAGAACTATAAAAGGATCACCCAGTATCAAAAACAGTCTGAGTTCAATTCCTCGGTACCACATACAAAGAAAAAAGCCGGAAATGATACTGTGGTTCAAGTGGTAGAGCTCTAGCTTTGAGAAAGCCCAAGAACAGCACTCAGGCCTTGAGTTCAAGCCCCAGGACTGTCAAAAAAAAAAACCCCAACAACAGCAATAAAACTCTTGTTTTCATATCGAGTTCATTTCAGTTAGCCTCATTTTATATAGTTATATGTACATAGCTCTTGAACTATTGTGATCCCCTAAGACTATCCAAGACATATTATTTTTTTATTAGAGAAAAGTTTATTAAGTAAAACAGAACAAAAGCATTCAATCCAAGAATATTAACAGCTAAGGAATAAAGGGTGAATACAATTCACTAGAAACTCTAGTGCTGTAATAATCAGGATACACACATGGGCTACACTTAGAGGTTTAAGGAAAAGAGAAATATTGGATTTAATAAAATACAGTAATCTTGAAGGATTCTCAATGATTAAGATCACATAATCAACTCAAAAACAGAATTAGCAAAATTACTGCTATTAGCATCAGTGTGCACAAATGAGAAATAACAGATTTAGACTCACACAAACTGCAGATGTTTATCTTGTTGGATATGTGTCATAACTGTATGAAATGTTTTTTAAAAAGTGAAATATTCAGTATATAGCAAGACAGTCATTAAGAATTCATTGAGAATAGAAAGAAAAATGGAGCGTGAAAGACCTTTGGACAAGACATATACTAATTATTAAAAATGAGGGAAACCATAGACCCTGTGTTTCTTTGGGTGTGGCTTACTTCACTTAATATGAAGCCTTTCCATTTCCTTACAAATGGGGAGATGTCATTCTGATGGAAGTTAGAATTTCATTTGCGTATATATTCCATATTTTCTTGATTCATTTTTCTACTGAGGGACATCTGGGTTGGTTCCATATCTTAGGAACAAAGTGTAGACCAATGCAACAGTGATACTCTCAAGACACAACGTTGGAAATAAACTTTACAGCTTGGGGAGGTAGAGCAGGGTTGGGGAGAGGGAAAGTGGGAGGAAAATGAGGGGGTGGGTAACTGTTTGACAAGAAATGTACTCATTGACTTACTTATGTAACTGTAACCCCTCGTATATCACACTTATAACAAAATTAAATTAAATTTACAAAAGAGAATATGGGAGCCAGAAGTTTGGCCTAGTGTTAGAGTGCTTGCCTAGCATGAACGAAGATCCAGGTTTGATTCCTTGGTACCACATACAGAGAGAGAGAGAGAGAGAGAGAGAGAGAGAGAGAGAGAGAGAGAGAGAGAGAGAGAGAGAGAGAGAGAGAGAGAGAGAGAGAGAGAGAGACAGACAGAGAGACAGAGAGAGACAGAGACAGAGAGAGGGGGGAGGGAGAGGGAGAGGGAGAGAGGGAGGGGGGAAGGGAAAGAGGGAGAGAGAGAGAGAGCGAGAGAGAGAGTGAGAGCGAGAGCAGGAGAATATGGTCAGAAATAAAAAGAAAGATCACCTAGATTTGTCATATAAAAGCCATATAACAAATGTGATTTTGGTCCTTAGCCAAGGAATGTTAGCTACTAGAAACCTCAAAATGGTCACAGCCTCATACAGCCAGGAACCCCAGCCTGTATCTTAAAGTCATGAGTGACACCAGGGTACCGTTATTAGAGGTTCACTCATTAGATTATGATTACCAAAAAAGATCCAGAAACCTTAGATCCATTCTGAATGGTTACATTTAATATAATGCTGCTAATAACAACACCATCAGTTATTGTACATTTTTACTCTGTGCAAAGCAGTAAACCAATGTGCAAAGCCTGCCTTCATATGGATTGTTTTATTGAACTCTTACAAGACATGTGGCAAAAACTTTTTTCATTCCATTTCATAGATGGAAAAAAGTGATATTTGGAATGAATAAATTAACTGTTGGATTTTTTGTGTTTTGTACTTGAAAAGAGACATTCCAGAATCTAAACTCTGGGAAACTGACTAAACGTCAGAATTCTATTACTGAAAATATTCCCTAGGAACTGGGTGTGGGATAACCTCCGTGATCCCAGCTAGTTGGCAGACAGGGATTGGGAGAATCTCAATTTGAAACTAATCTGGACAAAGTCTCCATCTCAACAAATAAACAAGGAATGGTGGCATGCATATATGATCTCCACTATGTCGGAAGTACAGATAGGTCACAGAAGACTGGTCAAGACAAAAAGCAAGACTCTATTGGACAAATTACCTACAGCAAAACAAGATGGAGGTCTGGCACAATTGGTAGAACATCTGCCTAGCAAGCACAAAGGTCCTAAGTTCAAATCACAGTATCACCAAATAACAACAGAAACACTCTCTAGGTGATTGAAGTGAACACTGGAAGTGACTGAATTACATGAGGCCAGATGGCACCTTTGCCATGTGAAACGCAACCCAATTTCCAGGAGAACTAAGATCGCTTTGCAGAAGTCACGGGCAGATACACAATCAGCTATGAGCTGCACCTTTCCCTCTTGCCCAATTCTTAACACCGATGGCCACACAAGGATTGTTTCAGATAGAGCAATTGGAAACGTTCTTACCATGGTTCCCATTTGTCTGCAGGCTCTGCCTCCAAGTAAGTTCTACTTTGAGCTGACAGGAAAGTTTGGGAAAGAAGGTGGAACTTTCACTCAAGAAAAGGTTTGCCTAATCTACTAAATGTTCTGAAATGACACCAGAAATTGAGACCTGTATTGAAAATCATATATTCCAGTCTGCCATATATATCATCCACACAGCACCACGGGCTTTTCCTTCCTATCCTGAAACATTCATATTTTGCACAGCCGAAGTATGGACTGGAGAGAATCAAGACACAAATGTCCTGGGGTAGACACGTAGGAGCCTTCCTGTCACTCCAGACTGCACTTGAGACCCAAGCCAAGCACTGATTAAGGAATACAGGGTGATGAATGAAAAAACCAGAATTCACATCTGAGCTGTCATCAGAACATGCTGATTTGGGAAAGACAAATTTCAAACACCTCACCTTTCTTGTGTACAAAGTAAAGATTGAGACGTCTCTCTCGTATGAATTTTATAGCTAAGCAAGTTGATAGTGCATGACAGACTAATAGAAATTCTCACATTTGGTAATTACTTTTCCTTTTTTTCATAAATTTTGTATGTGTGCATAAGTGTGTGTGAACACACGCATGTGTGTGTGCGTGCATGTAAGTAACTATGTGGCCTGTTTTCACCTCAGTAAATTAAATTAATGGAATAATCTCAATGTCATTATTGGGACACAGTTTATTTTCTTCTTGTACAATTGTTAAGAATCTCAAAGTTATGCTTAAAATAAAGGAGAGGTCACATTGCAAGGTATCTACAATCCCAGATGCAGAAATTATTTTGGTCCTTAATAACTTCTTAGAGATACAGAAGAGGAAAAACTACCAGTTAATAATCCTTTTTTTTTTTTTTACAAAAACAAATATTTAGAATTTGTAATAGTCCTACCAGCCTTTGAAATTTTTGTAGAAAACATTTGCCTTTTTAAAATTGATAAGATCCCGTAGGTTTCTTTGAGCTTTGCAGCAAGAGTACTACATGAATAAAAGATGTTCTTGGGGAATGATTTTTTTTTTTTTTCCTCCAGACTGAGAAAGCAAAAGGTTGCATTCTCTTCCAGGACTCGAGCCCTGGCAGAGCCACGACCTGCCGTTAGAGGGCGCTCCGCTCAATCTGTTCCCAGCTCACACACTTGGCTTCCTCTCATCAACCCATTCCCTCCTTTGCATTTCTAGCTCCCCAAATCTTTTTCACTTTCCCAACCTTTTTCACTTTCCTACTGCTGAATTCACTCTCTTTAGTCTCTTCAGCAGTACATTAAATGCTCCATCCTCCACCGACTGAACAATTTGACTTTCTCTCCTAGAAGCCTAATTAGAAATTCCTCCTTCGTTGTGACTGCACCACACAGACAGCACATTCTCAGAGAACTTGCCACCAATGTGACAGCACTTCACTGTGAAGCATCTGTACTCTAAAATGAGAGTTCAAACTCCAGTATTCTATGATCAAGAGCAAGTTTCTAGCTAACAAGCTTTCTGAGTTGAGTCTGAGCATGTATCCTGTCTTAATTTCCAAGGTTAAGTTCCCATGCCTGTCTGCCCACAAACCCCGTTCTCAAATAGTAATACAGGAAGTCCTGGTCAACTTCTTCCCTTTATCTGAATCACAACCTACCTTGATCCCTGTTGTCTCCCACCAATCAACAGACCTCTGTAGTTTGACCTCTTTCCTGGACATCTGACTGCAACTCAAAGCTCCAGCCTAGAGGACCATGTGGACGCCAAGTCACATCAGAAACGTTTATTGTCAGCCATCTGACTTGGTTGTGCCTTCCAGGCTGGGTGCAATGCTTGCCTTTGTGCAAAGTAGGTATCTTTATCCTAGGAGTTGCAGCTGGGGCCAAAGATACCACGTAGCCAGGGCAGAGTTTACTATTGCAATAGTGGTGGTTAAGTCTGGGCCAAAGGCTTTAAGATGCTGCAGCTAGAGGCTAATTGGGGGAAGAAGTGGGTAGGGGAAGAAGGAAGTGGGGGGAGTTAACAATTGTGGCCAGGCCTGGTCTGGACACAGTTTCTGGCTTCTGATTTCGGGCTAATTATTTAAGACAGAGTTTGTTAAGTCAAAATGGAGAAGGACATATCAACCACCACTTTACATCATTAATTACATGCTGCCCAACTGAGATGACTCATGGTACAGGTTGTTCCCCAGAATCAATGGTGGCCCAGTGAACAACTCAGGCTAACCTGGTCCACTCCTATTTTTTTCTAACTTCACTACTGAATCTCAAGGTATAAATGAGAGTATGACTCACCTCAATGGATCTTTTGGAAAACTCAGAGTCAAGATATAGACATAGTTTTCCCTCTCTCTAAATTTTATTTCTCTTCAATTTATTGTCTGGGAGAGTTGGGCTTTTTTTTTAAATTAGGGCAAGGCCAGATTATGAAACTAATAGAAAAAAAATCTTTTGTCTTTTCAGCCACATATGAACACTATCGTTCATTTATTCACTAATTATCTACAGAAGAATATTTTTATTGCTTCCATAATAAAAACCCGTTTCCATTTTTGTGTACTAATCCATCTACTTGCTCACAATATATTTCTGAATGTGGAATTGCTGATTCAATATATAATCTTTTTAGTACTCTTGATATATTTGATATATAAGCTGAACATCACTATTTTAAACATCACAAATCTCAAATGCTATAAACCAAAAACTTTAGAGTGCTAACATGATACCTCAAGTGGAAAATGTCATACCAAACCTTCTATGATAGGTTGAGTCAAAACATAGACACAATAAGTACATATTCTATACAATTTTCTTCAGCTATACATATGGTCCATATGGAACATAAATGAATTATGTATTTAGATATAAATACTACATTGAGATACGTCATTTTATATATAATCAGAAATTTTAACATAAAAAATTAAATCCTAAATTTTTGGCAGCAAGAACCATAGAAAATGAATATTCAACCTGTGTCTGATCCTTAGAAAGCTGTACCAGCGCACTAACATCTGTATGAGTCCTAGGGAAGACACATCTGGACCTTCTGATGTTCTCTCATGACAGATATCATTACTTACTGCTTGGATGCCCACCTGAATCTCTACACATGGATTTATACCAGACTCACCCTCATGCCCCTCTCCCTCTTGCTTCTCTCCGCCTTCCCAAATCAGTCTCAACAAAATTTCCTGTTCCATTTTCACACATGTACATGAACTATATCAACCATATTACCTTCCCCATTTTTCCTCCCCCTCACTCATTAGTGTTAGGTCCACCGAAAAGAAATGACTCCTTCCCTTGGCTTTCTCCCCCTGCACCCTGGAAACCCCACCCAGCATCTGTAACCCTGGCAACTGGCATGCCCAGGGACAGTGGGAGGTTTCCCAGTCTGAGGTATTTCCCCATCCTCTGAGGTCACATCCCCTTCCACTGAATAATCTCTCACTTCCTTCCATAAGTTCTATTACTCCACCTGACTCCATCTTCAGTGGCAGGAGGTCTGCTCTCTCCTCAAACAATAAACCCTCTTCTCCTGAACTGCATGGAGCTTCCTTTCAGCAGACCTTACAATTAGTACCCTCATCTCAGATAGTACCTATTATACCTTCCTGTCCTTCTTTTTAGTGCATGATAATTGTTTAAAGGGTTTTACTGTGGCATTTCATATCATATACCTAAAAGACAAGTGTATATACACACACATCACAATATGGGCTTATGTAACAGATTTGTAATTCTGAGACTGAGGTGATCAAGGGGGGAGAGGATTGTAGAGAGTGAGCAATACAGAATTGCATTTCATCTGAGCCTAAAGATGGCAAAGTGAAACTTAAAATTTTATTTTGGCCTAAGTGTCTTGGTAACAGTTCTTTCTTGGGTTCCAACAATTTGTTATTATTATAGATAAATCAACTTGAATTGGGAACTTAAGGTTTAAATGAAGGCAATGAGATTTGTGTTCCTAGAAATGACTCCTATTTTTAAATTTCATAAGCTCATGTAGTAGAGCTTCGATATTTAGGAAGTTTTTCATATTACCAAGAAGGAAATTCTACTTGGATAAAAAAGTCTGTAGCTCAATACAAGATCCCACCTTCTGGTATCTTTCAAACCTATCTCTTTAATTGATGGACAAGGCTGAACTCAGAAGCCAGATGTGTTTTCCAAGAAGTTGCTATTCTTAAAGAAGAATGCCTGACACATGACAAAAGGCAGAGATTCCCTTGTTTACATTAGTTGTTCAATGTAGAACAAATCAACAATATGTCTCTTTTCAAGGATACTTGGGCAGAGCTGTAGCTTTTTTTCTATTTAGAAATCTCTACTAACATAATTACAAGATTGCTTTTCTAAAATCTTAGCCTGATGTTATCTAGCCTGCAGCTCCCACACACCACAGCTCAGAATCCTTTATCCTCTAATGGACATTTTTACAAGTACAGCTCTAATGGCAGACAAGTATACTGTTTCATGTTTGCTCTCAAATAATAGGCTAAAAATTTGGAAGAAAAAAATTGAATCTTTCCAAAACAAATCTTCAAAGAAACAATCATCCCATTAAAAGATGGGCCAAAGACTTAAAGAGAGTCTTCTCTGAAGAACAAATAAGAATGGCCTATAGACACATGAAGAAATGCTCAAAATCTCTGGCCATAAAAGAAATGCAAATCAAAACAACTCTAAGATTCCACCTCAGTCCAGTTAGAATGGCCAGGATCAAGAAAACTAATAACAGCAGATGCTGGTGGGGATGTGGCCAGGAGGGATCACTACTACACTGCTGGTGGGAGTGCAAACTCATTCAACCACTGTGGAAAGCAGCATGGCTGTTAGAGCTCCTCTATGACCCAGCAATTCTACTCCTTTGCATTTATCCAATGGCCCAGACACAAGGACATACTAAAGCTTCTAGCACAACGATGTTCATTGCAGCACTATTTATGACAGCAAAGATATGGAATCAACTCAGATGCCCTTCAGTAGATGATTGGATCAACAAGATGTAGTATTTATACACAATGGAATTCTATGCTGCCATCAGAAAGAATGACATCACCCCATTTGTAAGGAAATGGAAAAACTTGGAGAAAATCATATTAAGTTAAGTAAGCCAAACTCAAAGGAACATAGGCTCAATGGTTTCCCTCATTTTTAACGATTAGTACAAACCAAGGACTCTCCTAGCAGAAGATTACAATAGCTCAAAACCTAGATACATAGGCCATATAGGATAAGACTAAAAGAAAGGATCTTCAGGATATGGAAACAAGAGCCATATAATGTGTGATTGTTGTTCTTAATGTACTATGTTATTTCTCTTCTCTTTTGTTGCCCTTTGATTAATCTCATATTGTTAAATATCTGACTTTGTTGCCTGGTATATTGTTCATATGTTTATTTGATTATTTGAAATAGGAAAGGGAAGGGGGGAAACAAGATGATTGGGAGAAGGTGGAGAGAGGGAAAAGGGGACAAAAACATGAGCAGGTTATCAATGTGTGAGAAGTAATGTACCCTCTATCTGGCAAATATAACTGTAACCCCTCTATACATTACAATAAGAAAAACTGGACAGAATAGTGGAGGGAGCAATTATCTGATGATCACATCAAACATTCCAGATTTACAGAAAAGCTGTGGATTGATTGTATCATATAATAACTCAACAAATATGTCTCAAATTCTAACGATAGGGCAAGAACTGTGGACCATAATAAGATTATGATATAATAGGACGTGAAACAGATATGATGAAAACTTACCATGGTAGAGTTTCTTAGGGGATTTTTAAGTTGCTTTGCTTCTATCTAGTTTGTAAAGAACTTAATCAATTCAGCTCTAGTTTCTTTGTAGCCTCAAATACAAATGGAAGAATGTTGTTGCATCCTGAGGATTCTCTGTGAACTCTGTACTGGACACTTCTCTGTCTAGCAATCTAAATATCAGACGAAGGCTTCGTGTATGTTCTGTTATTTCTTGCAGGTAATAGGAAGGTACATGGTGCTTGAAAATATCTTCTCCATGGGGTGAAGGGTGTTACTTACTGGTAAAGTGCTTGGCTAGCATGCCAAGCACTTTAAAAAATAAAAGAATTCTAGAATGTTTATGTCTATGATATTTTCTCCCAAATCTGTTACACTAGGATGACCAGAATCCCATTCCTTCATTCTGTAATTCCAAAGACACTTATTAAGTCTTAGCCAATTTGTGCCTTTTAGGACCACAATTTTTCTTTTTTTTTTAATTTTTTTATTGTAATTAGTAAAAGGGTTACATGATATTTGCCAGATAAAAGGTGCATTAATTCACATACATTGATACCCTTTCATATGTCTTGGTACCCATTTCCCTCCCCCCCCACACCCCCCACCCGTCTTGGTTTTCCCCCCTTCCCTATCAAATTTCAAATATCCAAATACAAATAAATTCAATATATCAGATAACAAAGTGAGATACTATACCAATATGAGATAACCAAGGGACAGCAAAGGAGATGAGAGACTACATAGTACATTAAGGACAACAATCATTCATTATATGTCTTTTGTTTCAATATCCTGGAGGTCCTTTCAATTAGCTTCACATTATATGGCCTTATGTGTCAAGATTTTGCTCTATTGCAAATCTCTGCTAGTAGAGCCCAAGGTTTCTACTGATTATGACGAATGAGGGAAACCATTGAGCCTAAGTTCCTTTGAGTCTGGCTTACTTCACTTAATGTGATTTTTTCTAAGTCTTTCCATTTCCTAACAAATGGGGTGATGTCATTCTTTCTGACAGCAGCATAGGATTCCATTGTGTACAAATACCACAACTTGTTGATCCACTCATCAACTGAGAGACATCTAGGTTGGTTCCATATCTTTGCTATGGTGAATAGTGCTCCAATGAACATTGTTGTGCTAGTGGGTTTAGTATGTCCTTGTTTCTGGGTGGTTGGGTAAATGCCAAGTAGTGGAATTGCTGGGTCATAGGGGAGTTCTATGTTTAGCCTTTTGAGGCACTGCCACACTGCTTTCCATAGTGGTTGAACGAGTTTGCACTCCCACCAACAGTGTAGTAGTGATCCCTCCTGGCCACATCCCCTCCAGCATCTGTTGTCATTCGTTTTCCTGATCCTGGCCATTCTAACTGGAGTGAGGTGGAATCTTAGAGTTGTTTTGATTTGCATTTCTTTTATGACCAGAGATGTTGAGCATTTCTTCATGTGTCTATAGGCCATTTTTGTTTCTTCTTCAGAGAAGACTCTCTTTAAGTCTTTGGCCCATTTTTTAATGGGATGGTTGTTACTTTGGAGATTAGTTTTGGACTGATTCAATTTTTTGAGTTGTTGATATATTTTAGATATGAGGCCTTTGTCCGTTGTTTGGTTGGTGAAGATCTTCTCCCACTCTGTAGGCTTCCTGATTAGTTTACTAGCTATGTCCTTTGCCATACAAAAGCTCTGCAGTTTAATGCAGTCCCACTTATCCAGCCTTTCTCTGATTTGTTGTGATTCTTGGTCCTTATTGAGAAAGTTTCGACCTGTGCCAAGGAGGCCTAGTGTATCTCCTATTCTTTCCTGTAAAGTTTTCAGTGTAGGACCACAATTTTTCTTAGGAGCTTTCTCTCTCTTTCTCTGAATAAGCTTCTTTCTTCCCACACAGTGCCCTTTATTTTGTTGAATGTTTTACTATCATGAAGTAGTTGTATACAAGAGTGGCCATTCAACCAAGATTATGGATGTAATGTGTTTTGATTAATGTCACCCCTTTTAACATTCTCACTCACCTCTCCCAACCTGCTCCTTCTCTCACTTTTCTTAATTTTTAGGTTGTATATTGATTTTTTGGCCATTTAACCAAAAAAGTCCTTTAAAAATTGTATTTTGTCAGGCTAATTAATAAACAATCTGCAAGGTCAGGCTTAAGTTAGTCCCACATTGTGTAACAAGGTTTGTGCAAATAAGAGAACAATTATGTGACCATGGTCCCATAACATAAAGGAGCTGAAGAATTTCTAAAGGCCTTATGGTATGTATCTATCCTAAGCTCACAAACCTAAAGTGATGATGGTGGAAACAGTCACGTTTCAACTCCAATCATGGGCAAGCACAGTAGTACAGGTATGTATGGAAGAGGCCACCTAAAAGATGCTTTTGGTTGGTCTTATGAATTAACTCAGAGCTGGACAACCCCTCACCCTGTTTGTACCTGGGCCTTCTCATCTGAACTATTTCCTACTACAATCATTGTACAATCACGTTAGACTCCAGAAAGAACAGGATTCTTGTAACAAAATAGGTATCTTGTAACAAAAAGAAAACTGCCCCTGGAAAAGTCCTTTTATTTCTTTTTTTCTGAAATAACTGCAATGTGTGGTGCTTTATGCAAAATCACAGCACAAGACTTTTTCTCTACCCCCGCTGACTCCCAGATTCATCTGGAACCACTTCCTGTCTTACAAGTTCCATTCAGAGGAAGTCAGACAGGTTAGTCTTTTTTTCTTTTCTTTACTTTTTTTCTGTTGTTGTTGTTTTTGTTTTTGCTGGTCCTGTGACTTGGTACTGTCCTTGAGCTTTCTCAAGGCTAGCTATCTATCACTTGAGCCACAGAGTCACTTCCAGCCTTTTCGGTGTATGTGATACCAAGGAATCAAACCCAGGGCTTCATGCATGCAAGGCGAACACTCTACTACTAGGCCGCACTCCCAACCCTAATGTGTGATTTGCTGTTGTGGTTCACATCAGTTGTACAGGACAGATTTGTCTCAGGCATAAAGTTTTCCCATCTTAGGCTCACAAAATTACATGGCCAAATTAACATACTCTAGAGGAGATTGTACTCATTGAATCTGTAGATTCCAGATTTGCTTTCCACAAGCCATCCTACACAAATAGTTACATCCTAAAAACTGAGTTTTCCATGTCTACCATTAATATGTTTACAGAAAGACTATAGGAGCTCCCATAAGAAGAGACTGGATTGCAAACCATTTATCAATTAACTTCCCTCTAATTATCCAAATGTGAGACAGGCCTCAGATGGGAAATAGAAGACCACCAGAGAGCTACAGAATGGACTCAATTTCTTTCCATTTCTGGCTTTGGCAATCTAAGTTGGAGCCACTGTGTATTATTTACATGGAAACTAAAGTAAAGAATAAACCATATGCTATTACACCTCACAGGTGTTTTTGCTAAACATTTCCAAAGTGAAGCTCTCCCAAGGAGCTGAGACTTGGAAAAGTTCCATATACCAGGTAAATGAGAAAATCATGGTTCTGCCCCTCTCCCCAACCCCAACCACTGTAAATGAAGATCTTGAGTGTCATCACCACGCTCTTGGAAAGAAGGTGGCTCCGAAAGTTCTGGAGACCTCTGAGACTTATCTTACTCCTGAGAACCCAGAAGCTGCAGGAAAGAATCCTTCCCCAAGAAGTTGAGCTCTCTTTCTAGGACATTCTTTGATGGACGAGTACCCTCACTTCTCACCCCCAGCATCTGTGTAAGGGGGTACAGAACAGAAATGGTGAAGCAAGATCTCAGGGCACATTGTGACAATCAGAAACTTTTCTTCATTTAAAAATATCCCCAGAAATTATTTAGAACGCCTTCAATGTGTCTCTCCATTATAAGTTGTCCAAGAAGCACCAGTGATTCCACAGTGTCTGAGGAAAACAGACATCCTGGAGCAGCAACCATTCAGATTGAGTATCTGTTTGCCAATATTCAGGGTGCACTTTGTCTTCTAGTGGACACAGTGTTGTGAGGACCTCATAGTATAAATTAGAAGAACCAGAAGAACCTGTGGTTTTACTAAAGAAAATAGTGTTTGGGGTCATTTCTTGATTTTTACACAATATTGCAAATGCCCTTTTGATTTTTCAAGTTTTAAAGAACAGTAGATGAATGAAAATGCTTTTCCAGGGTTAATAAGCAAAAGAATGTAATCACATACATTTCCTAATTAAATTTGTATTTTTTTCATCCAATGTAATAGAGGTAATTTTTAAAACCATCTTCCAGAAAGAAATTGAATGTGTGCAACCAAGACAAAGACCATTTTGAGACAACGCACATCTGTGGCTACTGAATGCCTGTTTTGAATTACATTCAAATTGCCTGGAGAGCATTTGGCAAATGGAAAATTTTAACTTGGTTTAAGCTTTTCCATGGACAATTTAGGTTTTGTACTGTTATTGTTATATCTATGCTTCTGCATTCAAATCTTTTCAACCAGTATGGAAAAGAGAAAAACATTGTGTTAAAGGCTTTTTAATGACATAGTAAGTCCTCTTGACAAACAGTGGGTCTGTTCCATTATCTTATCTGCCAAAAAAAAAAAAAGAAATATCTTCCAAGAGGATAATACGTGCTTAATCATGAAAGCCTTCAACTTTGAAAGCTTCAAATGATAGAATCAGCAACAGAAACAAGTACTCTATATTCCCAAATGAGATGTGTTCTGATTATCTTGCAGTAACATCTGTGGTAATACTACTTTCTGGAATCTGTTGCTGATGTTCTGAAAGAATTTTACCAAGTTTTTCTGGTTTATCATATTAAAAAATCAGTGATTAAAAAGCATGGTATCATCTGAGATTGGATAGGGAACGGGGGAAAACAAGATGAGAGGTGAGGGTGGGGGGGGAGGGAAATGGAGACCAAGACATGTGAAAGGGTATCAATGTATGGGAATTAATGCACCATCCATCTGGCAAATATCATGTAACCCTTCTATTAATTACAATAAAAAATATATGGAAGAAAAAAGAAAGCATGGCATTGTCCCTCTCCTTGTCCTTTATGTTTGCTGCTTTGCCAGAAGTTTAAGAACATGTCCCTAAACTGTGACTTTAAAGTGCAATAGTCTGCTAATTTCTGTGCAGAAGGCCCTTTGTATCTGTGGTTTCTGTATCCATGGATTCACCAGCAGTGTACTGGAATGACTTGAAAAGGAAATTGCACTTGTACTGAGCATGTCAGACCTTTTCCTTTATCATTGTTCTCTAAGTAATACAGTGTAACAGCTATAATACAGTGCTTACATGATCTGAACTATTGTAAGTCTGTATACATGATTAAGAGTACAGAAGAGGACTCCACAGGTTATCTGCAACTACTACAGCATTATAAACAAGAGACTTGTGCATCTGCAGATTTGGTACCTACAGGGGTCTTAGAACCAGTCCCCCATGAATATCATTAAGGAACAACTACCATCTCCTGGGTAAAGATCACCCAGGAGTAGAGTGCTATCCTTGAACCCAAAGAGACACAAGGATAACAAGCAGGCCCTAAGTTCAAAACCCAGGACCAGCAAAAAAAAAAAAGGTAATATATGGACAGTTCCCATGATGCATTTAATCCTGGCCTGTCAGGAGACTGAGATCTGAGGATCAAAGTTCAAGACTGTACTGAGCAAGAAAGTCCCTAAAACTCTTTATCTTTAAGCCAAAAAAAGCTGGAAGTAGAGCTGTGGCTCAAGTCATAGAATACTAGCCTTGAGCAAAAATAGGTAATGGATAGCACTTAGACTCTGAGTTTTGGTCCCAGTACCAATTTACAAAATGAAGTAATGAAAATATCCCCTCTTAGAATAAATGTAGGTTTCCAAAGCGTGATCCACTGGTAGTGTTTGCCTAGCATGTACGAAGCCCTGGATTCTATTCCTTGGTACCACATACACAGAAGAAGCTAGAGGTGGTGCTATGGCTCAAGTGGTAGAAAGCCCAAGGACAGTGCTCAGGCCCAAGTTCAAGCCCAGGACTGGCAAGAATAAGAATAAGGATATATGTATTTTCCTGACTTAAAAGGATATTTTGTGAAAATATTTCTATCCCCAAGGTTAGATTATTTTGCATATGAGAACTCATATAGTTCTAAAGTTTATTTCACTTTGTGGTCCTAAAGACCATCACTTTGGCACCTTCTGTGCATATGAAATTCTATGATCTGATGATATCATAAAGTAGCCCCTGTATGCAGAATCAGTGGTTCATACATGTAATCCTATTTATTCAGAAAGATGAAATCTGAGGAATATGGTTCTTAGCTAGTTCAAGAAGACCAACTTGGGAGATTGTTATCTCATATCAACCAACAAAAAGCCAGGATGTATAGTTCAAGTGGTAGAATGCTAGCCTTGAATGTAAAAGCCAGGAAGGGCATAAGGGCCTGAATTCAATCCCCAGGACAGGCACAAGGAAGAAGGAAAGCAAGAAAGGAAGGAAAGAAGGGAGGGAGGGAGGGAGGGAGGGAGGGAGGGAAGGAGGGAAGGAGGGAGGGAAAAGGGAAAAACATAATGTGACCAAATGTAATACAGTCATGTGAGATGATTGCATGTATTCTCATGCAGACATCATTGGTAAGATTTGCCTTAGGTAACAAGGCAGGAAGGCAGAAATTTAATAGAAACTCATTCTCATAGTATAATGTGTTTTTAAATAGCATACAAAATTTAGGTTTTAGTCATCCCAGATGTGTTTATAACTCCTTCCTTTTCTTGGGGCAGTTTTTTTTTATGAGTAACATACAATAGAGTTGGGTCATGATGATGGTAGTAGTGAGTTTTTGCAGAGCTGGCATAATGCGCTAATTTTATTGGGTCCATGGGAAAGACCTTTCTCTAATATTGAGGGAGGATATATGGCTATTTAAAATGAACCCAAATATATTTTAAGAAGCCTATTGCTTACACAAGTGGCTTTGAAATTAGAATATTAAAAAGAAAAATTTAGAAGTTGACACCTTGATTTTATTGAAACTCAATGACAACTAATGCCAGTATTTATTTTAATCAATGAAGAGACAGGATATGTAAATTTCTGTAGTTGAACCAGGTTAATATGGACTCCTGCCAAGTTTATCCTTCTGCAGATGGATATTTTTGGGAGTCTCTGTTAGCTTTCTGCCACATTGGCAAAATATCTGAGATAATGTCCTTGAAATGAGGATAGGTTTATTTTGGTTCATGGCTTCTAGATTTCTGTCCATTTTTTCTGATCTATTGCTATTAGCCCTGTGGCAAGACAGGAAATAATGGAGCACATTGAGGAAGAGGAGGAAAGCTACTTGTGTTGTGGTAGCTAAAAAGAGAAAGAAGAGAGGGATTATGACTACAGTATTTTCTTAAGGAGCAAAACTTCAATGATCTCACTTCCTTCCACTAGGCCCCACCTCTTAACAGACCCACAACTGACAATCAAGTCTGTTTAACACATGAGTGTTTTGAGACTCTCATCTAAAACATAGCAGCATCACACTACAATAGCTATAAGGGTCAACTCATCACAGTTTGGATACATTTTTTCCCTGTTACATAGAAGCTGATCAAAAAAAATCTTCAAACGTTGCCTGTCAATTTGGTCTGAATGCTAAAATTATCTGAGGAAATCGTATTTAGAATCAATTATTTTGATAATTGGAATGAGATAAATTGCTAACATAAAAACTGGTGTTACAGTTCTAAAAATAGGTGATTTCAGAAGCTATGAAGGCATTCTCATCTTGCAAATCACATAAAAATTAGGACCCAGAAGTGGCACTGTGGATCAAGTGGTAGAGCACTAGCCTTGAGAAAACCCAAGGACAATGCCCAGGCCCTGAGTTCAAGCTCCAGGACTAGAAAAGAAAAAATGAAAGAAAGGAAAAAGGAAGGAAGGAAAGAAGGAAGGAAGGAAGGAAGGAAGGAAGGAAGGAAGGAAGGAAGGAAGGAAGGAGGGAGGGAGGGAGGGAGGGAGGGAGGGAGGGAGGGAGGGAAGGAAGGAAGGAAGGAAAGAAGAATTACTGAGCTGACAAATGTCAGTTTGGAGGGTGTCACTAAACTTAATCACCTTTTGTTTTGCATTTCCAACTTTCTGTGGTACAATTGACTAAACATATTTCCTAAGCAAATTTTCTAGTTAAAGATTATTTTTCTCAATGAAACTGGTTTCCTCTATACAGGAAACATTTAACTAACATTAAAATATATTAGGAAATAATTACAAGATTTCCCAGAACTTGTCTTTTTCTTTTTCTTTTCTTATTTTTTTCTTTTTTGCCAATCTCAGGGCTTGAACTCAGGGCATAAGCATGTCCTTGGGCTTTCTCAAGGCTAGAGTTCTGCTACTTGAGCCACAGCACCATTTCCAACTTTTCCTATGTATGTGGTACTGAAGAATTGAACCTACAGCTTTATGCATGCTAGGCAAGCACTCTACCACTAGGCTACAATCCCTGCCCCCAAAGGTCCCCTATTTCTTTATCATAATCTGATTATATGGGAGAGAAACAACAGAACTCATCCAGAAACAAATATTTATGAGAACTCACAGAATTTAATACACTCCAGGCTAGCACAGTCAATTCAGTGTCATCTGGGAAAGACCACGTGAAAGCATGAAATAGTAGCAAGCCTCCTTTCTTTGGTCCAAACAAATTTTAGGCACAATAAAAGGAATCTTTCTCCCTCAGCTATTTAATTTTATTTTCTTCAATCAAGTTGGCCAACTACAAACACAGGGTGAGATCTGGTTTATCCATGTTGTTACATTCCATACAAACCATCAGAGCTGAAAGTTCTACCTTTGCCCCAAAAGTCATAGGAAAAAGTGAACCTAGTTATTTGTGATAAGGAAGGAGCATGTCCCTAAGGGAGTGGAAATCTAATGGCATCTTCCTCCACAGAATAGCCAATCAAACAGTATCTACACCCAGTACAGAAGCATAATGATACTTTCTCTAAACTAACTCGGTGTGATTCAATTTCATGAGCTATCCTGTTTTGTCAGTTAAGATTTAAGAAATAAATTGGTTCAGCTTAAAAAAAGACACTCCAGATGACTATTTTTCCATTTTGTTTTTTAATATATATTAATTATACAAAGCAATTCATTATTATATTTCTATACATGCATATAAAATGCACTTGGATCAAATAGGTTTTTTAAAAAAATCAGCTTCCCACAAACACTTTGTAGCTGATTGCTCTAAATGTATAAAAATAGTCATTGATTGGATATGTTTCTTCTGTGTTATTTCCAGTCATCAGAAATAATAGCTGAAATAGAAGAGGTATACAGAGAAATTGTTGGAAAACCAGTGGTGGTAGACAAAGGTCAGAAGATGAGAGAAAGAGCTCTCAGTACAATGCAATGTATACATGAAACCTGTGAAGGTTAAGTAGTCGAGTCCTATCAAGGCTGGGGTAGTAACTAACTGTACTGCCTAGCCTACCATCAAAGATGGGGAGCAGGTTTGAATTTATGTGTCCCTAGATTACTATTTTATGTATAAACCCAAACAAGGCTTCATCAAATTCTTTATTTTTGCAGTTTCTAAGTACATACATATTTATGTGTATGTGTATATAAACATCTTTTACATATATACAAGAAAATGCAAAATGTATTATATATATGTGTACTTACTTCTATTTTACTTAATATGTGGATATATAATTTAGATAAAATAAAATGTGTGAAGTGTTGACTGTTCTTTATTCTTCTTTATGCTATGATAATCAACATGAAAGTCAAGACACTTCTCCTTATCCTTGAGTAACTACACAGCTAGTCAAGTGAAGGATAACTGTCTAATATGGCATAACCATTTTATATCAGCATTGTTTGAGAGATTGGTTGTTTCAGAAAAAAATGTCTGAAATGGCCAGCCTGTGAATAATTAGAAAGGGAAAGGAGTCCAGTGAAAAAGGAAGGCTTTCTCCCAGATTGATCATTGTAAAAGAGGAGGATAATAGCTAGCATTTATGATCTCTAAGATATCAACATTAGTCTGAGTACTGAGCAAGTTGATAATCAGCTGAAGATTGAATACTCCGATGGCATGATTCCAAATTCTTGTTCCTACCAGACAGAAGAAAAGAGATGCAAAAAATAAAGGGACATAGAAGCATCTCAAAGGTATGTTCCCATTTGTGAGGATAGACTGGAAGGCCATAACCGAGTCTGGTCCTATCAGGACACGCTGGGCAATTGTAGATATTCAGTTCCAGGTATTTATGATGTTTGGGATCTTCAGTGCCCAGATGGAGAGTGGATGGCAAGCCACATTTATGTGGCTTATGTGTTGAAATTTTGATCCCCAAGGCAGTTGTGTTCAGAAGCTAGGTATTTGGGAGATGATTTGATATTGATGGCTAATGAGCTCATTAATGGATTCATAGTTTGATGGTTAGGTGGAAGGGAATTTCTTTTTTGTTTTTGTTCAACTCTTCTTTATTATTAACACAATTTTCACATATTTAATGGCATGCATATGGAGGGGCATGGTGGGCAGAACAAGGCTTTGATATTTGCACAAACATGGCTGTGTTGATACTGGCCACCCATGCTGGTGGTCTATCACTTAGTGCCTGGACAGATGGCCCTTTGCAGAAGTCAGGGAGAAGGTGGGGGCCCCCAGTGACCCATGTCTGACCGTATGGAGCAGTTTCCCTGTACAGCTTCTGGGCCACTGGTTTGAAAACCCAACCCCTTAGCACCAGAGTACTTTTTCTCCTTGCTCTGCCCACTGGAAGGAAATTTCTTATGAATATCAACTCTTTCTTCTTGCTTCCTGACTGCCATAATCTGAGGCAGTTTCTTCCACCATGTGCTTCCACCATAATGATGCCCAAGCACAAATGTAAAAGCAACTATGGACCCAAACCTCTGAAATGATGGGAAGTAACAAATCTGTCCTCTTTGAAGTTGATGTCTCTCAGATATTTTATCATAATAATGGGAAAGGGGTTAACACATTATATGTAACACAGGGGAGAAGATATTAGAAAAATTTGGGGGAAGAAAAAACTGGATCTAAGGAAGAAATTCTTTAGGATGGGAAAAATCACTAAGGAGCTGTCTTAAGTCTTGGCTTTTATCTGTCATGGTCAGAGGTAAGGCAAAAAGTCTTTGGCCCATCTTTTAATGGGATGGTTGTTACTTTGGAGATTAGTTTTGGACTGATTCAATTTTTTGAGCTGTGGATATACTTTAGATAGGAGGCCTTTGTCTGTTGTATGGTTGGTGAAGATCTTCTCCCACTCTGTAGGCTTCCTAATTAATTTACTAGCTATGTCCTTTGCCATACAAAAGCTCTGCAGATTAATGAAGTCCCACTTATCCAGCCTTTCTCTGATTTGTTGTGATTCTTGGTCTTTATTAAGAAAGTTTCGACCTGTGCCAAGGAGGTCTAGTGTATCTCCTATTCCTTCTTGTAAAGTTTTCAGAGTGTCAGCTTTTACCTCCAGGTCTTTGATCCATTTGGAGCTAATTCTAGTGCAGGATGACAAAGAAGGATCCAACTTTAGTTTTCTGCAGGTGCTTATCCAGTTCTGCCAGCACAACTTGTTGAAGAGGCTGTCTTTCTTCCATTCTATTTTTTTGGCTCCCTTGTCAAAGATTAGGTGGCCATAGGTCTGTGGTTTAATATCTGGTCTTCAGTTCTATTCCATTGGTCTTCAGGCCTGTTCTTGTGCCAGTACCAAGCTGTTTTGAGAATTATAGCTCTGTAATAGAGTCTAAAGTTTGGAATTGAAATTCCTCCAGTGCTGTTCT
Source organism: Megascapheus bottae (assembly GCF_031878675.1). Taxonomy (NCBI): domain Eukaryota; kingdom Metazoa; phylum Chordata; class Mammalia; order Rodentia; family Geomyidae; genus Megascapheus; species Megascapheus bottae. Next base: position 9,866,918 of record NC_143517.1, on the reverse strand, counting down.
TTCTGCTAAGAAGTGTTTTTGCTATATGGGGTCTTTTATTATTCCATATGAAATTTTGGATTGCCTCTTCTATTTCTTTAAAGAATGATATTGGGATATTGATGGGTATTGTGTTGAATTTCTAGATAGCCCTTGGCAAGATTGTCATTTTCACGATATTGATTCTTCCAATCCAGGAGCATGGGAGGTTTTTCCATTTCCTCAATTCTGCTTTAATTTCCTTTTTCAGGGTTTTAAAGTTTTCATCAGAAAGGCCCTTTACATTCTTAGTTAAGCTAATTCCTAGGTAATTTCTTTTCTTTGAGGCTATTGTGAAAGGAGTTGCTTTCCTGATTATTGCCTCGTTCCCCTCACTGCTGGCGTAAAGGAAGGCAGTTGATTTTTGAGTGTTAATTTTATACCCTGCTACCCTTCCAAAGTTTTGAATCAGCTCAAGGAGCTTGGGAGTAGAGTCTATAGGATTCTTTAAATACAGGATCATGTCATCTGCAAAGAGGGAAAGTTTTACTTCCTCTTTCCCTACTTGGATCCCCTTTATGCTTGCTTCTTGCCTTATTGCACTGGCTAGGAATTCTAATACTATGTTAAAGAGGAGTGGAGAGAGTGGGCATCCTTGTCTCCTTCCTGATTTTAGAGGGAATGGCTTTAGCTTTTCACCGTTAAGTATAATACTACCTGTGGGTTTGTCATACACAGCCTTTATTATACTGAGGAATGTTCCATGGATTCCTAGTTTCTCCAGAGATTTTAACATAAAGGGGTGTTGGATCCTGTCAAATGCCTTTTCCGCATCTATTGAGACAATCATGTGATTTTTTTGTTCCTGCTCCTGTTGATGTGTTGAATTATATTAATTGATTTGCGTATGTTGAACCAGCTTTGCCTCCCTGTGATGAATCCTGTTTGATCATAGTGTATAATTTTTTTGATGAGTTGTTGTAGACGGTTGGCCAGTATTTTGTTGATTTGCATCGATGTTCATCAAAGAAATAGGTCTATAGTTCTCTTTCTTTGATGAATCTCTGTCTGGTTTGGGGATGAGGGTTATATTGGCTTCATAGAACGAGTTTGGTAAAGAACCTTCATTTTCAATTTTGTTGAAGAGCTTGAGGAGTATTGGTGTGAGCTCTGCTTTGAAGACCTTATAGAATGCAGCTGTGAATCCATCTGGCCCTGGGCTTTTCTTAGGTGGAAGTTCTCTTATTGCCATTTCTATTTCAGTGCTTTAAATAGGCCTGTTTAGTTGGGTTAGTTCTTCTTGGTTCAGTGTGGGTATGTTAATATTGGCTAGGAATTCGTCCATTTCTTCTAGATTCTCAAATTTGTTGACATAAAGGTTTGAGAAGTATTCCCTCATGATACTCTGGATCTTGGTAATTTCTGTCGTGATATTACCATTTTCGTCTGTGATTTTGTTTATTTCGGTATGTTCCCTCCTTTGGCTACTTACTGTGACCCTCACCAATACACAGAATAACCCAAAGCTTCCTATCCACCACAGAACCACTTCATTGTTAGAACCACATATTTAATAATAATTAAGCACTTATTCATTTGATGTTGAGTATGATTTTGCATGGACAAGATAACTACTGTTCTCAGGAAGCTGACATTCTTATTTAGAAAGCATGTAAGGAAGTAAAAGACCAGTACCTCATGCCTGCAATCCTACCTATACCTAGGAAGTAGAAATCCATAGAGTGGTGTTTTTGAGGCCAGGCTAGGAAGAAAAATTCACTAGACTCCATCTCCAAACTAATAAGAAAAAAGAAGGTCTGGAGGTATAGCTCCTGTGGTAGAGGGCCAATCTAACAAGTATAAGGCACTGCATTCAAACTCCAGTAGTTCCAAAAAGAAAAAGGATAAAATACATGTATGTAAAGGGCCATTAAAATGATGAGTGAAATATGCATTTTGAGTGCCTAACCATACATTAATATTTTTTTCCTGGATGTCTCACTTGGTCTTCATAGCAATACTTATCAATCTAAATTAGCATCACAAGCTTGGTCCCATTCATGCTCTATCTTGGTTGATATTACCAACATACATTTTCCCGTCCATCTGAATTAAAATACAGGGCCATTATCGATGCCTCCCACCTTTTCTTACGTACTAATTAAATTCTTAGTTCTGTACATTTATTTTCCATATTCATCCAGAGTCCTTTGCTGGTTCAGGTACATACTCACAGCATTACTTCTTATATCTCAAAACTTCCTCCCGTTTTATCCTCTACTCCTCTACTATTGATCCCTGACAACATATCTGACCACATCTACATCCTGACCAGAGATCTGGATCTGACTAACTCATAAATGGGCTCTTACAGTGTATGCTCTGTATATATATTACAAGGCCTTTCATGATGCCTAGCTAGCTAACCAGCCGTGTTTCATTTAAGCCCCTGCCCAGCTACCACCTTACTCTTAGACCAAAGTACTGTGTCTCTCCAGATATTCCTTGCATTTTCCTGTTGTGTTCAATGACAACATGCTATTCGTTTTGTATCTTTTTCATTTTTATGAAGTTCTTCTTGCCTTCTTCAGAGAACTGTAATCTTCCTATTACACTTCATATGCAACTCCCATGTAGAGTTCTTATTTTCATCCTTCATACATCTGCCTTTTCTAAAACTGTTAATCCTTCGCCACAGGAACTATGTAATTTCTTCTCTCGACTCTATGATGTGGGCATTTTGTTAATAATATTGGAGAAATGAATGAATAAGCATAGGTTTTCAAATTGTTCTGGACCAGGAGTAGCAGCTAAAATCAAGTTATGAAACCCTTTTGAAGTCTATATTCTTCATATGCTAAAAATCAAAGTAACTATCCCAGAAGATACTGAGAAATTTGATTAGAAAATGCACATGTATCATATCACCTTATAAATGTTGTATCTTAGTTCATCTCTACCCTTTCTTTCATGACACTACCATTGTTAAATTATTTCTTAAAAATGGTCAGAAGGGACCAGGAGTGTAGCCTAGTGACAGAGTGTTTGCAGAGCATACATGAAGCCCTGGGTTTAATTCCTTGGTACCATACACAAAGAAAAAGCTAAAAGTGGTGCTACCATTGAGAAAAAGGCATCCAAGGACATTGTCCAGGCCCTAAGTTCAAGCTCCAGGATTGGCAAAATAGAATGACCCGAAAGCACAGACATTCACAATCACGTAGACAATGAATGCACTCAAATAAGATTGACTTGATTTATATGTATACTATATTTTCAACTTTGTGCATCTATCAAATTCTCACAGTGTGGAATTTTCCACGTGGATGTGAAATGTTTTAGATTTGGAAGCATTTTCAATCTCATATTTTCTGATTATGATATTCTATCTATATTGCACAAACTGTTAGCAATATTCTCTCTCTTTTTCTAAGTAGTAGTACTTTGGGCTTGAACTAAGGGCCTTGCACTTCCTAGGCAAGCACTCTACTATTTGTGTCATGCCTCCAACCATTTTTATTTCAGTTAGTTTTAAAATAGGCTATCATTGTTCTTAATGTTCTATGTTCTTTCTTTTCTCCTTTTTTCTTCCTTATGCTTAATCTTATGTGGTTACTGTATCTGACTTTGTTACCTGGTATATTGTATATACATTTATTTATTTATTATTTGAAATAGGGAAGGGAAAGGGGAAAACAAGATGATTGGGAGGAGGTTGAGAGAGGGAAATGGGAACAAAAACATGAGAAGGGGTATCAGTGTGTGAAAAGCAATGCACCCACTACCTGACAAATGTAACTGTAACCCCTATATACATCACCCTGACCATAAAATAAAAATTTGCCTGGGCTGGCCTGAGCCATTATAAACCTATTTGTAATTCTTTCACAACTAAGAATAACAGGCATGTACCACTCTACTCAGATCGTATTGGTTGAAAAAAAACTGTTTAATTTCTTGCCCAGTCTGGCCTTGAACTGTGATCCTTCCTAGCTCTACCTACTTAGTTTGGACTATAGACATATACCATGATGCTGGCTAGTCATCAATATTCTTAAACTTCCCTCAGCAAGAGTCCTGTCATTCACCTGTCTGATAAACAAAGAAAAGGAAAGAAGGAGAAAAGGAAGTAGAAGAGGGGGAAAGGGAGAAAGAAAGCATGTAGGGGAGCTAGCATCTAAAAGACTAAAGAAAATTTCCTGGCAGCCCTCTTAATCTGCCTTTCAAATAAGAAAGACTGAGACAAGCCAAATTAGAGATATTTCTCAGCAATTCCTACTGTCTAAGCAGATAAATGTGATGCGTTCATTGAACACCAGGTTGGTAGCCTGAATTAGAGTTGTATAATCCTGTGTATTCTCCCTTTCTGAAGGTTATATATTTTTGTCCAGTAGTTTACATTTATTTTAGCTGTCTTCTCTTGCAATTTTAAGAAAAGCCTTCATTATCTCTTCATAAAAGAAGCAAAACTCAGTATAAAAAAATGGAACCACTTTTTCCTTGAAAATTTGCATTATGATAGTGTGCAATTAGGAACTTTATTACCATAGCTTTTGTATATTTTCATCAAACATACATTAAGATTCCTTTTCTGAACTTGTAAAGCAACTTTTCAGTTTTCTTTGTCAGTGTAAATTTCTATTATACCTAAAGTAGCTGCAGGACTGTTTGGTAGAGGGTGATTAAGGAAGTTGGGTAATGTTTGATGATTTCCTCATTTAGCCTACAGGTTTTTTCCCCATTAAACATGGGGGGGGGAGAATGATTACAGGAATAAATAGTAGGCCACAGCTTTTCCTCTGTGTCTAGAGCTGAGCCCCTCATTTAGGAAGGCCAGACCATATAACTGCTCCTCAGTAATGTGGTCATAATCTAGAAGTTTCCCCCTGAAATGATCCATTCTCCAAATGACCACTTAGAAGAAACAGCACTCTCAACTATAAGTTATAGCATCTAAATTCTGCTCTCCATGCCTACTACTTTATTTCTGTCCCATTTACTTTCCAAATTTCCTCATCTGTCAGAAGAACACAAGAATAAAAACATCTTGCAATGTTTTCAATGTCCCTTAGATTTTTCTGTGGATAAAGATTTGGATCTTGTGTTCTGCCTAAAAGATTCCCTTTAACATTTTTTCATTGAGTGTCCCAGGAGCGCTATATACTTCACAAGAGCAAAATATCATTAAAGTGCTTTGAAAGCATTTATGTCCATAAATTAGAAGGTTATAAACCCAAAGCAAAATGATTTTAGTTTATTTTCCCCTTGTCCTTATGGTCTTTGAGTAGCTGAGCTATAGCTCACAGGTTGGATCAGCAGGGTTATTCTAACTGCATTTATGGAACTCATTATTGTGAATTTATGCAAAAGAAATTGAGGATGTACACATAGCACAGAACACTTTTGAGAGTGCTGAAATAATAGACTTCAGGCTGGGTTTTCAAGGAAAATGTCTCAACATTGTACAGCCTGCCTGTACCACCAAGGTGACTACTACTGACTGTTGTACAGTCCAGAAAAGGTTTGAACAGACAGAGCCTCTCAAAATCATCTCAACATAGATGCTTCTTCACATGCTACTTCCCTATAGGACTTATTTGCTTCTTGCTTTTATCTTGAGTTGATGATAATCATTCTATCTCATTATGCAGAACATTATGATACTTTTATATGTGTATATTGTGAAATGATTAAGCCAAGTAAATTAGCATATCCATCACCTCACATACTTAGCATTTTTGGTGAGAATACTTAAAATATATTAGCAATTTTGACATGTGTGATTCATTATTAGTTCTAGTTAATAACTTAAATGAACAGTAGACCTTACATTGATTTGTCCCATCTTACGGAAACTTTGAAACTTTTTACCAACTTTTCCAAACTCTGTCACCACTGTCAGACCCTGGCAACAATTATTCTATCCTACATTTCTTTTAAGTTTGACTTGCTTAGATTCTAGAAGTAAAAGAGAACATATGGCCTCTATCTTCCTGCACTTGGATTATTTTTAAAATTTTAGTTAGTATACTATTTTCTATGTTTATCCATATGCAATTAATAGATGTTTCTTTTTATTGTAATTAATAAAAGGGTTACATGATATTTGCAAGATAAAAGGTGCATTAATTCACATACATTGATACCCTTTCACAAGTCTTGGTACCCATTACCCTCCCCCCCACCCTCCCACTTTGTTTTCCCCCTTTCCCTATCAAATTTCAAATAACCAAATGAGGGAAACCATTGAGCCTAAGTTCCTTTGAGTCTGGCTTACTTCACTTAATATGATCTTTTCGAATCTTTCTATTTCCTAACAAATGGGATGATGTCATTCTTTCTGACAGCAGCATAAAATTCCATTGTGTACAAATACCAAAACTTGTTGATCCACTCATCAACTGAGGGACATCTAGGTTGGTTTCATATCTTTGCTATGGTGAATAATGCTGCAATGAACATTGTTGTGCTAGTGGATTTAGTATGCCCTAGATTCTGGATGGTTGGGTAAATGCCAAGTAGTGGAATTGCTGGGTCATAGGGGAGTTCTATGTTTAGCCTCTTGAGGCACTGCCATACTGCTTTCCATAGTGGTTGAAGGAGTTTGCACTCCTACGAACAGTGCTGGCCACATCCCCTCCAGCATCTGTTATTATTCGTTTTCCTGATCCTGGCCATTCTAACTGGAGTGAGGTGGAATCTTAGAGTTGTTTTGATTTACATTTCTTTTATGACCAGAGTTGTTGAGCATTTCTTCATGTGTCTATAGGCCATTTTTGTTTCTTCTTCAGAGAAGACTCTCTTCAAGTCTTTGGCCCATTTTTTAATGGAATGGTTGTTACTTTGGAGATTAGTTTTGGATTGATTCAATTTTTTGAGTTGTTGATATATTTTAGATATGAGGCCTTTGTCCGTTGTTTGGTTGGTGAAGATCTTCTCCCACTCTGTAGGCTTCCTAATTAATTTACTAGCTATGTCCTTTGCCATACAAAAGCTCTGCAGTTTAATGCAGTCCCACTTATCCAGCCTTTCTCTGAATTCTTGTGTTTCTTGGTCCTTATTAAGGAAGTTTCGACCTGTGCCAAGGAGGTCTAGTGTATCTCCTATTCCTTCTTGTAAAGTTTTCAGAGTGTCAGCTTTTACCTCGATGTCTTTGATCCATTTGGAGTTAATTCTAGTGCAAGGTGACAAAGAAGGATCCAACTTTAGTTTTCTGCAGGTGCTTATCCAGTTCTGACAGCACCACTTGTTGAAGAGGCTGTCTTTCTTCCATTCTATTTTTTTGGCTCCCTTGTCAAAGATTAGGTGGCCATAGGTCTGTGGTTTAATATCTGTGGTCTTCAGGCCTGTTCTTGTGCCAGTACCAAGCTGTTTTGAGAATTATAGCCCTGTAATAAGAGTCTAAAGTTTGGAATTGAAATTCCTATTGCGCTCTTCTTTCTGCTAAGAAGTGTTTTTGCTATACGGGGTCTTTTATTATTCCATATGAAATTTTGAATTGCCTCTTCTATTTCTTTAAAGAATGCCATTGGGATATTGATGGGTATTGCGTTGAATTTGTAGATAGCCCTTGGCAAGATTGTCATTTTCACAATATTGATTCTTCCAATCCAGGAGCATGGGAGGTTTTTCCATTTCCTCAATTCTGCTTTAATTTCCTTTTTCAGGGTTTTAAAGTTTTCATCAGAAAGGCCCTTTACATTCTTAGTTAAGCTAATTCCTAGGTAATTTCTTTTCTTTGAGGCTATTGTGAAAGGAGTTGCTTTCCTGATTATTGCCTCGTTCCTCTCACTGTTGGCATAGAGGAAGGCAGTAGATTTTTGAGGGTTAATTTTATACGCTGCTACCCTTCCAAAGTTTTGAATCAGCTCAAGGTGCTTGGGAGTAGAGTCTATAGGATTCTTTAAATACAGAAACATGTCATCTGCAAAGAGGGAAAGTTTTACTTCCTCTTTCCCTACTTGGATCCCCTTTATGCTTGCTTCTTGCCTTATTGCACTGGCTAGGAATTCTAATACTATGTTAAAGAGGAGTGGAGAGAGTGGGCATCCTTGTCTCCTTCCTGATTTTAGAGGGAATGGCTTTAGATTTTCGCCGTTAAGTATAATACTACCTGTGGGTTTGTCATATACAGCCTTTATTATACTGAGGAATGTTCCATGGATTCCTAGTTTCTCCAGAGCTTTTAACATAAAGGGTGTTGGATGCTGTCAAATGCCTTTTCCGCATCTATTGAGACAATCATGTGATTTTTTTGTTCCTGCTCCTGTTGATGTGTTGAATTATATTAATTGATTTGCGTATGTTGAACCAGCTTTGCCTCCCTGTGATGAATCCAGTTTGATCATAGTGTATAATTTTTTTGAAGAGTTGTTGTAGACGGTTGGCTAGTATTTTGTTGAGAAGTTTTGCATCGATGTTTATCAAAGAAATAGGTCTATAGTTCTCTTTCTTTGATGAATCTCTGTCTGGTTTGGGGATGAGGGTTATACTGGCTTCATAGTTTGGTAAAGAACCTTCATTTTCAATTTCGTTGAAGAGCTTGAGGAGTATTGGTGTGAGCTCTGCTTTGAAGACCTTATAGAATTCAGCTGTGAATCCATCTGGCCCTGGGCTTTTCTTAGGTGGAAGTTCTCTAATTGCCATTTCTATTTCAGAGCTTGAAATAGGCCTGTTTAGTTGGGTTAGTTCTTGGTTCAGTGTGGGTATGTTAATATTGGCTAGGAATTCATACATTTCTTCTAGATTCTCAAATTTGTTGACATAAAGGTTTCAGAAGGATTCCCTCATGATATTCTGGATCTTGGTAATTTCTGTCCTGATATTACCATTTTTGTCTGCGAGTTGTTTATTTCGGTATGCTCCCCTCTTTTTTGGTAAGATTTGCTAAGGGTTTGTCAATTTTGTTAATTCTTTCAAAGAACCAACTCCTTGTTTTGTTGATTCTTTCTATAGTTTTTTTGGGTTCCAAATCATTTAATCCTGCTTTGATTTTAATAATTTGCTTTCTTCTACTGGGATTAGGGTTGGTTTGTTGCTCTTTTTCCAGGAGCTTAAGGTGAGACATTAACTTGTTGGTTTGTGATTTTTCTAACTTGTTGTAGGCACTCAGTGCTATAAATTTCCTTTTGAGTACTGCCTTTGCTGTGTCCCAAAGGAGTTGGTATTTTGTGTGCTCCTTATTGTTAAATTTCATAAACTGTTGGATTTCTGTTCTGATCTCTTCGATGAACCATTGGTGATTCAACAATGTGTTGTTCAGTCTCCATCAGTTACAGGGTTTTCATTGGTGGAGATGTGTGTTCATTTCCAATTTGATGCCCTTGTGGTCTGAGAGCATGCAGGGAAAAATTTCAGTGTTTCTGAATGTGTCCAGGTTTGTTTTATGGCCTAAGATGTGGTCTATTTTGGAAAATGTTCCATGTGCTGCTGAGAAAAACGTATATTGTGTTGTTGCTGGATGGAATATTCTGCAGATGTCTCAGATCTAGTTGGTCTATATAGTTGTTCAGTTCTAAGGTTTCTCTGTTGAGTTTTTGCCTTCTTGTTCTGTCCATAGGTGAGAGTGGTGTGTTGAAGTCACAAACAATTACTGTGTTTCGATATATGTATGGTTTCAGTGTAAGTAAAGTTTACTTGATGAAGTTCGGAGCTCTGGGATTGGGCGTGTAAATATTTAGGATCGTTATGTCTTCCTGGAGGAAAGATCCCTTTAGTAGTATGTAGTAACCTTCTTTGTCTTTTCTTACTAATTTTAGTTTGAAGTCTATTTTATCTGATATGAGGATGGCACCTCCAGCCTGTTTATGGGGGCCATTAGCTTGATAGAGTTTATTATAACTTCTCACTTTCAAAAGATGATTGTTTTTTGGGGTAAGATGTGTCTCTCGAAGACAGCAGAACAATGGCTCTTGCTTTTTGATCCAACTAGACAGTCTATGCTGTTTAATGGGAGAGTTAATTCCATTGATATTGAGAGTTAGGATTGAGAGATATTTATTAGTTCCTACCATTTTAAAAAGCTTTTATTGAGGCCTGTGTCTTGACAGTTCTTGTGGTCCTTAGATGGTATGCTGTTTAGGTGCCGTTTCTTTCCCTATATTGCATTTATTTTGGTTTTCTATGTATAAAACAGCTTTGAGATTTCTCTGTAGTGTTGGTTTTGTTGCTACATATTGTTGCAGCTTTTCCCTGGAATGGAATGTTTTTATTGTTCCCTCAGTTATGAATGAGAGCTTAGCTGGGTACAGTATTCTTGGTTGGTAGTTATTTAACTTAAGGGCATGACATACATGCTTCCAGTCACTTCTTGCTTGCATGGTCTCTGCTGAGAAATCTGCCTTTATAGGTTATTGATCCCTTTTCCCTGGCTGCCTTTAGGATCCTTTCTTTGGTTTCTATTGATCCAGTTCGGATCACCATGTGGTGGTGGGATGTTCTTTTCTGGTCAGATCTGTTTGGGGTTCTAAAAGCTTCTTGTATCTGGATGGGCCTGCCCTTCTGGATATTTGGGAAATTCTCTGAGATGATTCCCTGAAGTATATTTCCAATACCATTGACCTCTTTCTCCAGACCCTCCTCAATACCAATTAGCCCTAAAGTAGGCTTCCTAATTATATCTTGGACCTCTTGAAGCGCTCTCTCATATTTCTTAGATTTGGATTGACTCATTTTCTGTTCTTTCTCTATAACAACTAAATTATCTTCAGCCCCGGAAATTCTCTCCTCTGCATTGTCTAGCCTGCTATCAAAGCTATCTACTTTATTTTTCATCTCCCTTGCTTCTAATTGCTCATTTTTGATGCTTTGCATCTCTTCTTTTAGATCATGTATGGTTTTCTTTAGCTCCTTGCTTTCCATTTGAGTGGTTAGCTCAGTAGCTTTATTTTCTTTGGACATTTGCTGGCGTTTGGTCACCTTTTTATTTGTGGATTCTATGAATTCATCCATCATTCTTTGAAAAACCTTTATTATGGCCTCCTTTATGGCTTCTTCTTTTTCACTTATCACCTTGTTTATGATTTCCTCTTGTTTAGCTATGGCTTCCTCCCTTATCTCTTTCTTTATATTCTCACATTTTTCATTAATGCTGTTTATCAATTGCATTTGTATAGCACTTGGAAGACTCTCCTCTAGGTTTGCCAGTGACTGTTTCATTGTCTGTTTACATTGGGTGGGGGATGTTGTTTCTTGATTTGACATTTTTCTTGAGTTTCTTGTTCTGCCCATTTGAAAATGGGAGCAAGATTAACACTAAGCATGATTATAGTTTTTCAGATATAACCAACCTAGACCTCTTTAGCTGGCAGACACTAGATGTTCACAATTTTTGATTGGTGTTATCACTCTTTCTTTTTGTGCACTACAGACCAGTCTAATACAACCACTGATAAGCGATTTATACCCAAAACAATAAGCCTTTCAATCCAAACTCTATTTTATTTAAGTCCCTCTCGAGTACAATTGAACACCTAGATATACAGTATTGCTCAACACCCATCAAGTGTAGATTCATGCATTATAAGGGTTGAAAGATGAACAGAGGACCAGAGATAGAAAAATAGTATGAGAGAGAACAGGGGAGGTACAAGAGGAATAACATAGGAGTGTAAGATTTTTATAGTAATGAAGAAAAGGTATAGCCTAAGGATAACTGACCTAAGTTGGTAAGCAGGTAGCGTATTTGAGTACAAAGTTTGGAAAGTATTAGATAAAACTTATGTGTTGCTGCACAACTACCTCTCAGCCCAACCAATGACCTCACAGTGGGCAGTGGGATGGATCTGCAAGCTTCAGTCTGAGCGTGTTGGCCAAGGGTCTGGGATTTGGGAGTTTCCAGGGGCTCTCAGCAGGACCAGCAGGAGACTGCTCTGTTCCCAGGGGAGGGGCCCAGCTGAGGACATGGGCTCCAAAGGCGGAGCAGTGCCTTTCTGATTCTCAGAAGGGGAGCTTTGTTGCTGGTTGGCCCTTCAGATCCCTGCTGTGTTTCCACTGCTTTGTCTGAGAGTCTGTGACTGTGTGGGGCCCCTCAGTGTTGTCTTGCTCAGGATTCTGAGCTGAAGGATGCCCCGCTCAAGAATTGAGGGGGGGCAGATGCTGGCTCCTATTTTCCCCCCGCATACCCTACCAGCTCTTGTACGGCAGGGTCCCAGTGCCCTCCACTCTCCAGATCCAGTGGCCTGGGAGAGGAGCCTGGTGGGAGGGTGGGAGCTGGGACAGCACTGCCTCCTCTGGTGGGGTGCTGAGTCTTAGGATCCGTCTGCCTGTCAGTCTCCAGTCAGAGGGCTGGGAGTTGAGCTCATTGGGCACGTGGGAGTTCGGACAGCTCCACCTCCCTTGGTGGGGTGCTGGATCTTAGGTAGCCAGCCTGTCAATCTCCAGCTGCTCAGATGTGCTGTCTTTTCTTCTCCCAAAGTTTTAAGTTAGTAGCTTCTGACATTGGTTCTGCAACCTGAGATCCCTTCAATTCACAGCTCCCAAGGTCCATTGAAGACATCCTGGGCACTTGGCTTGGGTGTGTGCCCCTTGGTCCAGGAGTGTGTGGATGCCAGGGGACTTTTCTCTAGCTGTGGGAGCTAAGTTGAGTTTCTTTTTTAAAAATCATGGTTTGCCTCCTGAAACACTGTGAGAGCAGAAAATGTATTCAAGTGACTTAGTAGACTATTCTGTTCTTCCTGTGAGCAACAGAGGCCACCAGGTGGAGTCTCCACTCTGACACTCTTCCAAGATCACTGTCAGGCCATGGGGACCAATGCGGCCCCAGTCCAGCTGTGGCTCATGGTGCAGAGCTCACAGCCCCACATAAGGCAGGAAAACCAGGGCTACCAGTACCAGATCCACTGCCTGCAGAAGCTGCTTCTCCTGCTGCCGCGTTGGGACCCACCAGCCTCGACTTTTCTTGCTGCAAGATGGAGCCGATCCACACGTGGGCCAAGGGCCATGGAAGAAAGCAGCAGCAGCCAAACCCTGGCTCTTATTCTCCTTCACTTCCTCTGCACTTCTGCTCTAGATGTTAATTTTAAAAAAACTGATGGTATTCTGTTATTTATATGTGACAAATTTTCTTTATTCATTCATCTGCTGATAGACAAAGGTTGGTTAGATATCTTGCTTGTTGTAATTAATATTGCAATGAACAGGAGAGATTCGCTGTCTCTTTTTTGTAGCAATTTCAATTCTCTTGAAGGTGTGGGGATACTAGATTGGGTGGTAAATCTACCTTTTGAGGAATGTCCTTATGTGTTTCATAATATCTCTACTAAAGTACATTCCCATCAAAAATGTACAAGCGCTCCTTTTCCACACATCTTCATGGACACATTCACTTTATCTTTTTTTAGCTTGAACTTTTTAATGCTAGCCCTCCTAACAAGTATGAGATGATGTCTCATTGTAATTTTATTTTGCAGTTCCATGATGATTAGCCATGTTGAGCATCTTTCCATATGCTTAGTAGCCATTTGAAAAATCTAGTTTTGAGAAATGTCTATTCAGTTTCTTTCTCATTTTAAAATCAGCTTCTTTGCTTTCTTGCTCTTGAATTGTTTAAGTTCTTTCATATATTTTTGATATTAGCCCTTTATCAGATGTATGGTTTCCTAATACTTTTCTCAATCAGTGGGCTGTCTATTTACTCTAATAATTATTTGTTTCCTATAAAGAGGTTTTTAAATTACTTAGACCAGTCTTGTAGAGCATTCCTCTTATGTTTTATTGGCTATTTCATAATTTCACGTCTTAGAAAAAATGAAATAAGCTGGGCATGGTGGCTAATGCCTGTAATGCTAATGCCTGTAATCCTATCTACTCAGAAATTTGGGATCTGAGGATCTCAGTTTAAAGTCAGCCAGAGCAGTAAAGACCAGAAGATTCTCTTTTTTCATATATGTTTATTGTAATTAATAGAAGGGTTACATTATCCTCGCAAGACAGAAGGTGCATTAATTCACATCCATTGATACCCTTTCTCATGTCTTGGTCCCCATTCCTCTCCCCCCCACCATCACCCCTCATTTTGTTTTCCCCCCTTCCCTATCCAATTTCAAATAACCAAATACAAATATATCCAATATATCAGACAACAAAGTGAGATACTGTAACAATATGAGATAACCAAGGGACAGCAAAAGAGGTAAGAGATAACATAGTACATTAAGGACAACAATCATTCATTATATTGCTTCTGTTTCTACATCCTAGAGGTCCTTTGATTTAGTGTCATACTGTATGGCCTTATGTATCTAGGTTTTGCTCTATTGCAAATCTCTGCAAGTAGAGCCCAAGGTTTCTACTGATTATGACAAATGAGGGAAACCATTGAGCCTAAGTTCCTTTGAGTCTGGCTTACTTCACTTAATATGATCTTTTCTGTCTTTCCATTTCCTAACAAATGGGGCGATGTCATTATTTCTGACAGCAGCATAGAATTCCATTGTGTATAAATACCACATGTTGTTGATACACTCATCAACTGAGGGACATCTGGGTTGGTTCCATACCTTTGCTATGGTGTATAGTGCTGCAATGAACATTGTTGTGCTAGTGGATTTAGTATGCCCTAGATTCTGGATGGTTGGGTAAATGCCAAGTAGTGGAAATGCTGGGTCATAGGGGAGCTCTGTTTAGCCTTTTGAGGAACTGCCATACTGCTTTCCATAGTGGTTGAAAGAGTTTGCACTCCCACCAACAGTGTAGTAGTGATCCCTCTTGGCCACATCCCCTCCAGCATCTGTTGTTATTAGTCTTCTTGATCCTGGACATTCTAACTGGAGTGAGGTGGAATCTTAGAGTTATTTTGATTTACATTTCTTTTATGACCAGAGTTGTTGAGCATTTCTTCATGTGTCTGTGGCCATTTTTGTTTCTTCTTCAGAGAAGACTCTCTTCAAGTCTTTGGCCCATCTTTTAATGGAATGGTTGTTACTTTGGAGATTAGTTTTGGATTGATTCAATTTTTTGAGCTGTTGATATATTTTAGATATGAGGCCTTTGTCCGTTGTTTGGTTGGTGAAGATCTTCTCCCACTCTGTAGGCTTCCTAATTAATTTACTAGCTATGTCCTTTGCCATACAAAAGCTCTGCATTTAATGAAGTCCCACTTATCCAGCCTTTCTCTGATTTGTTGTGTTTCTTGGTCCTTATTAAGAAAGTTTCTACCTGTGCCAAGGAGGCCTAGTGTATCTCCTATTCCTTCTTGTAAAGTTTTCAGTGTGTCAGCTTTTACCTCGATGTCTTTGATCCATTTGGAGTTAATTCTAATGCAGGGTGACAAAGAAGGATCCAACTTTAGTTTTCTGCAGGTGCTTATCCAGTTCTGACAGCACCACTTGTTGAAGTGGCTGTCTTTCTTCCATTCTACTTTTTTGGCTTCCTTGTCAAAGATTAGGTGGCCATAGGTCTGTGGTTTAATATCTGGGTCCTCAGTTCTATTCCTTTGAAGACCAAGCAATTCTTATCTCCAATAATATCTGGAAAATGGGAAGTGGTGCTGAGGCACCAGAGAAAGTGTGGTATCCTTGAGCTGAATAGCTCAAGGACAACACCCAAGGCCCAGAATTCAAGCCCTATCACACACAGACACACATGCACATGCACACTCACACACACACACACATACACACACAAGAAAAAGGAAAACAAAAAATAGATAAATAGAAGGATCAAGAAACTCCAAAATTGCATTATATAAACTCAGTAAGTTAGTATAAAGAGAATGTTTTCCTTCCACCAAAGATACAGTATGTAGGGGGGTGGGGGGGAGGGAAATGGGTACCAAGACATGTGAAAGGGTATCAATGTATGTGAATTAATGCACCTTCTATCTGGCAAATATCATGTAACCCTTTTACTAATTACAATAAAAAAAATTTAAAAAAAAAGATACAGTATGTAACTAGTCTACAGCTAGCATGCTCAGCTGTGAAAAGTTGGTAACCTTCCCCCAAGACTGGGAACAAGGCAAGAACTCTATGGTTTAGAATTGAGCTTTCCCCAATTTCCACTAAATGCTAAAGCTCACACTTGGAGAAATTAAACAAGGGCAAAGCCATACAAGGCCTCCAGACTAGAAGGCAAGAAGTTAAACTTGTTGGTTGATGCTCTTGTTGGCAGAAATGTTTTAAAGTTTTTATTCAAAAACTCTTAGAACTGGTGATTAAATTCAGTAAATGTGAAAATTTGAAGATTGAAAAATCATTGTATAAAATATCAGTAGAATTTCTGTATACTAACAACAAACTATCCAAAAATAAATTAGAAATTCAATTTCATTTATAATATCAAGAATAAATTCAATCAAGAAAGAGAAAGATATGACACTGAAAACTACAAAACACTGATGAAAGAAACTAAAGATAACATAAGTGAAAAGGTAACTTGTGGGGCCAGGAGCATGGCCTAGTGACAGAATGCTTGCCTAGCATGCACAAAGACCCTAGTTTGATTCCTCAGTAAATGCCAGAAGTGGTGCTGTGGTTTAAGTGGTAGAGCACTAGCTTTGAGAAAGCCCAAGGACAGTGCCCCAACCCTGAGTTCAAGCTCCAGAAACAGCAAGAAAAAAAAAGATAACTTGTGTTCATGAATGAGAATATTTAATATCATTAAAATGTCCAAAACAATGAAATTTTACAAATTTCATGCAAATCCTACTGAAATTCCGCAGTCATTTCTTATGGATATAGAAGAAACAATCTTAAGTTTTAGTGGAATCTGAGAAGACCCAAATGTCACAGTATTCTTAAACAGAAAAAGAATAAAGCTAGGGGCATCCCTGATTTCAAAACATCTTACAAAACCACAATAATCAAATGACATGATACTGACATAAAAATAGACACATTAACCAGTAGAACAAGAAAGCTCAGGCACAAACTTACATATTTATGTATAGATAATTGATTTTTTTGCCAGTACTGTGGCTTGAACTCAGGGCCTGAGCACTGTCCTTGGGCTTTCTCAAGGCTAGAGCTCTACTACTTGAGCCACATCACCACTTCCTGTCTTTTCTGTGTATATGGTACTAAGGAATCGAATCCAGGTCTTCATGCATGCTAGGCAAGCACTCTACCACTAGGCTACACACCCGGCCCTAACTGATTTTTTTAAGAAGAGCCAAATACCCAGTGGGGAAAGGGTTGTATCTTCAATAAATGGTATTGGATATTCTCCTGTAATAAAGATGGACTTTTATTTCAACTCAAACACAAAAATCAACTGAGTTTTCAGTCACATGCTCTGAATGATTATATCCATGATAAAAATAAATAAATATATCTCGAGTCTCAGTCCAGACAGATATAACAAAAGTAGCATAGACAGGTTGGGTTAAGAGCATTTATTTCTTGTAGTTCTGAAGCAGTACAAATTCTGCCCTGTGTGATTATAAAATTTGTGGCATGTCATAATCAGTCACTAATGTTAAGTCTGCCTGGGATAACATTTCTCCCCCTTTCCTCTCCAGTAATCACCTGTGGATCACCTGTGGGACTCTGACTTCACTTCCTCATCTGCTAAGGTCATTTCCTGAGCCTCCCTGGTCATGCCTCCCTCAGGCAGTGAGAGATTCCCCAGGCTCTCAGATCATTTCTGCATTCATTGTGATCCCTCCTCCCAACTTTTCCTATATAATATGGCTCAACAGCAGTCCCCTCCCTCCCCCCCCCTTTTCTTCCCCCCCCCCAACCCAGGCCAACCATCTCCTGTGGGCCAACAGTTTACTCTCCTCCAATAAACTCTTTTCTGCCTGAACCATGTGGTGGTTTCCTTTTCGTGAACCTTACAACTAATACTCGCACTGGATTTAATATAATTAAAAAACACTAAAGCAATCAGACAATGAATGTTGGTTGGCTATCCATTAGTGCAAAAGATATTTTACTGAAAAAATAAATCAACGCAGAAAAATGGGTGGACCTAGGACAAATCAGGTTAAGTGAGAGAGATAAATGGCACATGTTCACTTTCATATTCAGAAGCTAGATCTAAAGTACACCAGGACAGGATAAATTACATAGAACACTATGCAAACACGCAATGAGACCAAAGGGGGATACTTTAGGGGAAGAGCACAAAGGTGCAATACCTATTTGCATCTGACCATATAAAATCATATTTATCAAAATGCTCCAAAAAATGGAAGCAAGAGTTTTTTTTTCTTTGTGGTGTTTTTGTTTCCTTTTTGTCTTGTTTGCTCTTCGATCTGGTGGGGGGGGGAGTTTGGAAATGGGGCGGGTATTGTGCAAAAAGAAATACACTCAGTACCTAACTTGTGTAACTGTAACTCCTCTGTATATCACCTTTTTTATTTTTTTCATATATTTTTAATTGTAATTAATAGAAGGGTTACATAATATTTGCCAGATAGATGGTGCATTAATTCCCATACATTGATACCCTTTCACATGTCTTGTATATCACCTTTGTAATAACAATATAAAGGCAAGGCGAGGTGGCTCATGCCTGGAATCCTAGCTACTCAGGAGGCTGAGATCTGAGGATTGCGATTCAAAGCTAGCCCAGGCACTAAAGACCTAAAGAGTCTTATCTCTTGTGGATCAAGGGGTAGGGCAGTAGCCTTGAGCTGAAGATCTCAGGGACAGGGCCCAGACCCAGAGTCCAAGCCCCACAACCGACAAGCAAGGAAGGAGGGAAGGAAAGAAGGAAGGAAATATAAAAAGACAAAACTCAAAAGCACTATTCAATGCTCTCCATTGTTTCACATATCTAAGTGTTTGCAGAAACTCTTCTGCCTGCAGTGATCTTCTCCCACTCTCCTCTATTCATCAGAACGCCCAAGAATGCTCAGCCTTGCTCACATAAGGTAAGGTATGAATCAAGTTTCGCTCTTTCTTGAGCCTTTGAAATCTCTTAGGATCTTATCACTGAAAGAAAAACTGAAATATGACTTACCCAATGCATACTTATTATTTCCTATAACCACAACAACAACAAAAAAGATAGAGATTGAAAAAGAAAGAAGCTCCCATGTTTGTGATTCAGCAATACTATGGTGCCTACAAGAAAAAGCAGCTTGTCCTACTTTTACTTCTCTCCTCGGGCCTGGCTTCATGTCACAACATGAACACTCCAGCCAGATGCCCAGTGCTGACATAATTGCAGTCAAAGCCAACAAGAGTGTCTCCTTCCATCAGGGGAACAGTCTGCTCCAGTCTCATCTGTAAAGCTACTTTAACATTTCTCTCCCAAGGTTGTCTCCCAGGCTCTCACCTAGACCAATGGCTGACCAGGAGAATAGAAAAGAAGTACAGTGATTGATGTTAACTTGTGAACATTTATGTTTTGACCTCAGGAGAAGAACAGTGAATACCATCAGTAAATCAAGGCTCTTCCAGCAAGAAAGGAGAGGGGACTAGGTATATGGCATTAGCTACATGCTTTCAACCCTTCTGAAGTACCCTACTTCAGCAGTCCTATAGCAGCTCATAATTAAGATAATCGTAGCATTTATCACATTGTCAGTTCACTTCTCAGTTCTGTCATCCTGTGAATCCCTTTTCAGGCAGGGACTCTTTATTATTCACATGCATCACTAGGCATAGCTCAGTATTTGTCACACTGAGTGTATCCAACAAATGCAAATTGAACTCAAATAAGTTGAATTATGTAGGTCATGATTCTAGAGATGTAAATAGATATTAACCACTCAGAAGAGTTATGATTTTGTTCTTTAACTAGACCACACTTAAATCACCTAAACTATTTTTTGCACGATTAAATGTAGTTATATTAAAATGTCAAAGAAGTAGCTGGCAAGGTGGATACAAAACAGCAAACCTTGCCTTGCCTTTCTGGATCCTGTTAAGTAGTTAATCCTAAAAGTTAATCATTTCACGTTCACTTTTTTTCACTTATGTCATGTCTTTATAAATACAGACATAGTGTCATAGCTTAACTAAGTGAAAACAGTTTTGAATTAAGTGAGGAAACATGTAAATAGTCACACTAAATCTATGTGCTACTCGTGAGGCAACAGAACAAGTAGAGCAAATACTTTAGGCTTATTTATTCAACATACTTTATACTTAATACCAAAATAGAGGACCAGGAACTGGATTTACCCTCCACCTAAAACAGCACAAAATGAACAACAGCATCAAAAATGAAATGGCTCACAAGTCATGAGAGAGTCAGTCATGAGGAACAGTCAACAAATGAAGTCAACCTGAAAATTGCTGTAACTTAGGACCTTGATAGACTTTCCAAGAAGTAATGCAGATAGGGGGACGCAGTGAACCCAGGGGACTTAGTGGTTTGAAGAGATAAAGCAGGACAAACAGCCCAAGTGTTCACAGAGAAGAATACTGGAAAAGAGAAAGTTGCATAAAGATCTGGTGAGGGCTGCACTCACCTATCTAGAAGAGGCCAGACCAGGATGTGAAAACCAGAAAATTATCAGAACATAAGGAATGATAGTGTTCAGGGCTTTCACTGAGAACGGTGCCTCTTCAGACCAGCCCAGTTGAAAACCTTCAGGATTTATGGAACTTGGAGGAAAGTTATCAGATGAGTCTTCACTTGGTACTCAGGGAAAATTATCTCTAGAAAGGCACAGTTCCAACCTAGATCAGTAAATACTAGAGTTGAGACTTTAAAATATTAGGGTATTTCTGTGTAACTCAATATATTCCAGAGAGAAAAACCTCAAAAATATTTACAAGAATATAAAGAAACAACATCCAACAACACAGAATTTATTAAATCTGGGACTCAATAAAAATTATCCAAATGGGGGGGGAGGGAAATGGGTACCAAGAAATGTGAAAGGGTATCAATGTATGTGAATTAATGCACCTTCTATCTGGCAAATATCATGTAACCCTTTTACTAATTACAATAAAAAAAAATTAATACAAAAAAAAAGTATCCAAAGATGAGTGCCAGTCGTTCACACCTTTAATCTTAGCTACTCGGGAAGCTGAGATTTGAGGATGATGGTTCAAAGCCAGCCTGGGCAGGAAAGTGTATAAGGCTCCTTTTTTCCAATAAACTACTCAGAAAAAGCCAGAATAGCTCTGTGGCTTAAGTTATAGAGTGCTATATTCTTGAGCACAAAGAGGCTCAGGTACAGCACCCAGACCCAGAGTTCAAGCCTAAGGGCCAGCAAAAAAAAATAATAACAGAACAGAAAAATTACCAGGCATGCGAAAAAATAGAAAACATAACCAATCTTTTTTTATATTTTATTAACATTGATTTTATATCATATTTCAAATGGCATGTTTAACAAACAAGTATTCAAGAAGGGAATCTCTATATACAATCACTTACACATAGATTTTAGAACATAATTAAAATTAACCTGAGGGTTTGTGTGTCATAGATACATATTAGTATATGTAATAAAACATTATGTCTATAGAGTATATAGCCCATCATAGATTTTTATGTCTTGTAATTATGTTTATATCTCCAAGACCATCTCTATAACCTTGGGTACCCAAATATTGAGTCAACTCTCTTGTACTGTTTAGAACTAATATCCATATATTAAGGATACCATGAATCTTTGGTTCCTTTGGTCTTGACTTATCTCACTCAACATGATTCGCTCTGGCTTCATCCACTTCCCAGCAAATGCCATTATTTTATCTTTTCTGATGGCTATATAGAATTCCATTGTATATACATACACCACATTTTTTGTATCCATTCATCCACAGCAGGGTATCTGGATTGTTTCCATCACTTGACTATTGTGAATAGTACAGAGAAGAACATGGCTGAGCAGGTGTCCTTAACATATCCTGGGCTATGATGCTCAGGGTAGATGCCCAGGAGTGGTATGGCGGGATCATAGGGAAGGTCTACCTTCAGTTTTTTTTAAGAAACCTCCAAACTGCCTTCCAGAGTGGCTGTATTAGTTTACAATCCCACCAGCAGTGCAGTAGGGTTCCTCTTTCTCCACAATCCCACCAGTATTTGTCATTGTTTGAGTTCAGAACATGGACCATTCGAACTGGCACAAGGTGGTATCTTAGGGTTGTTCTTATTTGCATTTCCTTTATGACCGTGTATGATGAGCATTTTCTCATATGTTTTCCTGTCATTTTGACACTTTTTTTTTAACAAGTCTCTCTTTTATCCTTTGCCAATTTAGTGATTGGTTTGTTGAGTTTGGGGAGGATTAGTTTCTTCAGTTCCCTGTAAATACTAGATATTAAGCATTTGTCTAATGTGTTAGCTGAGCGTGGTAGCTCACACCTGTAATCCTAGCTACTCAGGAGCTGAGATCTGAGGATCAAGGTTCAAAGCCAGCCCAGGCACTAACCTCACCAGAAAACCAGAGGTGGCACTGTGGCTCAAGGGCCAGGATGGTAGCCTTGAGCTGAAAAGCTCAGGGACACCATACAGGCCCAGAATTCAAGTCCCACAACTACAGAAAAAAATTACATAACCAATATTAAGGAGGGAAATTAGTTAATCCAACAAGAATGAACTTAAATATTAGACTTAGCAATCAATTTATGTATTCTATATGCTCAAAACATAAAACATAGGGGCTGTGAGTTTGGCTCAGTGGTAAGAGTGCTTGTCTAGCTTGCACGAAAACCCAGGTTGATTTCTTGGTACCACATGTATAGAAAAAAAAAAGCTGGAAATGGTATTGTGGCTCCAGTGGTAGAGTTCTAGCCTTGAGAAAGCACAAGGACAGTGCTCAGCCACAAGTTCAAGGTCCAGAACTGGCAAAAAAAAAAATAGAAACATAGAATATATTTTGGAAAGACCCAAATCTAATCCTTAGAGAGAAAGAAGTATAATATCTAGGATGAAACTTTATACTGCATGAGATAATAGCAGATTAGATATTGCAGAAGAAAATATTTAAGACAAAGACACTTTCCAAAACAAAGCAGAGAAAAGTAAGAATCTTTAAAGCCCAACAGAACATCAGTATACTATGGAATAACCTCAAAGGGGTAGGGCTGGGAACAGAGCAAATATTCAAAGAAGTGACAACTAAAAACTTCCACATTTGATAAAATCTATGAACCCACAGATCCAAGAACCTGAAAGAACTTCAGGCTCAAGAAACATAGAAAAATTGACAAGACGCATTATAATCTATTTGTCCTAAACCGGTGGCAAAGAGAAAACGTTAAAAACAGACAGTAGAACAAAAAGAAATAGAGGGCAACAACATAAAAAGCTACCTGGAAAAATTCCCCAACAATATAGAATCTGTAATCTCATGGATCTAATTTAAAACAAAAACAAAAAAACCCCACAACTTCCCAGGCATGTAAGAGACTAACAGATTTCTCATCAGAAGCAATGCACACAAGGAGACAATAGAGAAAATGCTTTAAAATACTGAATGAAAAACAAAAACTAGTAACCTATAATTTCCTTTCTTTCAATTTGATTTCCTTTCACAAGTTAAATAAAAGTAAAACTGCTGCTAAAAAAAATCACCAAATCATAAAGAATGTTTAAGAAAATCTTTGGAGCTAAATAGAAAGCCCACTGAGTGGAAGAAGATCTTCACTAACCACATAACAGACAAAAGCCTCATATCTAAAATATATCAACAGCTCAAAACATTGAATCAATCCAAAACTAAGCTCCAAAGAAA
The DNA here is from genome assembly GCF_031878675.1 of Megascapheus bottae. Classification (NCBI taxonomy): domain Eukaryota; kingdom Metazoa; phylum Chordata; class Mammalia; order Rodentia; family Geomyidae; genus Megascapheus; species Megascapheus bottae. Next base: position 9,843,370 of record NC_143517.1, on the reverse strand, counting down.
CAACCATCCCATTAAAAGATGGGCCAAAGACTTAAACAGAGACTTCTCTGAAGAAGAAACAAAAATGGCCTATAGACACATGAAGAAATACTCAACATCTCTGGCCATAAAAGAAATGCAAAACAACTCTAAGATTCCACCTCACTCCAGTTAGAATGGCCAGGATCAAGAAATCTAATAACAATAGATGCTGGTGGAGATGTGGCCAGGAGGTATCCCTACTACACTGTTGGTGGGAGTGTAAACTCCTTCAACCACTATGGAAAGCAGTATGGCAGTTCCTCAAAAGACTAAACATAGAGCTCCCCTGTGACCCAGCAATTCCACTACTAGGCATTTACCCAATCATCCAGAAACAAGGACATACTAAAGCCACTAGCACAACAATGTTCATTGCAGCACTATTTACCATAGTGAAGATATAGAACCAACCCAGATGCCCCTCAGTTGATAAGTGGATCAACAAGATGTGGTATTTATACACAATGGAATTCTATGCTGCCATCAGAAAGAACGACATTGCCCCATTTGTTAGGAAATGGAAAGACTTGTAAAAAAAAATCATATTAAGTAAGCCAAACTCAAAGGAACATAGGACTCAATGGTTTCCCTCGTTTTTAATAATTAGTATAAACCTTGGACTCTCCTAGCAGAGATTTACAATAGGGTAAAACCTAGATACATATAGCCATATAGGATGAGGCTAAATGAAAGGACCTCCAGGACATGAAAACAAGAGCCATATAATGTGTGATTGTTGATCTTAATGTACTATGTTATTTCTCATCTCTTTTGTTGTCCCTTGGTTATCTCATATTGTTACAGTATCTTACCTTGTTATCTGATATATTGTATACATGTTTATTTGTTTCTTTGAAATAGGATAGGGAAGTGGGAAAACAAGATAAGGGGAGGGGTGGGGGGGAAATGGGGACAAAAACATGAGAAGGGATAGCAATGTCTGTGAAGTAATGTACCTTCTATGTGGTGTATATAATGTAATCCTTCTATTAATTACAATAAAAATATATTTTAAAAAACTTTTAAAAAAGAAAATCTTTGGAATAGAGAAAAATGAAAGCCAGAGGGAAATCTAGATTTATACAGCAGACTAATAGGTATGAAAAAATCTATAAGATTTTTTAAATTACTTAAGTCCTCTTTAAGAACAGGCAATTGTGTAAACAAAAGTTTCAAAATATACACAAGGCTTAAATCTCATGGATAAAAAATAGGATAAGACTAAATGAAATGAACTCTAGGATATGGGAAAAATAGTTTTATCTTGTGTGATTGTTGTTCTTGATGTTCTATGTCATTTCTTTTTTATTTTTTTTCCTTTATGGTTACTGTATCTGACTTTGCTACCTGGCATATGGTATATATGTTTATTTGTTTATTTGAAATAAATAAGGAAAGGGGGAAAACAAGATGATTAGGAGGGGGTGGGGGGAAACAGGGACAAAAACAGAAGAAGGGGTATCAATATATGAGAAGTAATGCACCTACTACCTGACTAATGTAACTGTAACCCCTCAATACATTATCCTGACAATAAAAAAAAAATGTATGACAAACTGGCATGGAAATTGCAAAGTTGAGGTTAAAGTATTTCTACATCACCTGATGACAAGAATATTTTCTGAGAAATGCATCATTATACAATTTCTTCATAGTGCAAACATCACAGTGTATTCTGTACAAACTACAATGTCTCCGGATAGTATAGTCTCTCGCAGGACCACTGCTACCAAAACTGAAGCAGGACTGGATTCTATTGTAGAATCATTATACTAGATGTATGTTGACTAATTGCCCCAGGGTAACTGGAATAGAGTTTCCTTTAACAGCAGAATTTCAATACTAAATTAAGACAGTCCAGTCATCTTAATATATCAAATATTGCTGTCAATTGAGAGTTTACCACAATAGCCATGCTAACTTTAGCCAAACCATTTACTCTCTCTATGCTTCAGTATATATATCTCTGAAATAGGAGCAATGATGCTGACTTCATTTTACTTCAAGAACTTAACCATATGCTTTTAGAGGAATGGGAAAGAAAAAAGGAAAAAAGAGGATGAATAACTTTGATAAACACTGCAATTATGAAAATAACACAAAGAGTCTCAGTGGGAGGTGTTGATCAATAGGGGATTAGAGAAAGGAAAAAGGATAGGCTCTGTTAAAGTGGTGAGCACTTGCAACAAGAAGTTATATTATCAAAGGAAAAACAAAACTTTTGGCATGTATATAAATAGAATAATAAAACTTTTTTTTAGGAAGAGGGTAAGGGAAAGTGGTAGCAGGAAAAGATTGACTGGAGTACACTATGTACACGTGTGGAAATATCACATACATTCTCCCCTTGCATAACTAAAAATGTAAGCTCTCATGAAAATAAATTTGAAAAATATACTGTACAATCTATACTATAGATTTATAAATAGTGGGTTTTCTAAAGCTAAGAGTTCTGAATATGCCTGTCCTATTTGTACCACTGAGCTACATCTCAGCGCCTAAACAGCTATTATTGTGGCCTTAGTTGGTTTGTGGGGAATCAATGTTACCTGGAAGAGAATGAATCAGAAATTACCAGGGCAGAAAAAAAGAGGAAGTTTATCCATCAAGTACAGTAACTAGTCAGAGATGGTGGAGATTAGAATAGAGGAAGACAGTAAATGAAAGAGCTCCAGAAAAAAGGAGAGCCACATGTATCCAAAGGACCCTTCCCCAATAGATATTCCCTGAGCACCAGTGTGTTCTGGGCAATGAACTAGGTGTGCGTACACATATTAAGGCACACACAGATATACCCCCCGACACACACACACAGTGAGACTAATGCACACTCAATTATCTCTAAGAAGTTATTTCATGTTTTAATTTTGACCTTCAGATTCAAACACTTTTTACTAAATATACTCAACCATTGAGTAAATTTTCTAAACTGTGCATTAAAAAGTTTTACAAGTGGAAAGAGTATTTTCAGTCAAAATATGAGAATATTTCCCTCTTTAGACTTACTCATATAAAATGCTAAGCCTTAGAAACCCTCCCTTTCCTTAGTAAAATTGTTTTAAGTTTTAAATGTTCATTAAAAATAATGCATGTAAGGGCAGCATTAAATTTATTAGATTTTGCCTGTGGAGACTTATAAAGATAAAAGGAATGTGATTAGCCGGGAGTTTGGCCTAGTGGTTAAAGTGCTTGCCTAGCATGCATGAAGACCCGGGTTCGATTCCTCGGTACCACATACATAGAAAAAAAGCAGGAAGTGGTGCTGAGGCTCAAGTGGTAGAGTTCTAGCCTTGAGAAAGTCCAAGGACAGTGCTCAGGCCCTGAGCACTGGCAAAAAGTCCAGGACTGGCAAAAAACAAAACAAAACAAAACAAAACAAAAAAAAAGGAATGTGATTAACAGCTTTTAGATAGCATTGTCTAAAATGTTATGAAATATTGCCATATTTTCCTATTTGTGTTTCCTAACATTTGTGTGAGCTACACAAAATACCAGTTTGGTTCATCAAGCTCTTCTTGTTGAGGGTAAAATTAATATTCCTTCTGTGTATCATATAGCTCTTGGCATTTTAACAATATCTGATGGCTCAAGAAACATCCTACATTGTTTAAATACAAAAAGCATACCCCACCGGGGGTTTTGCCTAGTGGTAAAGACCTTACCTAGCATCACCAAGACCTGGGTTTGATTCCTAGGTATCACAAACATAGAAAAGAGAGCTGTGGCTCAAGTGGTAGAGCTCTAGCCTTGAGAAAGCCCAAGGACAGTGCTCAGGCCCTGAGTTCAAGCCCCAGGACTGGCAAAAAAAAAAAAGGATACCAGCAGAAGGAAAGGGCTAATGGAGGGAGGGAATGAAAATGAGCATGATCCAAGTAGCTTATTTGCATATATCAAAATGAAACAATGAAACTTGGTGAAAATGTTTTAGAGAGAAGTAGAAGGTAAGACACAGTGATAGAGGAGTGTGATTGATCAGGACATGTTGTATGCATATGTGGGAATGTCACAAAGAACCCCTCGAGCACAATTAACATATGCTACTAAAAAAAAATTAAAATTCGGGCTTTATGTAGGTTTTTAGTCTCTGTGGATGTGTTCTGTTTTAAAGTCTAAAACATCTATCTGCTTATTTTTAGAGTCTTATAATCATAATGAATTTATTTTTGTGCCTATGGGTAACATTTAAAAATTAACAAACAATAGAAATGCTTAAAATTGTCAAGGAATGCTAAATGCGCACTCTTTCAAGTTGATTTTCTTTTTCCATTCTCTAAAGAAGTAAACATTCTCGGAAGTATTTTGGACCCAACTGCTCTGCTATAAAGGAGGAAGGAAGTGGACTCTGTGGAGTGGTGCTTTACATGACAAAGTACAGCACTTAAATTTAAAGTCACATGAACAGTTGATTTTCTATCAGAGTCTTTGCCTGGAAGACTGGACGGTCTTAGTGAACAGTTTGGGGGTACCAGTGGGAGTTGGGGGGGGTTGGGAAGAAGGGCTTGGGAAGAGAACGTGATCATGTCAAAATGAAACTCATTGTTGTAAAAGGGGATAAAGAGAATAGAGGGAGTCAAAAGTCTAAAAGAATATCATATGCATGTATGGAAAAATCACAATAAAATCCCCACATTCTATAGTTCCTATGCATTAAGGAAAATATGGAGCAACAAAAAAATGATCATCTTAATTTATTTATAGATATGCTACACCAACAAACCTTCAGAGAAAGGTAAAAGGAAACGATCAGGTCTTAGAATGATAATATTCATTTATCATATTTGAAAATAAGTAATACGGTCTTGTTTTCACAGGGCTTCTTGACTCCCCAGGACAAAGAGACTGCCAGGTTCACAGACAAGCAAACTGGATTCTAGCAATCCTCACTTGGGAAGAAAGCCATTACCAAAAAATAAATAAAAATCTAAGTGAAGTTCTCTACTGTATTGTCAGTCAGGAAAAAAAAAGGCCTGTTACACTTACTCTAAGTGGAGAGTGTCATATGTCCTTTATGATCCAAGTTTTGCAATTCCTAATTCCCATACATTTAACGAATGATTTCACTCAGAAAATGTAAAGGCTAATTTATTTCTGTCATTTCAATTATGTGAAACTAGAAGTCATGACTTTATTTAATATATGCCCTTTGCAGTAAATGCATCTCAAAGTAGCCTATCACTTTCTGCAATCTATCATCCCTTCATCAACCAAGAATAACTTGTATTATTTGCAGCTAAAAAGTCAGAACAAAGAAACCTTATTTTTCAAGGACACAAGGAACAGCAAATGCTGGTGAGGATGCTGGTAAGAAAAGGAACACGTATACTTTGTTATGGGGATGTAAATTAATACAATCATTATAAAATTTTCTTTAAAATGTTTCCTAAAAAGCATGATAAAGTTTACCTTCTCCCCCGCCCCCCCCAAAAAAACACAACCCCAGGCACTAAACTAAAAATAGATAGAGCTACCATCAGATCCAGCCATAGCCACTCTTGGGCACATATCTGAAAGAATGTAAGTCAATATGTAACAGAGACACTTGCACATCCATGTTCATTGCAGCACTATTCACAATAACCAGATTATGGAAAGAGCCTATCTGCTCTAAAACGAATAAACAGATTAAGAAAATGTGGTGCATATGCAATATGTGTATGAGACACATATATAAAATGGAGTATTATTCATCCATGAAGAAGAATAAATTTGACAAAGAATGATATTGTATAACATAGGCTTTATGGTTTCCCTCATTTGTGGTAACTAGAATTAGAATTTGTCTAAAATCTGCAAGTAAATACACAGAATTATATAAGCACACACTGGGATATGAAAAATTATGTAGTACTCTGGTCATTCACATACTGAGGCCAATGGAGGGTGTGCATAACTGTGGTTAACAAAAGCTCAGTGGCTAGGATGATCACAGAAAATAATATTATAGGGGCCAGGACTGTAGCCTCGTGGTAGAGTGCTTGCCTAGCATTCACAAAGACCAATTCCTCAGTACCACATGCATAGAAAAAGGCAGAAGTAGTGCTGTAGTTCAAGTAGTAGAGCTCTAACCTTGAGAAAGCTCAAGGCCACTGTTCAGGCCCTGAGTCAAGCCTCAGGACTGGCAAATTATAATAATAATTATATTGCATGAAACAAACTCCAAGAAAAGGAAACAAGAGAAACTGTTTTAGTTACCATTGTTGCTGCTTTGATTTTCTTTTCCTTTTTTTGGTTAGTCTGTATTTGAGAGGGGATGGGAGGGCACATTAAAAGTGGAACAAGAATAAACAAATTCAGCAGTGGTGCTCACTGGGAACCACATGGAAAATGAACTGGATATGGTGTAGGTGGGAATGAGAGGGAAACCCTGGGAGAGAGCTATGGAATAGGAGATGTGTCAAACAGTATTGTACTCATTACTCATTATCTGATTTCTGTAACTGTAAGCCTTCTGTACATCAACTCTACAATACCAATAAAAAAACAAATATTTATTTTGTATGTGGATGGCAGATCTAGAAGATAAGCTTATACATAAATATATCATGATCACATTAATATCTATGTTCTTAATAGTGAGACTAATTGAGTATTGGGGAGATGGAAAAATGAAAAGGATATGATAAAAAGTGAATATTGAATGTATATGTGTGTAATAATAGTAAAACAAAATCTATTGAAAACTATCAAATAATAAGAAGTGAGGGATGAGGAACAAGCAATAGAGGGACATTAATATGGTTCCATTACATTAATAATACTGTAAAAAAATGACTGACAAGAATGTAAATCAAATCCTGTCCAAGGGATTTGTGGGTAGGTATCAGTGAAAGAGGAAATGGAGTAGACCAATATGGTAAAGGTAATTTACATTTGAGTAATTTACCTTTGTTTATTTGAAATAGGAAAGGGAAGGGAGGAAAACAAGTTGACTGTGGGGGGAGGGTAATGGAGACAAAAACATGAGAAGGGGTGTCAATGTGTGAGAAGTAATGCATCTACTATGTGGCAAATGTAACTAACTGTAAGCCCTCTATCATTACCCAGACAATAACAAAAAATTAACAAGAGCCATATAATGTGAGATTGCTGTTCTTAATGTACTGTTATTTCTCGTCTCTTTTGTTGTCCCTTGGTTATTCTCATACTGTTACAGTATCTTACCTTGTTATCTTGTATATTGTATATATGTTTATTTGAAATAGGATAGGAAAACAAGATGAGGAGAGGGGTCGGGGGAAGGAAATGGGGACAAAAACATGAGAGGGGGTATCAATGTTTGTGCAGTAATGCATCTTCTATCTGGTGAATATAATGTAACCCTTCTATTAATTACAATAAAAAATTTAAAAAAGAAAAGAAAATGGAGCAATTGAGTATGGAAATCAAACAATGGACTCTGTTTAAAGTATTATAAGAAAGAAAGAAGGTGAAGAAAGCGATTCAGTGGATGAATCCAATCAAGATACATTCTAATCTCTCATCAAATGAAATAATTTTTATAAAAGTGAATTCGATAAAATGATACATTTTAAGCAAATAAGGAGTCACAGGGAAACTTCCTGTGCAGCTAAGATATGCTAATAATTTTTTTTTAAGATCTAGGCAAAGTTAAGCACAGTAGTTAGTACCTGTAAAGAGTCTCAGCACTTCAACCCTTAGAAGGCTGAGGCAGAGGAGTGTGAGTTTGACCCCAGCCTAGGCAGTTTAACAAGACCATGTCTACGCAAGTAAAACAGAGACAAAGATAAGAGACTTCAGCAAAGGTGCTCCTCCAAGAAGAAGGCCAACAGAACTTCCCACCTCCCTCCTAAACCTGCAGTTTCCTTATCCTTTCTTCCCTCCTGTGAAGGCTTCTGGTTCCTCTTGGATCTACTAGAACGTAGCAAAACCTCCTCTTCCATTCCCTCCTTCTCAGGAAGTAATTCTATTAGAAATCTTCTGATTTGTGTCTATCAGGACTCTAATAGCTCAGAGGCAAAATTATTGACTTCCCTGGGGCCCATAAGAGATGAGGAAGAAGCAAGAGACAAGATTTAAAAAAAAAGTCACTGTCTAGTCATAAAGAGTCCCAAAGCATTTTTTTTAAAAAAATCTTAAAAGCAGCTGCAATTCTTTAAGAAGTTTTAATCTTTTTCCCCACTGAGAATATTCAAAGCTCTAAGCCAAGAAAGACCTTTAGCATTCATAAGGTCTAAGATTATGGAAACACACTGAAAACACATTACTTGCATCAAACTGCCAGAGAGGATTAGTCCATATTCTATGTTAGTTTAGTGCCATCAAGTGGAGTAGTAGAAGAAGTTGCATTTCTGAATGTTTATCACTGTCAAACTTGTAAATGTTTAGCCCCCTTTCATGCCTGAAGGCATTTTCTGAAAGTAGAGTAAATGAAGGGAAATTTTGACTTTATTTTCATATTCCATATGGCTATAATTAAAGGAGTTGGCCCACATTCCCTGCAAAATTAAAAAATAGATTGTCATTGTCAACAAATGCTACTAAGCACTTATGGTTAATGCTACATATAGCACTTATGGTTAAAAAATATGACTATCAAAGTTCAGATGTCTAAATATTTATAGTTATAAATATTAAGTGTTTGAGCATATTAAACTATGTATTAAATATTTCCTAGAGCTAAGGAACTATGATTTATCCTAAATATTCAACGAATATCACATTCTTTTCTGCTTAAGTAATACATAAGGAATTAATATAATAGTGATATTATCAGTATCAAAGTTAAGTAATAGAACATTCTCAGGATCTGAAAAAATCCCTGGTTTTCTTTGTTTATAATTTAGCCTCAAACTATGTATTCTTTTTTTGTATTTTTATTGTAATTAATAGAGGGGTTACAGTTATATTCGCCAGATAGAAGGAGCATTACTTCACACACATTGATACCCCTTCTCATGTTTTTGTCCCCATTTCCTTCCCCCTCCCCCCTCTCATCTTGTTTCTTAAATGTCTCAAATTAAGTATTCTTAAATAAAATGCTTTAACTTTATCTAAATGGAATCCCAGAATCCCTCTACCTTGTTCCCTCCCTTCTTCTTTCCCTCCTCCCTCTCTCTAAATTCTTGCCATTCTCCTTCCCTCACTTTTTCTCTCTCTCTCGTGTGTGTGTGTGTGTGTGTGTGTGTGTGTGTGTGTGTACATGTGTGGGTGTATATGTCTATCTGACTTCATTCAGTCAGTCATAGAATTTAAGATACAGCTCCAAAGAATCATGTGGCTTTGATGAGCTTGATTTTGCTGCTACCTAATCTTTCATTACATGTATTATTTACTCATTCTACTGTAGTTGAACGCCTGGATGCTCCTTGCTTGAGACTGTTATGAATGAACTAATGGATGGACAACTATGACTGTCCAGTTGTTATTTCCAAGAGGATCTTGGCTAATCTTGGTTCTTTATATTTTCAAATAAATATCATAATTGGCATGTCTACTTTCCTAAAAAAAAAAAAGAAAGTGAAGATTTGATTTGGATTATAACTCATAGCAATAACATAGCAATTTGGAAACGATTTCCATCTTTATGTTAGTATCTTCCAATCTGTGCATATACTATATCTTTCCACATAACTATGTTAAAAGTCTCTTGCTATAGTTTTATGATTTTTCTCTATTGAGATCTAACACATTTTTATTTATTTTTATCCTTAGATACTTGGTATTTTCTTTTTAACCTCACTGTCAATGGTGCATTTTTATATTTGTTTTTTCTTTCTGGTATAGAGAAATATGGTTGATTTTTATGTGTTAATAAGTCATCCAAATATTTCATTTATTAATTATTCTATTCATTATTACGTTCAATAATTTATATTTTAAGTGTGGTATCATTTTTGGCAGGTAATGATAGATTGATTTCTATCTTTTAATTATTTACATTGTGTTTATTTGCTTTGCTGAAGTGCTACAGTTTGGCTCTAGGTGTAAGGCCTATATATTAAAAAAACAAAGTCTTGCTTCTCATCCTGTAACAGAGTTCAAAGATGAAGGAAACCTGAGAATGTAGAATCTAGCAGTAGGAGGAGGGCTTTGGGTCATCAAAACATGACCTTCAAGGGATTGTGGGAAAGCTGTTCCTCCTCCTCTTGGTTATCTTGTTGTATTGTTCTTGTCTCAAACTCTCTTTCCCTCCCTTCCCCACCTCCCTGCCTGGGGTTTGAATGCATGGTCACATCCACAGCCTTTTTTTTTTTTTTTTTTTTTTTTTTTTTTTTTTTTTTTGCCGGGGCTTGGGGGGATAGGGTTAGGGAAGTTGATCTCAAGGCCTGTACACTGTCCCTGAGCTCTTTTTGACCAAGGCTAGCATCAACCACTTTGAACTACAGCCCTACATCTGATTTTCTGGTGTTTAATTAGAGATAAGTGTCTCTGGGACTTTCCGTCTGGGCTGGCATTGATTCACAGTCTGAAGATCTCAGCCTCGGGAGTAACTAGGACTACAGGCTTGAGCCACCAGTGCCCAACCACCCACAGCTTTTTGCTGTTCTTACTTGAGACACAGGATCTTGCTTCCCGGCCCCCACCCAAGGCTGATCTAAACTATGTTCCTCCTATTTATTCTCCTGGACCAACTCCGATGACAGATGTATCCACCACATACAGCTGATGGGATCTCAAGAACATTTTTTCCCTGAGATGGCATCTTTGCTTCATCTTCCCGATCTTTGCCTCCTTCGTTTCTATGCCTGACTAATGCTTTCTCTTTATATAGTTTGTTGGTAGTGGCACTTGGACTCAGGACGTCCTCTCCCACTTGGGTTTTTCCACTCATCTCTGGTTCTCTACCACTTGAGCCATGCCTCTAGCTCCAGTCTCAGATGTTTGTAACAATAATAAAAATGTAGCAGAACACAAGTAGTTAACTAGCTAGACCTCTCATGGGACTTGAACTCAGGGCCTGGGAACTATCTCTGAGATTATTTTGCTCAAGTCTAGCACACTGTTATTTTGAGTTTGAGCCACAGCACCACTTCCAGTTTTCTGGTGGGTTAACGGTAGATAAGAGTCACACAGATTTTCCTTCCCTGGTGGCTTCAAACCATGATCCTCAGATCTCAGACTCCTGAGTAGCTAGGATTACAGAAATGAGCCACCAGTGCCTGGCTTTTACGAATGTTTTCTAGAAATTATTGATAGATAAAAAATGTTTATCACACTTGCCTTTTGGCATTTACTGCTTACACTTTTTTCTCCTCCATTCTATTCATGTAGTTTATTTTATTTTCAATTTTTATTGTTATTATAAAGGTACTGTACAGAGGGGTTACAGTTACATAAGTCAAGTATTAAATATATCTACTTTTGGACAATGTCATTTCTTCCCTCACCCTCTCCCACCAATTGTGTCCATGTAGTTTAAATAGTGACGATAGTCAAATTGTGCATGACAGCAAATTGCACATTCTGGAAGAACCCAGATTTCCTGTGATAAATTGTCATTGTTTATAAATAAATAAATAAATGTATACATATTTCCCCTCTCTTTCCTTGTTCCTATAAGCTTTGAACATCAAAGCTATGTTAGCCAGAGTTGGAAATTTGCTTTCTTTCTTTCAGAGGAGTTTATATAAGACTAGAATTTTTATATAAATATTTGTCATAACATTGTTGAAATCATCACAGTCTGTAGTTTCCCTTCTGACATATTAAATTCAAGTTTTAAAGTAGTTATTATTAAAAAAGACTATTGTCAGCTTCTTCTGAAAAATTTGTATGCAATATTTTTCTCAGAGTGTAGTCATTTCATGTAAATTTTTCAGATTTGTAGGTCTATAGCTATGCATAAGACCTCTAATCGTTAATATTTGTAAAACCTATGAAGCATTCCTTTTTTGTTCTGAATTATAGTTATTTGCTTATTCTTTTTTCTTACCAGGATTTATCGGTTTTATTAATCATTTTAAAGACCTAATTACCAGCTTTATTATGCTCTTTCTATTATATTTTTTGTTATATCATTATTTTCTGCTATTGTTTGGATTACTTTTGTATTTCATATTCTTAAAATTTATTAGGCTATTCTTTTACTATTTTGCTAACATAAATACTTAGTTCATTCTTTGGTTCCATTTATTACTATAAAGGTTGCGTGGTATTTTTAACATAGAAATGAAATACTTCCTGATTTATAATATAAATGCTCCTTGTATTCATAGGCCCTTTAAAAGATTTAAAATATATAAGCCTCCGAGAATTTTCTTGCCTCTAACTCACAATGGCATTGTAGGAATATATTATACTATATTATTTCAGTCTTTCCATATTTTTGATGTCTGCCTGATAGATCTATCCATGGATCTGTCTATTTTAAATGTTCCTGCTCCAAGGAACATTTAAGCCCTGTGTGGTGGCTCACACCTGTAATCTTAGCTACTCAGGAGGCTGAGATCTGAGGATCTCGGTTCAAAGCCAGCCCGGGCACTAAAGTCCATGAGACTCTTATCTCCAATTAACTGCCAGAAAACCGGAAGTGAGGCTGTGGCTCCACAGGTAGGGTGGTAGCCTTGAGCTGAAGAGCTCAGGGACAGTGCCCAGACCCAGAGTTCAAGCCCCATGACTGACCAAGAAAAAGCGTTCCTGATCCAAAGGCATAGGTACTCTGAAGCTGTTTAGTGTAGGGTCTTGTAGTTGTTAACTGTGTCATTGATATACTTTCTGTTATTTTCTTTTATTTCTGTCAGTCCTGGGGCCTGAACTCAGGGTACTGTCTCCTGAGTTTCTTCTACTCAAGGCTAGGGCTCTACCACTTAAGTGGATCTGTTGCTCCACTTCCTCTTTTGTGTTTTGTTTTGTTTTTAATCATTCTAACAGTTACTGAAAAAAAAGCAAATTAAAATTCCCTACTTGTTCGTTAAACATGACATTTGAAATATGATGTAAAAATCAATGTTAATAAATTATTTAATAAAAAAATCCCTTTTTAGGAACAAAAGGCGCATGGTATCCTTAATATGTTGCTATTAGATCTAAACAGTACAAGACCAAGGACTCAATATTTGCATACCCAATGCTATGGACATGGTACTGGAAATATAAACACAATTACATACACATAAAAACTTATGACTGTATAGACATAATGTTTTATTACATAAATTAATATGTATCTATGATATACAAACCCTTAGCCTAATTTTGATTATGTTTTTAAAACTAAGTGCCAGTGCCGGGGCCAGCCGGCAGCAAACCAGGGTTCGCAGATTGGGATTCCTGAAATAGGGGCAAGGACTAGGAAAAATTAAAAGAGAGACAAACAGATGGAGTTCAGGAGGACTACAGCCCAAGTCAGCAGTCCAAGAAGACTGTGAGCTCCAGACTGCCGCCTAAGACTGTCCTGTTTATTTTAAATTCCACCTTAAATACTCTTCTTAAAACTAGGGAACTGCCAGAGGCTACATTCATACAAAATAGTAAACAAGTCACATATAGGATAAATGAGAAAGGATTAACATTACTTAAAGTCATCCTGATAAGAACTGATTGACATTGCTTAAAGTTATCCTGATAAGAGTTACTTCCTTGTGTATACAGTTGTGTAGGTCCAAGGTCAGGCCCAAGGTCATTGACCCCACAGTAGGTCCCCAACATGCCAGTGAATGTATATAGCGATTCCCTATTTTTTAATTTATTTACTTTTTATTGTAATTGATAAAAGGGTTATATGATATTTGCCAGATAGAAGGTGCATTAAATCACATACATTGATACCCTTTCACATGTCTTGGTGCCCATTACTCTCCTTCCCGCCACCAACCCCCCCCCCCCCGTCTTGGTTTTCCCCCCTTCCCTATCAAATTTCAAATATCCAAATACAAATAAATTCAATATATCCGATGACAAAGTGAGATACTGTAACAATATGAGATACCCAAGGGACAGCAAAGGAGATGAGAGACAACATAGTACATTAAGGACAACAGTCATTCATTATATATCTTTTGTTTCAATATCCTGGAGGTCCTTTCAATTAGCTTCATACTATATGGCCTTATGTATCAAGGTTTTGCTCTATTGCAAATCTCTGCTAGTAGAGCCCAAGGTTTTTACTGATTATGACAAATGAGGAAAACCATTGAGCCTAAGTTCCTTTGAGTCTGGCTTACTTCACTTAATATGATCTTTTCTAAGTCTTTCCATTTCCTAACAAATGGGGCAATGTTGTTTTTTCTGACAGCAGCATAGAATTCCATTGTGTACAAATACCACAACTTGTTGATCCACTCATCAACTGAGGGACATCTGGGTTGGTTCCATATCATTGCTATGGTGAATAATGCTGCAATGAACATTGTTGTGCTAGTGGATTTAGTATGCCCTAGATTCTGGATGGTTGGGTAAATGCCAAGTACTGGAATTGCTGGGTCATAGGGGAGTTCTATGTTTAGCCTTTTGAGGAACTGCCATACTGCTTTCCATAGTGGTTGAATGAGCTTGCATACCCACCAACAGTGTAGTAGTGATCCCTCCTGGCCACATCCCCTCCAGCATCTGTTATTATTCGTTTTCTTGATCCTGGCCATTCTAACTGGAGTGAGGTAGAATCTTAGAGTTGTTTTGATTTGCATTTCTTTTATGACCAGAGATGTTGAGCATTTCTTCATGTGTCTATAGGCCATTTTTGTTTCTTCTTCAGAGAAGACTCTCTTTAAGTCTTTGGCCCATTTTTTAATGGGATGGTATCAACAACTCAAAAAATTGAATCACTCCAAAACTAATCTCCAGAGATTCCCTTTTTGAACACTCGTTTGTTAAACATGTCATTTGAAATGATGTAAAAATCAATCTTAATAAATTCTTTAATAAAAAATCCATTTTTATAATTTTAGATTTATTTATTGTTCTTCGTGGTTTGCTATTTTCTTCGTCTATGCCTGAAAGCATACACATTATTTAGAATTGATGAAATGGGACACTTATTAACTCATTAACATGAAGTAACTCCACATATGCCTAGAAATGTTTCTTCTTGTTTTTTTTATCACTTGTGGGACTTGAATTCTGGGCCTAGACATTGTTCCTAGAAATGTTTCTAACCTTAAAATCTATTGACATCCAGCTTTTTTATACTGTTGGTGTGGTATATGGTTTTCTAATCCTTTTAAACTAAAATTTTCCAAATCCTAATGTTTTAGACATCTTTCTCTTATAAATACTACATACTTGGATTTTGTTCATTATCCAGTACAATATTTTAATTCTTTTAAATTAATTTCAAAGTCACAAAAACATTACAACAATATTATAGAGTTTTCATATCTCTTAATTCCACTTTTATTAATAGCTTACAGAACCATGGGATAATTATCAGGAAGATAAATATAACCTTGGCACAATGTTATTATCTGAACTATAATCTTTATTTGAATTTCATTAATATTTTTCTAATGTCATTTTCGTTTTGCAAAATCATGTCCAGGATTTCACTTTTATTCTTTGTTTATTATATTTCATATCTTCTACCAGGAACAGGTCCTTGACTTTCATGATCTTTGTACTGTGTGTGTGTATGTGTGTGTGTGTACTCACATGCAAGTTTGTACTCGCACCTCTGGGGCCTGAGTGCTGTCCGTTAGATTCACATTCCAATCTAAGGACATAAGTGGAGCCAAAGCTCCACTTTTGATTTTTGATGGTAAACTAGTCTTAGATTAGACTTTCCTGTATGGACTGACTTTGAATTGTGATCCTCAGATCTCTGCCTCCTTAATAGCTAAGATTTCTTTTTGCAGTTATAAGCCACCAGTGCCTGGCCAAGATCCTTATACTTTTGAAAAATACTCTTTGTTATTTTGTAAAAATGACCCTCTGTTTCAGTTTATTTGGTATTTTTTCATAACTAGAACAAGATGGTGTCTGCTAGGGTTCCTACTATAAAGTTACTATATATCTGAAATGGATAAATGAAGACAAAACTTGAAAAGAATAAAGTTCTGTTTTTCCTCAAACTTTTTAATTTAATTTTATTGTCAAGGTGATGTACAGAGGAGTTACAGTTACATATGTAAGGTAATGAGTTTATGTCTCATCAAGCATTGTTACCCCCTCCCTCATTTTTCTCCCACTTGCCCTCCCTCCCAATCCAGCCCCTCCTCAAACTTTATCCATCAACTTTAATATTTAACACTGAATATTGCTTGCAAATTCATTAGCATACTATAGCTATAACAGTGATTTTCTGTTTCTTACTCATTTTTTTTTGCCAGTCCTGGGGCCTGAACTCAAGGCCTGAGCACTGTCCTTGGGCTTTCTCAAGGATAGCACTCTACCACTTGAGCCATAGCAGCACTTCCAGCTTTTTCTATGTATGTGGTACTGAGGAATGGAACCCAGGTCTTCATGCATGCTAAGCAAGTACTCTACCTCTAAGCCAAACTCCCAGCCCCTCCTAATCTGTTTTTAATTGTATTAGCTGGAATTCTACCATGTTTGGCACTCCTAATAAAGAACTTACTTTATTTTACATTTAATATTATCATCAATGCCATTGAGTTAGTTATTTAAAAACTATATACAGTGGTTAAATAAGGCACCAAATAATTTTTTCCCAAATAACACTACCAAACTATATGTAACTAAGTGGTTAGCCTCAGTTGTTTAGTCTAGCAAAATAATCACAAATTTATGTTCTGAAGTCAAATTCAGGCAAATTAAAACATAGTTATGTATAATCTGGTTAACTTCTCTAAACCATGTTCCTTAGTCTAACACAGATTATAATTATTAGCATCTTTCTTTTTTTTGCCAGTCCTGGGGCTTGAACTCAGGGCCTGATCACTATCCTTGGGCATTCCTCAAGGCTAGAGCTCTACCCCTTGAGCCACAGCACCACTTCAGGCTTTTTTCTATGTATGTGGTATCAAGGAATCGAACCCAGGTCTTCATGCATGCTAGGGAAGCACTCTACCACTAGGCCAAACTCCCAGCCCCTATTAGCATCTTTCTTAAGGTTCATCTTTGTCTCTTAAGTAATCAGTAGAACCTAACTTTTTCTAATTTAGAGCGATCCAATTATTTAGAATCATCTACTTATTTTAGAGAATCTTAATATCTTAAGGAATTCTCATGTCCTATTTCAACATTTGAATACAGTGGTTTAATTGACTTATATCTCCATCCTCATCATTGCATCTATTTTCCATGGGGCATAAGTTTTCTGTCCCTTATATTTACAGAGATTTCTGGTTTGTAATTGGTGGCTTATGTGTATTTGTTCAGTAAATGACTGATAATGTGAACAAGAAAAAAATAGAATTCCCAGATTCACTTCAACATTGTCTCTATCTACAAACAAAGATTGAATTGAAATCCAATGGAAGCAAAACCAAACTTTTAAACCAACTAGTTTCAATAAAGCTTAAATACAGAAAAGAATTTGTATGTTTCACAATGCTAACTCTTAAACGAATAGTCTTAAATTCCAATGATTTTATTAAAATATACTTTAATTTTTAAAGTATGTTTATTGAAGGTGCATAAAGGTGGGAAAATAATGTTTTCTTATTCACAATTGTGATACAAACTCAGCTCCACAGATACTAACTTAAAAGTATACAGAGAGCCTCAAATCTTTATGGGGTGGTAGTGTGAGAAGGAAGCCTGAAGATTTTTTCCAAGATGGAGAATAAAGGAAAAATCTGTTAAAATAGGCAACTAGGTACAGTCTCAAAAGTCATTTTGGACTGAATAATTTCTTTAGACTATATGCTAACATTTCTCTGCCTCCAACCACTTTTGTTCTCTAAACCTTTTCCATTTCAGGATGAAAATGAATACACTCATACCTTCACCTACCACAGTAGATCAGGAACCAGCCTCCAGCATTTATCACTTTATCAGTCCTAAGCTAACAGAAGAAAGCCATTGGGCATGGCTGCAATCTGAATTGCTAACACAAATTTCTGGTACCTAGGAGTCCCATTCAAATCCACCAGATAGAAGCCATTATTTCCATGCTAAACAAGGATATTTCAACTGATATATCACAGATGCCCCAGAATCCAAACCTGAGACATTAAAGCAAAGATTAGGTCTTGCTCCATAGTAGTGTCTACTTCTAAGACCTTGACATTCTACCAGACACATTCTAGTTCTTACGTTAGTTATCAATTGCAGTGGCTTTCCCCTTCAGGAAACACTACAACTTGACCTCAGGGAAATATTAGGGACTAAATAGGACAGTGTTAATACCAACACAGTATGAGCTAACAATTACTTAGCACAGCCAAGACTTTCTATGTAGAAATAGCAATTACTCTTTATAAGGTCAATAATATTGATACTCCACTTTTAGTTGAGAAAACGGGGCCTTATCTAATGACTTGCTCAAGATTACATATGTAGTAAGTTGTAATAACTACCAAAAACCCAAATCAGACTGGAGTCGGTTTTTATCTCAGACTATAGAGAAAATAACTGCAAGGGCTATGCTCATAAATTAGTCAATGTTATCAGAAGGACCTAATTTACACAACACTCCATAATTATGTATAAATCTTGTTCAGTATGACTCTTTCATCTACTGTATAACTGGTGACATTAAACATTGTAAAAGGTAGATGCTGGTGGCTTACATCTGTAATCCTAGCAACTCAGATGGCTGAAATCTAAGGATCCCAGTTTTCAAAGCCAGCCCAGGCACACAAACCCATGAGACACTTACCTTCAGATAATCAGGGAAAAAAATCCAAAGTGGAAGTGGAGCTCCAGTGGTAGAGTTTATCCTTGAACAAAATGTAAAACAAGCGTACAAGAGTACACACACACATACACACACACACACACACACACACACACACACACACACACACACACACACAATATGGAAACTCTCTGAGCCTTAACTGTTTACTTCATTACTTTATACTGTGCAGATTAAAAGAAATGGTTCATGCAAACTAACAATGTCTGGTATGTTTAATAAGTGTTATTATGACTGGATTGTTTTTAACCCTACTGTTATTTCCACATGTTTGAAAAGTCCATATTCAACACATTTATAAAGAAATATATAAAGCAATTTGAAATCCACAATATTATAGTTTTTACAGTATTTGTACCATAAATTAACTATCTTAGTTTACATGGAACTATAGCAAAGTATCATACACAGGGTATTTTATAAATAATTTCTTGCTTTTCTCACAGTTCTGAAGGAGATCTGATGGAGATCTTCTTCTGGGTTCACAGCTGATGCCCTCCACATGTGCTCCTGGCAGAAAGAGTAGGCCAGCTTTGAAGGGTTCTTTTGAAAGGCACAAATCCTATCCAAGACGAATCCATCCCCAAGACTTCATCACCTCCTCGAGTTTCCATCACCTGCAAGTACCATCACACTTGTGATACTAGATTCACATGCGTTCATTTCTAGGAGGACACAAATATTGAGACCATACCAATGAACATAAAGCTTACTTTCAAACAGAGGTTCCTAAAGTAAAAGAGAGCAACGTGGCTTGAAAAAGTATTTCCACCTACCAACTCTATTTTCCGGTGATTGGAATAAGCAGTAAAAAGTGTTCTTGTTGCATCTAGGGGTCTTGACTACTCTGTGAATCACACAAACTATTTTTTAGTATTTTTCACAATAAGAAAAACATATATGAGTAGATTGATTCATTATAGACAGCACATATATAAAGAAAGGAAATTAAAATATCCTTAGTCCCACCAACAAAGACAACCACATTTAACATTTATCTTTACATAAATTTTATATGTAATTTAGTAAAAATAAAGAATAGGGCCGGGAGTTTGGCCTAGTGGTAGAGTGCTTGCCTAGCATGCACGAAGACCCAGGTTTGATTCCTCGGTACCAAATACACAGAAAAAAGCCGGAAATGGTGCTGAGGCTCAAGTGATAGAGCTCTAACCTTAAGAAAATCCAAGGACGGTGCTCAGGCCCTGAGCTCAAGCCCAGAACTGGCCAAAAAAAAAAGAATATACATATTATTTTATAGACAGGCATTTTTATACAATGAAATACTAGAAACATCATCCAGTGTAAATATTAATCTACACAAACATTTTTTACTTGTTCCATTAAGACAAGTTTCTGCTGTGTAGACCATGCTGGCTTCCACTCTATAGCACAGACTAACCTGAAACCTACAGTCTTCCTTCGTCTGTCCCCTGAGTGTTGGATTATAGGCAAACCCCACCTCATTTAGAGAGTAATGCAGAATGTGTCAATTACTAATCTACTTTCTGTCCTACTGATTTCTTTGTTCTGGAAATTTTATATGAATGGAATCATAAAGTGTATGGTCTTTTGTCAAGGGTTTCTTTTCATTTCCAAAGCTAAAACATGTTGTAGCGTGAGTAACTTCATCCCTTTAAATATTCAAATGTTCAAATGTATGCCACACTGTAAAATCCGATTGATCCTTGTCACCAGAAATGTATCTTAGCAAGATCAACTATTAATTTGCCTTTTACTTATTTTGATTTTTGCTACTTTTGTTGTGAATCCATTGGCTACAGATATTTGGGGTTATTTCTCAGATCTTTATTCAGGGCCATTAGTCCATTTTGTTGTTGTTGTTGATGTTGTTGTTTGTTTGTTTGGGTTTTGGGGGGTTGGTCATAGGGCTTGAAAATGTGGTGTATAAACACATGGAATTTTATTTAGATATGATGAGGAATGTACATTTGTAAGTAGATGATAGACTTGGACATAATTGTGTCCAAAAATAAAAATCAGGGCCAGTAAAACTAATAACACATACTCTCTTACATGGGAGAGAGAAAAAAAAGTGGTCCAAAAGTATAATAGTGATTATAGGAAGTTGGAAAGGAAGAAGAGATAGGGATTAAAGGAAAATTAGCTAATGAGTACCAAAACATAGTTATAAGAGGGAGTATGTACTAAAGTTGCACATTATAGTTGGATGACAATAGTTTGCAATAACTTATTATATTAATTGATGAAAAATTAGAACAGTGATACATAAAGGCTCTACACATAAAAAAAATGATGAGAGGGGAATGCTAATTACTCTACTTTGATCAATACATGCTGTGTATATGTTAAATTATCACACTAACCCTCCTAAACAAATATATTTATCACATTAGTACTCTTTAAAATACAAGGCAGTTTTACTTCTTTGTAGAACTTTTTCTCTGTTTCTATGGCCATTCTTGCCAATTTTTTGCCTATTATGGATTTAGCCCATATTTTAATCTCTAGAAACAACTTCCCATTTGCCTGCAGCTCAAAGTGTTCCTTAAGAAATATTTTCAGCCAAAACTGGGACTCTACCTCCAGGTAGTTCCAATGGCCTTCACTTCTGTAAACCCTCTTTCTTCAATGTCCCAGCTGAAGTGGTAACTTAACTACTGGCTTTACCTGAAAATAGAGACTATTTGTACTGTGAGTACTTTTATTAAAGTATGTCATTCCATCTTTGAAATGTCAGCACAGGCTACATTAGTAAAATACCACAGATTGAGTAATAACAGAAATTCATTCTCTGTTCTGCCATCTAGGAGCCCAAATAAAGCTTCTATCAGTTAACTTCTTTGGAGTCCTCCTTACTGGCTTGCAGATAGACACCTGTCACCCTGCCTGAACATGACCTTTTCTCTGTATACAAATCCCTCGTGTCTCCTTTCCTTTCTATAACACCACTTTTATTGAAGTTGAGCTCTATCCTATCTCCTCATTTATGTCTTAGAACTTCAGTCTACAAATTTGGGGAAGAGAGGGGAAAGAGCATAATTTTGTCTATAAGAGAACACATTCTGCAACTGACTAATCAGAATTTAGGCTAAGAAATAGAAAAAGATTCTCTTTCTCCTAGAATACAATGAAAGAAAGCTAGAAGTACGTAAGAAGGAATCTCTGTGATGTCAATGAGCATGTCAAATCATGTGAGAGAAGTAAAACAAGCAGAAAAAAAAAACAGTGGTCCACATGAAACGGGTGGGATGTGGTAATAGATAAGCACAATAACGGTAGTACCCAACAGGAACATGAGAAAGGGAGGGAAGGCGGTGGGGGGAGGTCACACAGGTCTCTAGCTCTGGACAGGTCACAAGATCTGACTGAGGGCAAGAAACTAAAACTCAGATTTATTAGGTCTAAGCACACAGTAGATTGTGGTTCCACCCTGTTGTACTTCTCAATGGATTCAGGAAATCTAGACTTTCCTACAAGAAAAAAATTTCAGAGAACTATTTACTTAAAATATGAATCTAGCTGGGCACGCTGGCTCACACCAGTAATCCTAGCTACTCAGGAGGCTGCAATCTGAGGATCAAGGTTCAAAGCCAACCCAGGGAATGAAAGGACCTGAGACTCTTATCTCCAATTAACCTCTAGAAAATGGAAAGTGGGGCTTGGTTCAAGAGTAGGGTGGCAGCCTTGAGCTGAAGAATTCAGGGATAACACCCAGGACGAGTTCAGGTCCCCATGACCCACCAAAAAAAGAAAAATGCTCTCTAGAACGTTATAAAGTTTTATATGAATTTTAGCTGCCTGGAATAAATCTAGTTTAAATATTCAGATATCATAAAAGTTTTCTCTTATATGAGAATGAAAGAAAATCTAAAAATAAATGTCATATTCCAGCACAAGCTAAGTGAGGAAGGAAGACCATGAGTTCAAGGCCAGCTTGTCCAAAAAATATTCTTAGTAATAGGAATGCAAAGAATTCATTTCAAAATCTATTCATCTAAAAAACATAGAATGAAAGGACAACAGCACAAAAGATCAATGCATTATATAAAACTGGAAGATAAAAACAGCAAAAAAAAAGACTAGAAACTCAGGGAAGAAATATAAGAAAAGTAAATAATCTGAATAATTAACATGGAAAAATAAGATCTACAAAATAAAAAGGAACTGTAGAATAAATAGAAAAATGTATACGTATGTCCCTCTAAAGTTTAGATAATCAAGAATAAAAAAGCAATTTCTAAAAGCCTCCAGAAAGAATAAATGGGTTGCCTATGAAAAGTCAAGAATCAACCTGACACCAAAAGCCCCTTCAACAACAGCGACTGTGAAACAACACTGAGGCCACTTTAATAATTTGATGTAATGTAACTTTTAACTCAAAGTTCTGTATCTGGCTCATTAATGTGAAAGCATGTAATTGAGTCAACCATAATACAAACCGGGTTAGGATTGCTATACTGATGTGGAACCATTCTTTGTGCCCATCTGAGGAATTGCTGTGCTTGGATGTATATTTCCTAGTTGTGAGGGCTTTCTTGGGTGCAGAACTAGGAGGGCATGCTCTATGCCCCTCCAAACCAGAGAATGCTGTCTACCCGAATCTGATAACAATTGTTGCCCCTCAACCATGTGTTATCTCAGCTGGCACTGTTAACCATGATTCAATCCAGTCCTTCCAGGCCTTATGGAGACCCACAAAAATTGCCATCATGCACTGTCCCAATCATCAAAAAGGGATTAACGTGGTGACCAGAGAAAATATTTGGCCGATTGAGGAGCCAAGATGATTCTGTCTCTGTCCCTACCCCCCATTTGTTCAGATCAGGTGACTGGGTGCTCATCTGGAGACACAATCCTAAGACTCTGAAACCATGGTGGAAAGGGCCCCACATGGTGTTGCCGACAGAGTCACCACCTGGGTCCATTACTCGCAAGCCAGACCAGCAGATCCCTTTGACCTGAAAGAAGATTATCGTGGAGATAACTGGAAGGCCAGCAGTAATGGTAATCCACATCTCCCCTGAAACCTTGCAGGAGAACTTCGGAATCCCTGGGATAGGACTCGTGCTCACCGCTCTACAAGAATCATTAACCTCCCTATCAGAAGTAGTGTTACAAAACAGGCGTGGGCTAGACTTACTGTTCATGAAAGAGGGAGGATTATGTGCAGCCCTAAAAGAAGAATGCTGTTTTTATGCTGACCATTTGGGGGTAGTAAAGGAATCCATGAATAGACTGCAGGAGTGCCTTAGAGAAAGGCAGAGAGAGAAAGAAGCCCAACAAGGATGGTTCGAAAGCTGGTTCAACAGATTGCCCTGGCTTACTACCTTGTCATCCATCACAGGCCCACTCATCATCCTGTTATTAATCCTGACTTTTGGCCCTTGCATCCTAAACAAGCTAGTACAATTCGTTAAGGATCGTCTGTCTGTTGTTCAGGCTATGGTCTTAACTCAGCAATACCAACTACTTAGACAAGTTGAGCCTCGAACTGACTCACTTGGGGAGCAGGACGAATGGATATAAGATTCTATCCATGGTAAAGAAAGAGGGGGGAATGAAAGACCCCAAGTCAGAATCATAGGACTGCCATTCTAAGTTTTAGCTCATGCTTATAACCAGGTGTTTTGCTAACTAAGGAATTGGAGCCTGCGGGCCATAAAACTACTCCTTGACAATTGAATGAGAACTTCCCGTCAGTTCCCCCAGCTTGGGAAGCTCCCTAATCTTTATCTTATCTCATTCAACCACCTGATGGGTGTAAACCTGAGATTTAGCCTAAACCTACCCTTTTCCCTTAGTAGTAAAAATGGATTGCAGCAAGAGCCCCTCACCCTCCAAAGCAAGAGCTCACATCTTGCTGAATACCAAGGATTGTTTCCTCATACCAAGGATTGTTTCCTCATACCAGGGGCCAGAGATGTGCAACTTAGCACGAACACTATCTAAATGGTGATTGGTCAAATTGTATGGTTTGTTCTAAAATTATTGGCTGCCTGCGTGCAGACCTTGTTGTAATGCTTTAAACTTATTGGCTAAAGAAGCGCGGGCTCTGCTGTAACGGAGTGTGTGGACCTATAAAAAAACCAGCCCCAGGACAGTTCGGGGCTCTCAGCCACTGACCCGAACCTTGTGGATCTCGAGGTCACGTGTACCTGGGAGCCCGAGCATGCCCGAATAAAACCCTCTTGCTCATTGCATCCAGTGGTCCGTGTGTGCATCCTTGGGTGCGGGTCTCCGTGGCTCTTTCAAATGATTAAGTATGAGGACAGAATAAAAACAAGCTGAGACATAGGAGGACTCAGAAAATGTTACTTCCTTCCTACCCTGATTTCATAGGAAGTCAGTTAAGACTGAAGAGAAAGACAACAGATGTAGTTAAAAATTGGAAGGCTGAGCAATGAAGACAAATTCAGAATTGACATAATGCAGAAGCTCTTGAGAATATGTAGGCCAGATGGAAGTAGAGGACTAAAGAATGGGGAGATGTCTCAGTTAAGAAACAAAACCCCAGGCAAAAGATCACCAAGCAACAAGTCAGTGCAAAGGCTGAGACAGGAAACTATGACAGGGCGCAAGATTATAATTTTGTAAATAAAAATTAAAATTTAGTCAGATACTCTAGGCAAAACCCAAAAGTTATTAGTAGAAAAATATAGTCCACTTCAGCAAATTTAAATATGCTGTTAAAAAAGTTAAGAATACAGTGATTGTATATAGAGATTCCCTTCTTGATCACTTGCTTGTTAAACTTGTTATTTGAAATATGATGTAAAAATCAATGTTAATAAATTCTTTAATAAAAAAATTAAAATTTCACTACAAAAAACTTAAGAATAATTTCTTCTTTTACACATTTTCTAGAAATTATTTTATAGTTACTAGACTTTTGATTTAGATTAGTGTATGTATTCTTTCTCTCTTTTGTTGTTGCTGTTGTTGTTGTCAGACACAGGGCTTGAGCTCAAGGTTTGGGCACTGTCCCTGAGCTTTTTTGCTCAAGGCTAGAATTCAACCACTTTGGGCCTTAGTGCCATTTCCTGTTTTCTGGTGGTTAATTGATGATAAGAATCTCAAGGGGGACTTTTCTGCCCCAGCTGGCTTCAAACCATGGTCCTTTCAGCTTAGCTAGAAATATGGGCATGAGCCACCTGGGCCTGGCTATATAAATTCTTTGAAATGTAACAAACTTCAAGAAACTGTGTGTGTATACTATTTAAGGCAATTCTGTGGTTGTTCTTGGTCACACATTTGCAGTTTCTTGAGAGCAGTGAAGATTACTGCCAGGCACAACATGAACTCTGCAGAAAAGTGAACTGTTAGCACTCCATCAAGAAAAAGTGGTTCGTATGGTCACAGAAGTGGTGAGTTCCAGTCTGCAGAGTACTTTCCAAGAGGTCTGACCTGGATAGGTAAACTTGAGTTCACTTCCTTCCTAATATTTCAGTATTACTGAATTAAAGGGCTGTCACTTCCTGCTAGGTGTCTTTCATTTCCCATCACTCTCAGCTTCACATGCAGAGTGCTGAGAAGTTCAAGGGAATAACTGAAGCATACTTCAGTGCATAAGATTCCTTATTACACACAATCAACCAATGTAACCTTAAATAAACTTATAGAGGAATTTAGGAAGTATGGAACCAGGAGTCAGTGATTCTCATCTAGAATCCTAGCTACTCAGATGGCTGAGAGCTGAGGATCACTATTCAAAGCCAACGTGGGCAGAAAAATTCAGAGACCTCTGTCTCCAGCAAAATCTGCAACTGAAGGTGTTATTTAAGTGGTAGAGCACCACTGAGGGGAAAAGCTAAGGGAGAACACCTAACAGACAGCACCGAAGTTCCAGACCATGAGTTCAAGCCCCAGTACTGGCAGCTAAAAAGAAAGTTTGAAGTCACCACTCAAGATATTAAGTGGAAATGGGCGCTGTTGGTTCACGCCTGTAATCCTAACTATGCAGGAGGCTGGGACCACAGTTCAAAGCCAGTCTGGGCACAAAAGTTCACCAGATTTTTATCTTCAATTAACTATCAGAAAGCTCAAAGTGGAGAAAACTCAGAATGGTAAAGTGCTACCCTTGAACTGAAGAGCGCAAGGACAGTGCCCAGGTCCAGAGTTCAAGCCCTGTGACAGACAAAGAAAGTAAGTTTCATAAAGAAACCTGGTTGTTGTATTGTCAGGGATTATGTTGTGGACTTTGGGAGAGTTTCAGTCCTTGTTTTCCTGGTACTAAGTGAAAGATGGAATATAAAGATGCAGTAGTTAATTCATAGATAAAAGTAGTGTGGAACATTTAACAGCAAGCAACTTTTGTATCTGAAGACATCTTAAAATGTAATACCTAAAATAAATTCCTAATAATAAGATTTCTGAATTTTTTATATATTTTCTATACTTAGTTGTTTTCAAATTTATTCTTCACTTGAATTGTAATTGGCACTTTCTCCCCTTCCTTTCCCACTCCTTCTGTGTCAAAAGCTCTAATATCCTAAAATTTCTTTTAAAAGAACAACAAATTGTGGACCTAACATTTTATTGTCTTAAACCTTATTTGTGGGTGGGGGTGGGGGGAGGGAAATGGGGACCAAGACATGGGAAAGGGTATCAATGTATGTGAATTAATGCACCTTCTATATGGCAAATATCATGTAACCCTTCTATTAATTACAATAAAAAATCTTAAATAAAAAACCTTATTTGCAAACAATGTATATTTCTGATTTAACAAACATATACATTGGTTTGAAAATAAGACAAAATTACTATGTCAACATCTGAGACTGCATAATTGGTAAAACTCTTTCAGGCTTTCTTCCTGTCGTTTAAATTTTAATATTGCAGATTTTTATTTAAGTGTTTACTTAAAGGTAATGCCTGTACTCCTGCTACTTAGCATTCTGAGATCTGGAGGATCACAATTCAAGGCCTACTGGCAGAAAAATGTATTAGATTCCATCTCCAAAATAACCAGCAAAAGGCTAGGGGTATAGCTCAACTGGTAGAATGACAGCAGATCAAGCAAGCCTGGGTCCAAATCTTAATACTGCCAACACATACACAGTATCTTAAAGAATATTCTTTCTAGTGCTTTCTCTGAAGGTTTAAAATGGAAATGAAAGTATATGGGATTTGCTCTCCTGTGCCCAGATTTATCAATTCAATACCTTGTCTATATTCTCAATCACAGGCTGGAGAAAAAAAAATTAATGTTAAAAATCGATTTTATCTATTCTCTTGTTTTATAATCAATATACAGTTGAACTTTGTAAATTCTAAATAGCTTGCAGATATCATTTCTATTAAAAAATGCTGTAATTTTCCAAAATATTTTCATATTTCCTCTTTTACAATTATATAAAGGCAATTAAATTGATTAGAATATATTATATACATATATAGAAATGTCACAATGAAATCCTTCTTGTACCCTAATTTAAAAAAAAAGAATTAGGGGCTGGGAGTTTGCCTAGTGGTAAAGTGCTTGCCTAGCATGCACGAGGACCTGGGTTCGAGTCCTCAGTACCATATATATAGAAAAAAGCTGGAAGTGGTGCCGTGGCTCAAGTGTTAGAGCACTAGCCTTTAGACAAGTCCAAGGACAGTGCTCAGGCCCTGAGTTCAAACCCCACGACTGGAAAAAAAGAAAGAATTGGCTGGGCACACTGGCTCACCCCTGTAATCCTAGCCACTCAGGAGGCTGAGATCTGAGGACCAAGGTTCAAAGCCAGTCTGGGCACAAAAGGACCTGAGACTCATCTCCAATTAACCTCTAGAAAAGGAGAAGTGGGGCTTGGCTCAAGGGTAGGGCAGTAGCCTTAAGCTGAAGAGCTCTGGGACAGTGCCCCAGCTGAGTTCACAAAAAAATAAAATAAAAAAAAAATAAGAGAACTTATGTTAAAAATAAGTGAAACTGGGCCGGGAGTTTGGCCTAGTGGTTAAAGTGCTTGCCTAGCATGCACGAAGACCCGGGTTCGATTCCTTGGTACCACATACATAGAAAAAAGCCGAAAGTGGTGCTGAGGCTCTAGTGGTAGAGCTCTAGCCTTGAGAAAGTCCAAGGACAGTGCTCAGGCCCTGAGCTCAAGCCCAGGACTGGCAAAAAAAAAAAAAAAAAGTGAAACTAAAAGGGCCTGATGGTGTGGCTCTAATAGTAGAGCATCAAACCTCAGCACCTAAAAAAAGATAGCAAAGTTTTACAGCATAATTTTTACCACTACATACATGTGAATATATATGCATGTTATATATAGTATATACATATATAATTATGCATATATAGACATATATGCACAAAGATATAGAAAACTAGATCATTAGTCAAGAGAAGTCTGAACTGAAGTTACTGAGCTCTGTCAACTAATATTTTATTAATAAGTAACAAAAATCTTGAAATGAACTAATGATTAGTTCTATTATGACTGTCCTCAAATATCACATTAATCTGAACAAAACTGTAACACAGGACCAAAGCCATTTGCAGCCCTTCATCCCTAACCATAGCCCATAATTGAAATATGAAATTTATCCTTTAGGATATATGCCAGCAGAAGACTACCCACAATCATTACAGGGTTGGTTACCTGTGTCTCCAAAATTCTCCTTTCCTAACAGTCATAAATTGAATAATTATTCTCCATTTGTAAAGCTGAACATCACTGTGTTGCATTATATTGCAAACACAGCTCATATTATTTTGTTTTGATGACCAGGTCTTAGCAAGCACTGTGAGATCAAATGGCTGCAGATGCTACAGATGGATGTTCCATAATAGCTTTATACCGCCAGAAGGAGCTCTAAAACAGACCACAGGGAAAGATGGGACCTGCTGGCAGAGAGAGGAAAATGATATACTGCCTACAGATGGAGAGTTTAAACCACATTAAAACTTAATAAAGAGTTACAGAGTGGCTGAGGGAATTACAACAGTAAAAAGTCTTCCATAGACAAAATACAAATGCCTACAGGCATTATGTTAGCACTGTGTTTGTATTCCTTTTAAAGGGAAAAACTACACAAGAAATATTGATTCAATTAGTGAAGCCAAATAAGCCATGAGATTGTAAATGAGAAAAAATTTACAGTTTCTCAACCCTTCCATTTGCCAAAATATTCCTTTCAGTGGAGTCATAGTCATGCATGAGCTACTGGATGGTATTTCAGAAGAGGCCCAAGCTTTCTTATTGTTTTATTTTGTCAGTTATGAGGCTTAAACTCTGGGCCTGGGAGCTGTCTCTGAGCTCTTCAGCTCAAGGTTTTTCCACTTTGAGCCATAGCACCACTTCTGGTTTTCTGGTAGTTAACTGGAAACAAGTCTCATGGACCTTTGTGCCTGAACTGACTTTGAACCCAGATCCTCAGATCTCAACCTCATAAGTAGCTTGGATTACAGGGGTGAGCCACCAGTGTCAGGCTATACAATGTATTCTTATGGTCATTCCACTCCTCTAGTCTAGTAGTAGTAGTAGTAGTAGTAGTAGTAGTAGTAGTAGTAGTTGTAGTAGTAGTTATTGTTGTTGTTGTGAGAAAAAGCAATCTTTTCTGCCACATTAAGATGCTTCCATCTTAGTGGGGCGTTGTGGCTCACACCTGTAATCCTAGCTACTCAGGAGGCTTAAATCTGAGGATCAAGGTTCAAAGCTGGCTCAGGCACAAAAGAACCTGAGACTCTTATCTCCAATTAATCTCCAGAAAGCAGGAAGTGGGGCTTGACTCGGGTAGGGAGGTAGCCTTGAGCTGGAGAACTCTGGGACAGCACCCAGGCCCAGGGGTAGGGTGGCAGCCTTTAGCTGAAGAGCTCAAGAGGAAGGAAGGAAGGAAGGAAGGAAGGAAGGAAGGAAGGAAGGAAGGAAGGAAGGAAGGAAGGAAGGAAGGAAGGAAGGAAGGAAGGAAGGAAGAAAGAAAGAAAGAAAGAAAGAAAGAAAGAAAGAAAGAAAGAAAGAAAGGCTTCTATCTTGTAACCAGTCACCATTTTATAGTGGTATTTCCTGGGAATTCTTTATCTCCTGACTTCAATTGTAACTATCAACTGTGTTGTGTAACTACCATCTGTGTTTGTAACCAGCTAGTCATGTCAAGGTTACGAGTACTTAAAAAATACCCCGGAGCAGGAGTTTGGCCTAGTGGTAGAGTGCTTGCCTAGCGTGCACAATGACCTGGGTTGAATTTCCTGATACCACATACATAAAAAAAAAGCCAAAAGTGGTGCTGTGGCTCAAGTGGTAGAGCACTAGCCTTGAGAAAGCCCAAGGACAGTGCCCAGGACTGGACAAAAAAAGACAAACAAAAAAGAATAGACACCCCCTTGAGTGGGAACTTTCCACCAACTTTACCTACTTACTTCAAGTACATTCCTAAGCATCCATGTTCCCATTCCTAACCAGCCTTGGTGAGAAAAATGTGTGCCTTTGCCTCCAAAAACACAGCTCCTCCCCCTTCCCTCCCCCCGCCCCACCCCATGTAGAGACTTTCCACTGATGGTTAGTGTGCTTTCTCATTGTTTTCTAATTATTCCATACTCTTGGTGAACAATTATTTTAAAAGTTGTGAGCCTGCCTTCTTCGCATCAGGAGTAGGTACATTACCCCTTGAGTCAAGATAAAACTAATCAGACCATCCTGCCTTTGTGCCTGCCTTCCTCTGGGGAGAGGAATGGCAGAGCATCCTTCTATACAGAAGTAAAATGTCATAATGAAATCTCCTGAGCCTCTTGTGTTTCTATGCATTGTCTGACATTAGAGAATTATTGTGTCTCTAACATTGCTAATGTCTTAATGTACCTAATTTATTTTATTTTTTTTGCCAGTCCTGGGCTTGAGCTCAGGGCCTGAGCACTGTCCTTGGACTTTCTCAAGGCTAGAGCTCTACCACTTGAGCCTCAGCACCACTTCCGGCTTTTTTCTATGTATGTGGTACTGAGGAATCGAACAAAGTTCTTCATGCATGCTAGGCAAGCACTTTAACCACTAGGCCAAACTCCCGGCCGTTAATGTACCTAATTTATAAAGTTAAATTTTATATGAGGATTGTATGGAAAGGGTTAATTCTGCCAAGGGTTTCAGGCCTGCCTTGAAATAAAGGGAAATTAGGTTTTGTGTAACACCAGCTAAGTGAAGAAGTGAAGCCAGACATTGATGATTCACACCTGTAATCCTAGTTACTCAGGATGCTGAGATATGGGGATTAAGGTTTGAAGCCAGCATCAGCAGGAGAAAAAAAAAAAAACATTAACTACCAAAAAGTTGGAAGGGGAATTGTGGCTGGAGTGGTAAAGTAGAATGCTAGCTTGGCATGTAAAAGCTAAGGAACAGTACCCAGGACCTGAGTTCAAGCCCTACTGGCACCAACAAAACAAAACAACACAATCTTAAGTTTGAGGTTGTGGTAAACAGGCCAGGTCCTTGCAACCAAAACCTCCCAACAAATTCATACTCCAGAAACTCCCTAGTTTTCCTCATTTCATTTGCATGGCTCTTCCCTCGTCACACTTAACAGCCTCTTGGTGTTTATTTAAAAATAACCTATCCACCACCCCAGGTGATTCCGATGGGAAGGAAATCAGAGTATGTCACACAGGTATTTCAGTCTTCTCACATGGTCTTACCAAACTTTTCATCTTTCTATCTTTATAATAATGACAACAAGTATAATTAAATAATTCATTGGACAATTTGTTGTTTAATCCTTGATTCTTCTCCAAAATGTAGGCTACGTGCCAAGAAAAACCATGTCTGCTTTGCCCAGTCTTCTGTACCTGGAAGCCCTTGTGTGCACTCAATACTATACCTGAATTAATCAAGAAGTCAACTTAGGCCAGACACAGTGGCCCATATCTATAATCCTAATTCATCAAGAGGCTGAGATCAGAAAATTAGGGTTTGAAGCCTAGCTAAGCAAAAGTTTGAGACTCCATCTCCAATTTAACTAGCAAAAAGCCAGACTAAAGGGGTAACAATGTTCAAGAAGTAATGTACTCACTACCATAGGAATGTAACTGTAACCCCCTCCATATATAAAATTTAAATAAAAGAAAAGCCAGACTAAGAGTGTGGCTCAAGAGGTAGAGCACCAATAAAAGCAAGCCTTAGTGAAAGCCTTCAGTTCAAGCTCAGGAATCCCTGGACAGATTTCTGATACTTTTTTTCTGCAAATGTCAACATAAATCTGTTTGCTTCTAATAGAAAATTGTCTCTAAGAAATTTTAAAATTTAGAATACTTGTATATATTTATGTCATTTACTGTAGGAACAAGAAATTCTGATGGAGTAAAAAGAATCATCACCAATACAAATGATGTACCTTTTTAGCCAGTAATAATAATAATAATAATAATAATAATAATAATAATAACCTTTCTGGAAATCACACCATAAGGAAAAGGCATATTATACCATATTGCTATCATTCGGATTAGAAATATCCCTCCACAGGTATAGGTACTAAAGCTTTAGTCACCAGTCTATGGTACGATTGGGCTGTGGCGGAATCTTTAGAAGGTGGAGCCTGTAGGAAGTCAAGTCACTGGTGCAATGTGCTTGAATGTGCTTCCCCTCTATCATTCTTTTTGTTTCAAGCACACAATAAGATGAGCAGCTGTGCTCTACCGCATGCCCCTGCCATGATACTACTAAACTACCACAGGCCCAATGTGACAGAAATAAAGTGACTATGAATTCTGGAACCATGAACCAAAGCAAACATTTCCTCTTTGGAAGATATGTACCTCACATATTTTGTCACAGTGATGAAAAGTTCATACATATCTCTTGCATAATGGGAAAACAAGACAACTGTACTTTGTCTTAGCTTTCAGAGTGGCATGCTTGAATGACATTTTTTTTCTATTTGTCCCTTTTTTTCATGAAACAGCTATTTCTGAAGAGAGGATGAAAGACAAAGTTGTTGAGAACACTGTTGTCACAAAACAGCCTTTTATTCTGGCTTCTGACATCTGCCATACAAGTTGTGGGCAGGATGTACCCTCCACATAATTTCTTTCAGTCACATAACTGACTCCGAGCTCACTGAAGCTCAACCACCATCCATATTCTGCACCAGCTGTTGTGTTAACAAGTACCCATTTAAACCCATAATAGAAACAGAATGCAGTTAGTTATATAATCTCAGTAGTTCAAGCTTAACTCTACGGAAATTTAAAATTAAGAACCTGGGACATTCCCAACAGGAGAAAAATGGATTGTGGCTACTGAGACCCACACGTTGATTGGCAGCCAACATAAGAGAGAAAAATTCTAGACCTAGAAAACTTCTTCACCCAACAAATTTCTGCTCCATACCTACTCTACTATCTTAGGTGTAGTAATAAAACTACAGTCTACAGCTGCAGACTCTGACTCTGTTGGGGATAGAAAAGGGGACTCATGCCAAGCGCAAGGCTCTGTCTCTGGGCCTGTTGCCACCCAGAAGATTTGGAGCACAATCACCCACCCATTCTGTAGCTCAGAAGTGTTCTGTCACTATTATTTTCCTATCTTAAACAAAATCATCATCTATCCATTGTCTCCAGCCTTCCAATCTTTCCCATCCTTTTCCAATTCATTTTCAGCCACATAGCCAAGCTAGCCATTTTGTCTCCTTTCTGTCCAGTCTTTGTTTGCTCTGAGTTGTTAATATATATAGAGAGAGCAAATTGATCACACATTTGACTCTCTTTTCCAATTCAACAGTGTCTAAGTGCCAAGCTCTGTGTTCAGACCCTAGGACTGGCAAACGCCAGGCACATGTGCACACACACACACACAGACACACACACACAGACACACACACAAAATCATCCCCAGATTCTTTTAATTTATGGAGGTGATTGGGTACCAATACATATGGTCAATGCCATGAAAAGGAGAATTTATTACTTAATATTTTCCAAGAGAAAATGACCACAGAACCTGGAGTCATAGGGGAAGCACCAAGTTTGGACAAGAAACAGAGGCAGGGGCAAAAGAAAAAAATGAAGATATCAGCTTTTCCCCAAGCCAGCCTTTATCCAAGCTTCTGCAGGGCAGGGATTTAAGGTACAGAGGCTGTCCTTAATTGCATGATACCTAGCCTTGGGTCATTAAGGGCAAGGTAAGTAATGCTTTGATGTATAAATTATATAAGAAGATGGGCAGAGAATAGCCTTGGATAAGCCAGCCAGCATATGAAAGACAGGCTCCACTACCCTTGGGAATTAGCCAAGTCACAAAAGATCTACCAGGCCCCTGACAGACATGAAAAAACTTTAAGGTACAGAAAGCTTAAAAAATTCTACTGAATACAATGTCTCCATGCCTATTGCCGCCAGACAGTTACAAAAAAAATTGAATTTATCACCCTGTATCAATGACCATGAATACTCTTTCACCATCTCACTATCTCTATTCTACATTTGTGGTTTACCCTTTGATTTCTCCTGCTCTTGCTCCTTTTCTTCTTCCTCCTCCTACTCCTTTAATTCTTGTTTTGAGGGATTTTTAAAAAATCTTTTTGGTGTTTTGTTTTTGTTTTAGTTTTGTTGTAAAAACAGGGTCTCACTATGTAGCCTAGGCTAATCTAGAGGTCTCTATGCAACATGAGCTGTCCATAAGTCAGTGGTCCTTCTGTCTCAGCCTCCAGTACCCTTCTGTATTCTGAATTCAATGCGTGAGAATGTCTTGTTCTTTTTCCATGGCCTTTTCATTCTGTTTTGTTTTTGTGCTGGTTCTGGGGCTTGAACTTGGAGCCTGGGCACTGTTCATGAGTTTTTTGTTGTTGTTGTTGTTGTTGTTTTTTGCTCAAGGCTAGCACTCTACCACTTTAGCCAAGGCTCCAAGTCTGACATTTTTGTTCATTAATCAGAGATTAATTGGAAATAAGAGTCTCATGGACTTTTCTACTAGGGTCAGCCTTGTACTTCAATCCTCAAATCTTAGTTTCCTGAGTAGCAATAATTATAGGTATAAACCATTGGTACCCAGCCAAGAATCTGTCATTTTAATCTCCCTGCATTCCGTTAACCAGAGATAACTTCCTCGGCCTCCCTATCTGGAGAAGTCCAATTTATTTGGGGGCAAATTTAATTTCAACTACTTGCTTTGAATGACTTGATGAAATCTTTGCTTCTGAGTTTCCATCATCCTTTCCCTATATTGACTGTATGTATGAGTTCCTGTTTACTCTATAGCTCTTCCAAGAATATGCAACTATTTTTATTATTTTTAAATTATTGTTATCTTTAAGTAGTTGTACAAAGGGGTTTCAATTCAGGGGCCAGGAGTTTGGCCTAGTGGTAGAGTGCTTGCCTAGCATGCAGGAAGACCTGGGTTTGATTCCTCAGTACCACATACATAGAAAAAAGCCAGAAGTGATGCTGAGACTCAGGTGGTAGAGCTCTAGCCTTGAGAAAGTCCAAGGACAGTGCTCAGGCCCCGAGCTCAAGCCCAGGACTGGCAAAAAAAGAAAAGAAAAGAAAAGAAAAAACAAAGGGGTTTCAATTCAACATGTGAGTGTGTAAATGCAATGAATCTTGACCAATGTCATCCCTTTCATCATTCTCCTCTATATCTTCCCACTCCATCCATCCTCTCAATTTACTTGGCTCCATGTTCACATATGTACATTGAATATTATGACTGTATTTGCCTATACATCCTCTCTCCATTTGTTGTGTACCTAGCCATTAGTTGCTGATGAACCTCCACTAGATTAAATCTGATGAGAGAGAAGACAGTCTCCAGAAGGAAATCAGCATTCTATGAGAAAGGCATTAGATGCTATGCACCAGAAAACCACCAATATCCCCTACACCGCTGTCCTAAGGTCAGGTTTAACTCAACACTAGCATTCATTACAATGCAATCTTTACCGAATCATGTCATTTTAATCTATAGCTTCTCATTCAAAGAAAATAGACCCTTTATCCAATAAAAGGCCTTTTTATTTGTCTAAACTAAGGGATAGGGCACTAGATAGCTTGTGACAGGGCTTGGTAAAAGAGTAGTGAAACAAATGGCTAGAAGGACAGTAATATCAGCACATTCAAGCCATCACCATCCATCTGGATCACCATGAAAGCATTACTGGCATAGCAGAAAAGTATGTGGCAATGGGATGCTGAAATAGCCTTTTCAACCTAGTGCTATTACAGCCCACTTAGCTCCTGTGTATGGTTATTAGAGTGTGAGCACTGAGGGACTCATCTGCTCAATTAGCCTGCATTAAAATTCTGTACCTTTAGAATTATAACTGGAGAACATGACCATTTACTCGGGAAATACCTGATGCATTTTCCCTATTGGATTGAGGGAAAATTAAATTATATAAAATAAATTCCCAGTTTTCCATGTGAGGACTCTCCATATGTTGTCAGTTCGATAGCTGCCATTTGTCACTGTGGCCATGGCCTTGAGCCAGATGGTCTAGAAGAGGCAGTTGAAAAACCCTATAGACCAAAAAATGTGTTTCCCTGGTTATTTATGTTGTATACTTTATTCTTAAAAAAACGACATAAAGAAAGAATATTTCTTCAGCTCAAGGCCTTATTTTACTTGGCATATTACTCTTCTTGTTGCAAGTATTCTTTCAGCCAAGTTAGAAATTCTAGTCTATGCATGTTCAGAATACCATTGATCCCCAATATGTGGCCTCCATACACTTACAAGTTATTACCTTACACATACACTCTTATTCCTGTATATTCTAACAATCTGCTCTCTTAGTTTAAAAATGTACTATTTTTCTCTTATAACAAAGTATTAGAAATGTGTCATACTTTCATATCATTTATTGCTTATAGGAAAGAAAACCCACTCATATTAAAGTAATAAACTCAGGATTCAGGATATCATAATCAGAAATCTGATCAGACATGTGGATGAGTGAGACTGTTTTTAGAACTATGGTATTTTTAGCCTCCTTGAAATGCTAGGTATATCAAGCAAGGCATAGAGACTATTTTCCTTTTAGGTCCCTTCATTTGCAACTATTAGATTCTACAACTTCATGGTTTTGTTTATCTAGGACTTCTTGAATGTTTGTTCTCTCAAAGCCATTCTATTCCCATAGTTTACTGAAAAACTTTTGATAATGTAGGTCATAGTAAGAAATACTGAAAGGTTTTTAAAATATCTAAAGGCTTTAAAATGACATTAATTAAAACGGAATTCATTAAAATGACATTACTGAAATTCTGAAATTATTGAAAATATGCTTCTAAAACATCATCAATTAGGAGAAGGGCAGACATTATTTTACATTTGGGACCGTGTGTGTGTGTGTGTGTGAGTGTGTGTGTGTGTGTGTGTGTGTCTGGCTTTAGAGAAAAAAAGGCTGGATTTTCTAATCAGCTTCTGATATGGGTCATTGTGTTGAAGTATTTGAAGTAAATCCATCTCCATGTAAATATGTAGAGAAAATGAGGAATTTGATAGGCTGGCAAGATAACTGGGTGTATGTAAGTTCTGTGGAAAGGAAACCTACTGCATGGTTCAGGCAGAAGAGAGTCTATTGGGGGGAGAGCAAACTGCAGGCTCACATATAAGGTGGAGACATGCAGAGACAGAAGGGAAAGAAAAAGAATAAAAGAAGAGGGACGGACGTTGAGCAAGATTATATTGAGAAAGATGGGAGAAGGAACCACAGCAGATGAAGAAATGATCTCAGAGCTTGGGGTACCTCCCATTGTCTTAGGAAGACATGACTAGAGTGGTTCAGGATGTGACCTCAGCCAATGAGGAAGTGACCTCAGAGTTTAGGGTCCTTTTCTGACTCACAGTCAAGTGAAAAGAAGATTAATTTTATTTCATGTAACGTATACCTTAATAAATCCAACTGAAAATGGATTTACAAATGTTTTAAGTGGCTACTAACAATCTAAGTAAAAGTAAAGTTGAAGATTGATGTTAGCAACTTAATCTTGCTTTTTGCTCTCCTTTCCTTTACCCGTAGAAGCCATAGTTTCCAGGGACAACTTTTGAGATAAGAATCTCTTTTATACTCAAGTTATTGAACTTCCCCTATAATTATTTGCAGAAAAAGAACAATTTGTTTTCTTCCACTGATCTCCCTTAAAGTTTTACTTCAACAATGAGAAATTCTGATTCTTATCAGTTTCTTTTAAAAGCCACAGAATTGCTGGCTCAAGAGACATAATTGCAAAGAAAGTAGACCCTGGGTCAGACAACCAGGAGGTTAAATCATGTCAGTGTCACTTATTTGTTGAGTAGTCCAACACACATTATTAAATGGCCAAAGCCTGTGGCTCTCTTCCAAAGATTGGAAATAACAGAATAATCTCATGAAGTGACCTATAAGATATGCAGAGAACTCAAGTGGTAGGTGTTAGATTGATTCTCCAGATGTTTCCAGAGTTGGTTGAGGAAACAACAAGCTCAAATGGATTTAAACAGCCTGTTATGGAAGGCAGGTAAGGCATCATGATCTCCATAATGCAGTTTTTCTTTGCTCCTCAACTACCATGGGGTAAAGCAGAGCACAAGTGGGTGCTTGCTGTTCACCAAGTCTGAGTAACACCTGAGATAAGGTAAAGTTATTAAGCTTGGACTTTTCTCAGAGCCTCTGGCAAACTACCCACCCTACCTCTGGAAACTAACTTGCTACCTGGAATGTGAGCAAATTCCCCTGGGAGCAGAAAGTGAGGTCTTTATCTTTATTATCATAAAATAGAGAGAACCAGAAAGCAAGAGTGAGAATGAGAAAGAGAAAGAAGGGGGGTGGGTAGATAGAGAGACTTACTCAGACTGCAAATAAAACTGGACAACTGATTACTGATATTTAACCATGGGGATATGTGGGTAGCCCACAGAGAATTTCCATCAGAATCAAAGAAGAAAAATGAATTCAAAGTATCAAACTCAGTGTTTTAAACACATAACAAATTCAGACAATTGATATTGATAATTACAGTGAAGCAACAATGCAAACAATAGGGTATTTTCTTTGGAACCATCTATGTGAAACAGATTAGAAGAATGTCCAAGTTTTTTGCTTTTTTTTTTTTTTTGCTGCTGTTAAAATAAAACCATTGACTGGGTAAATTTTAACAATACAAGTTTCTGGAGCTTGCAATCTGATCCCATAGGAGGTATTTAAGCACTTGTGTCTCTGTTCTAAGTCCTTCTCTTGACAGTCACTTTATGATTACCTTGATATCAGCAAAGCATAGGGTTGATTGACATACAACTTCATGACAAAGCACCAGGAGAGCCCACAAATCCTTTTATTTCCCTAGCCAGTGATAACTTCTCCAGAATTCTTCCCAAAATAAAAGTTGAAACAATGATCAACTAGGTCATATCTTAAATACACTTAATAATTATGCATGCGGAACCCCCAGCTACCCAAACCATGGCTAGCCTGGAGAGGACCTTTATCCCCATCAAGCTTGATGGTGTGCAGCGAGGCCCGGTGGGCCAGATCATCAAGCGCTTCTAGCAGAAGGGATTCCGCCTGGTGGCCATGAAGTTCCCGAGGACCTCTGAGGAACACCTGAAGAAGCCCTACTTTGACCTGAAGGACCGTCCCTTCTTCCCAGGGCTGGTGAAATAGATCAACTCCAGACCTGTGGTAGCCAGAGTCTGGGAGGGGTCGAATGTGGTGAAGACTGGCCGAACGACGCTTGGAGAGAACAATCCAGCAGATTCTAAGCAAGGCACCATGCGAGGGGACTTCTGCATCGGAAGTGGCAGGAACATCATTCACGTCAGTGACTCATAGTCAAAAGTGCTGAGAAGGAAATCAGTTCATGGTTTAAGCCTGAAGAATTGGTTGATTGTAAGTCTTATGCTCATCACTGGATCTATGAATAGAAGTGGACACAGCAGAGACTGGTCACTTTTTGCAATACCCAAGTCTCTGGACCCAGCTCTCCATTTTACTGACATGATGGAACTTTTCTAAAGCGTATTTACCAATAAAACCTTTAGAATTAGGAAAAAGAGAATTATGCATATCTCTCTTTGCTTACCTCAATCTTTTTCTAAAAACCCTTGAAGATGACTGAGGGTTAATTGTTTCACCCGGATGCTAGTGGTTCATGCCTGTAATCCTAGCTACTCAGGAGGCTGAGATCTCAGGATTACAGTTCAAAGCCAGCCTAGGCACCAAAGTCCATGAGATGCTCAGCTCCAACCAGAAAATTAGAAGTGGCTCTGTAGCTTAAAGTGGTAGAGTGCTAGCCTTGAGCAAAAAGAGCTCCAGGACAGCACCCTAGCCCTGAATTCAAGCCACACAATCAACAAAGAAAGAAAAAGGGAAGATAAAATGGAAGCACAAAAATCATATATCTGGGAATCAATGTACTTTAGCTTTTTTAAGCTTTTTAACTTTAATAACTAAAAACAGAAATTGCCACTGGTTGTGCATTCACCCTACACTTCCATTTTCTTGAAGTAAAACCATAAATATCTTTGCTTTCCTCTTCTGATTAATTTTTACTGAAGGTCAAATTTATGGCTTTTATACTCTTCCTTTGTTATATATAAAGATATCAATAAGCTGAGCAAATTATAATAAGATCCCATAAGTTAAATAAAAAGTTTTGGTCTCCAAACTTTTGACAGGTAATATCTCCTTCCATATGTTTTAATATTAGAGAAGAATGATTTTTTCCCTCGTATCCACTCACAGCCTTTGTTGGACTCATTATTGTCATATTCTTGTGGCTGTTGTGGTTTAGATCTTAAATGTCCCCCAAAGGTCTGTGTGCTGAAGGGGTTAGTCCCAGCCTGTAGTACTTTGGGGACTGCTGGAACCTTTAAGAGATGGGATCTCATGGAAGGAAGTTAGGTCACTGGGGATCCTGTAGTCCATCCTCTTTCTTTCTCTCTGCTCTCCCCTCAGGAGATAAATAGCTTTGCTCTATTCTGTATTCCCTGCGATTGTGGTTTGGTCTTACCACAGGCCACAAAGCAATGGCACCAACCAACTATGGATGAGACCTCAGAAACTATGAGCCAAAATAAGTCCTTCCAATCTTGTAAAATGATTTTCTCAGGCATTTTGTCACAGTGATGCTCAGGTAACTTTCACTGTCCCAGAACACCAGTTGACACCCTCTGTTCCAGAACTCTGATTTATAGATTAAATTGGCTGTAAGACTCATGGAATTTAAAGCCCTTTGCGAAATATCCCTCCTTTCGATACCCCTTCCTGAGGTACTATTTTGCTCAACTTTGCCTTTGCCTTTATAAGGAATTTCACTATGTGAAATGTCCTTTGAATTTATCTTATTTCAGTTTCATATGGACATTCAATTGCCATTACGACAGTAGTAAGAGGTGGAACTACTGGGTGCCAATGGCTCATGCCTGTAATCCTAGCTACTCAGGAGGCTGAGCTCTGAGAATTGTGTTTCAAAGCCAGCTCTGGCATATAAATCAGAAAAAGACTCATTTCCAATTAACTAGCAAAAGCTGGAAGTGGAGATGTGGCTCAAATAGTCCAGTGCCAGCCAACCTTGAGTGGGAAGTGCTAAATGAGAGCCAGAGGCCCTGAGTTCAAATCATAACAATACCATCAACAAAAGATGAGGAACCTGCAAGTTAGGTTTATCCTCATGAATAGATAAAAGAGAGAGAGGGTGAGTAGTGTTAGAGAATACAAGAAGGATGAGTTTGGCCTGATTCTCATGACTCATGTCTTGCATGAGTTCCCTTTCTCTTACAGAACAAGCTATTGGACTTGCTAGGCCTTGAAAGAAAAAAAAATTGTTAACATATTTAGGGGAAAATAAGCAGAGAGCTTTATTTGTTTGTTTTTATTATGGCCAAGCTTGAGTATAAACATCGCCAACTGATAACATATGTTCTGGGAATCAACAGGAGAAAGGAAATCAAGCTGAACTCTTAAGACCATAGCAACAGAGAAACCAGAAACCTAAGAGGCAAAATTGAGCTGGAGAAATAAGTGGCGAGGACTTAACAAAGAGGAAATTTAAAGAAACATATCTTCAGTGGTTTCCTACTCTAAAAACTGAGGAAAATGCAAAAAAAGAGAATGCTTTGGAGTTGCTTTCTAAAGCATTATTTATGTACTGTTTTTGTGACAAAATTACTACTAAAAGCTGTTTGCTTTCCAATTTCAGAAGTATACACAATCTTTGAAAATATATATATAGGAACATAAAGAAAACAAAAACATCTTTAGTATTTCCATTCAGAAGCAAACACTTCTATATTGCTTTCCAGAGTTTTTGAACAAGTTTACATTCCCACTAAAAGTGTAGTAATGTTCCCTTTTGGCTACATCCCTACCAGCCTCTGTTATTATTAGTTTTCTTAATAAGGGCCATTGTAACTGGAGTGAGATGGAATCTCAATGTTGTTTTGATTTTCATTTATTTTAAGGCCAGATATGTTGAATGTGTCTATTGGATATTCTTACTTCTTCCAAGAAATCTCCCTTTAAGATTTTCACCCATTTATTAATTGAGTAGTTGTTTCTTAGAGGGTTTATTTTTGGGGTAGGGGATTAAGTGTTTAGCTAGCAAGTCTTCCATTCTTTTTAATGTGTTTCTTTAGTTTTAGTACTTTCTAATGCATTTCTTTCCTTCTTATCAAAGATAATCAAAGTAATACCCTATAGATGTCAGGACAA
This sequence comes from Megascapheus bottae, assembly GCF_031878675.1. NCBI lineage: Eukaryota > Metazoa > Chordata > Mammalia > Rodentia > Geomyidae > Megascapheus > Megascapheus bottae. The sequence continues at coordinate 9,800,061 of NC_143517.1, read as the reverse complement.
CTTTTACTCAGAAATATATTATTGTGATAGAGAAAAAGATTCAGCAAGAATTTCATTCACCTTGGAATTGTGTAAAGGGATAATGGGGAAGTAGGAAGAAGACCAATTGGTGGCTTAGTAGAGTCAGGAAAGTGAAAACCTTCAAAAGGATTTTCCCTATAAATGATTATGTAAGTGTATCTGCTAGCTGGCAATTATAGACATTAGGAATCTATTTTCCCATGAAACCTATGAGACAAAGGCCCTATGGTTCCTGGTGAGCACATTTCAAAGGATGGCTTTCAGGTCCTGGAGAAAGGTACTACTGAGTTGTAGGAGACATATATTTCACAAAGGAACAAAGGAGTGATTTACAGATCTAAGTCCCTTTTAGCAATTTTTCTGAGGAAGAGGCCTACAACAGAAGTTGACAGGAAGAACAAGTAAATTTTGAAAAAGCATTGAAAGAGAAAGCTAGAAACAAGGCCAGGGCTTGTTTAAAGCTATTACTGTGGAGAGAAAGAGTAGACAAAATCATGTGTGTTGGGAGTCAACAGTTCTTAAAGGTCAAGGTCAAGACCTAGTTATGAGGGCTCAGAGGAACTTGACTAGAATTTGCTTGGTCTAGGAGAAAATCTGTCATTCTCCACCTATTGGAATTAAAAGATGAAAACATTCTTGTCTGTTTTAATTTTTTTTCCTTGCCTTATTTCAGCTGAAGTAATTTTCTTCATAGCATCTTCTGTAGTACTTCTCATTTAGAAATTTGTCATGTGGTACATGGTATCGTTTTGAAATTTTTATCATATTATCATGTGTGTTCACATATATATTTGCTTCTTGGTTGTTTAACAATATTACAATTTCTTACAAGAACATTGAACCAATGTCGTCAATGATAATGCTAGTCCCGGGATTTGAACTCAGGACTTGGACTTTGTTCCTGAATTTCTTTTTGCTCAAGGATAGTGCTCTACCACTTGAGCCACAGCATCACTTCCAGTCTTTTCTGTTTATGTGGTACCGAGGAATCAAACCGGGGTCTTCTTCTATAGTACTTGGGTATATGGAAGGGATTCAAAGTCACAAGCTACACAGGCATCTTCATTCATTCTAAAATATGTAATAGATGTCCATTCTTTACATTGCATCATTGTCCAATGATGCTAGAGGTGAAATTCAAAACACCCAGTCCCAGATTTTATTCTTGATTCTCCCACCATCTCTTCAAAGTCCTGCATATACTACAGAAAGTCCCTAGAAATTTAAAAAAAATTCTGATACTGCAGAAGCTTGTCCTTAAGACAATATTAAGTTTGTTTTAGTATATATACAATTCAGAAGATTACTATTCATGAGTACAAGGTAAAACTCCTAGGCTCAGTCTCAGAACTTAAGAAATCATTATTCCTTTGATATAGCAGTCATATATGCTAGGGCAGTACTAATAAAACTCACATAATAACAAGTATTTGTGAAGTGGTAGAAATACTGGAATCCTTCTGTACTGCTAATTGAAGTGTTAATTGGTATAACCACTTTGGAAACCAGTCTGCTGGTTTTTCAAAATTTAGAGATGGAATTACTTAACTGGTCACCAATTACATGCTTAGACTTCAGTTTCACGCAAGAGAAATGAAAGCACATTCATACAAAAATAAGTACAGGGGCCAGGAATTTGGCCTAGTGGTACAATACCTGCGTAGCATGCATGAAGATTCAGGTTCAATTCCTCAGTGATGCTGTGGCTCAAGTGGTTGAGTGCTAGCCCTGAAGAAAGCCCAAGGACCTTGCCCAGGCCCTGAATTCAAGCCCTGGGACTGGCAAAAAATAATAATAAATACATAAATGCAATAGCTACCTTTTCTTTTTGGTGGGAGGGTTGTGGGGCTTGAACTCTGGGCCTGGGTGTTGTGCCTGAGCTCTTCAGCTCAAGCTATTGTCTACCATGTAGAGCCACAGCACCACTTCCCATTTTCTGGTGGTTAATTGGAGATAAGAGTTTCACAGCTTTGGGGCTGGGAGTTTAGCTTAGTGGTAGAGTGCTTGCCTAGCATGCACAAGTACCTGGGTTCGATTCCTCAGTACCACATACATAAGGGAAAAAAGCCAGAAGTGGGTGCTTTGGCTCAAGTGGTAGAGTTCTAGTCTTGAGAAAGGCCCCATATTCAGGCTCTGAGCTCAAAGCGAAGGACTGGCAAAAAAAAAAAAAAAAAAAAATGAGTTTCACAGCCTTTTGTTCCTAGGCTGGCTTTGGCTTTGAACCATTATCCTTAGATCTTTGCCTTCTAAGTAGCTAGAATTACAGGCGTGAGCCACTGGTACCTGGCAACTACATTATTCTTGATAGTCAAAAGTGGAGTCAGCAACCCAAGTCTCAGGGTTACAATCCCAGCTACACAAGAGTTCAACCTCACCTGGTGGATCATGATTCAAAGATAACCCTAAAAGAACATGTCCAAGACACTTTATCTCTAAAATAGCCAATAAAAAAAATGAGGCTGGAGTTGTGGTTCAAGAGGTACAACATCAGCAGATAGTAAATAGCCCAGCAAGTACAAGGCCCTGTGTTTAAACCCTGGTTCTGCAAAAGCAAAAGAGAAACAGCTGACATCATCTTGGGTTGCTAAACAGAAAAAGTAAGTGCAGAATATTCATACAGTGGAATACATTTCAAAAATAAAAAAGGGCTAAAATACCAGTTCATGCTACAGCTTGAATTATGCTTAAAGAAAGCATAATTTCAAGAACTTTGTAGGTACTATATTAAATGAATGAATCCAGACAAAAGTCAGACACATATTGTACAGTGGTCTTTATTTGAAATGTCCAGACTAGGCATGTTGCCCTAGCGGCCTCCTCTTATAGTTTAGCATGGCCCTTTCCCAGGCAATACGAGGTCCAATTGGTGAAAGCAGTAAATAATCAGCCTCCCTCCACCCCTTTACCTTGAGATGGCACTTCTTTGGGGCAGCTATAACAATATAAGGCAACAAGATCCCCTCAGTGTTACTGTAGGCTCCTAATCTACCATTTGGGTAGCAGCCATACATCCTAGTCTACCGTGATGAAACCCCTAGTTCTCATGTCCAAACCAGGGGCTCTGTCTCTGAGACCATTATACAGGTCACCTCAGACAGTATCCTGCACTTCTGTGAGAAGGGTTCTTGCCTGTCCCTTTGCAGGCAAGAAACCTTTCTTTGTTTTCTGTACCTGGATGCCTGCGTGGTATTCTGGCAATCTACTGTACTCTAACAAGGCAAATTCACAGAAACTGAAAGTTTATTAGTGTGTGTGTGTGTGTGTTGGGGTGTTTATTAGGTGAATGGTTTGAGGAAGGATGGTGTTGTGTTAATGATAATTAAATGATACAGGTTTGTTTTTGAAGCAATGAAAATAATATTTGGGTGACGATTGCATACACATCTTTGACTATTAACAAAAACCACTGAATAGTCTACTCTGAAAGGGGAAATCTGTATGAGTTATATCTCATTAAAGCTGTTCCCCCCAAAATTGAGGGTTGCTACCAGTTATTTCAACCGTTGAGATTGGGGACTGAGAAGCCCAAAGACTTGGTTATGTCAAGTCCCTGCAGCGAACAGTCCGGAAGTTCAGGGCTAGCTTTGGTTTCGGGTCCTAAATACTTGCCACGCAGCCCTGCCGTGGTCTCCTAGGGAAAGGATTAGTGCAGAGGGAAGAGCGGCGAGTCGCGGCCTGGGAGAACCCCTGGGGCGGCCCGAATCTGGGGCGCCACGGGTCAGCGCGCGCCCCTCCTCCGGCCTGAGTCACGGCGCCGCCGGCGGAGTCCCCACGCGAGGCTGCGGCGCTGAGCGCGGCCGGGACGCCGCGGGGCCCTGGCGCAGCGTCGGGCTCCCTGCCGCCCAGCGGCGCCGCCCGGGCAGCCAGGCCCGCAGCCGCGCACCCCCGGCGGGCCTCGCGATTCGCCCCCCCCCCCCCCTCGCCTCGCTCACTGCACGACCCGCGGCTGCTCCGGCCTAGTCCAGGACACGGCGGCTGGCGGCTGCGGGGCCTCCGGGCGCCCCATGCCCGCCGGCCCTCCATGGCGTTTATCCGGAAGGAGCAGCAGCTGCAGCTTTACTCCAAGGAGAGGTACGCGCTCGGGGGCCGGGAGACCCGGGAGAAGGAGAGGGAGTCTGGCTGAGATGTGGGGTAGTGGCGGAACCGCCGTGCCGGCCGGGCTCACAGGCCGCGTCGGAGCCGGGGGTCGTGGTAGGAGCCCGAGGCCGACTCGGAGAGACCCGGCGTCGGAGACCGGGCGGCGGCGTGGTCCCGGCTCACCCGGAAGGCCGCGCGGTGGGAAGCCGAGCCGTCGGCGGGCTCGCGGGCCCGGCGGGGGACGGGGCGCCGGCGGGCTGGACGCACGCCCCCTTTCGCACGCCCCCTCCCCAAACTGAGCGCGCGGCGCGGGGTCCGCGTCACACCGGGCGGAAGCGCTCGGGCCGGCGGTCGTCTCCGCCTGTTCCCGGGCCGACGCCTCAACCCCTGCGCCCTTTCCGCCGGCTTTCTGCCGACTGGCAACGCACGCAGCCCTGACCCGGGGAGGACGGGGGCGCCTTAGAGGCCGGGTTCCCCCGGCGGCTCCCCTGCGGCGAGCGCGGTTCTGACGCCGCCGCCTTGCAGGGAGGGCTGGGCGTCGGGAAGCGCAGCTGGTGGGACGCGCTCACTGGCACCGGCGGCGTCCGGAGGGCGCGGGGGTCCCAGGCGCCAGTGGGCAGGGTCCCGATGAGTTCCTGAGCCTGTGCACGCGGGGGCCGGCGCGCCCCGAGGCGCCTTGCTGGTGACCCCAGCAGACAGTCCGGCTGCGGTCACCGCCAGTGGGACCGGTGGAACTTGGGCCGAGTCTTTTTTTTTTTTTTTTTTTTACCAACACCGATTCTGAGAGCCACAGTCGGTCTAGCGGCGGCTGTCGGGTGACCCTGCGGAAGCCCACGGAACAGATGGCACCCTGGAACGCACGCGCGGGGTTCGATTCGGGGGTGATTTTTTCAGCTGGAACGCCACCCCATTCACTCGACCATTCGTACGCCTCGCTAACCTAGAGTTTTGTGATCCGGTCTGAAAGTTCATTTTCCTCCTGAACAAGGATAGGGATTTGGGGGTGTTTTACCACCCCCCTTAGGCCCAACAAGCTTATTGTTAAGACTTGTGCTCGTGTTTTTCAATAAAGAGATGAACACATCCACGTTAAGGTTTGAAGGACTTTGAAACACTTGAGTAGCCCTCGTGTTCTGCCACTCAGGAGGCATTTGTGACAGTTCTGTGGTTTCCTTGGTACACAGCAAAACCTGATTTCGATTATTTTAGTGGAAATAATTTGGCTAACTTTTTATAGCTTTGCAGAGGCAAGAAAACCTACTGTTGTATGGATTGCTTTATTAATTTTAATGTGCTCTGATCAAAGACTTCTTGACTGGGAAAAATATTCAAGATAAGAGTTCCTTACAACCAAGCATTTGTTTATCAGCAATGAGCCCCTATAGTCCTGTGTATCAGTGCTTCAGGGGGGAAATGGTGTCATGTGTTTTATAGTTGACCGCCCAGATTTTTAATACTCTGCCTCACAACTTTGCAACCTTAGGCAAGTGCTAAGGTAGGATATTAGTAGGGTGCCAGGCATAGAATGTGGATTTGAAGTACTGACATCTTTCAGAATTCATGAGGACTAGACTAAAATCGAGCGTCTTCATAAAGCTTACAACTGTTTCAAAAGACAAGAATATTTTAGATCAATTTTTGAACCCTGAATTGACCATTTCTGCCTAGATTTTTCCCCCCTCACTTATATGAGTTTGCAACAATGAATACTTACCCAGATTAGTGTAGGCCACTGGCTAGGGTATACTCAAAAGAACGGCTGCTTTTCTTGGGACACTTGAAAGTCTTTTTAAGAGGTTGCTCATCTTTCAGAGGCTTAACTCATTGTAAGTTAATTGGCTCTTCTCACGCTGTTAGGACTTTCAGATTTCATATTTTAAATGTTGCATTTTCTGTAAAAGTAAATTTGGAGAATTGATTGAGAGAATCTTGAATTGGTGGCTGAGATCTCAGTTATGGAAGAGGATGTAGAGGAAAAAGTGGATACATTTTAGATGTTTTTATGAGGTAGAAGGGACAGGTTTAACTATAATACTTTGTGTGTGTGTGTGTGTGTGTGTGTGTGTGTGTGTGTGTGTGTGTGTGTAGGTATATACATTCATATCCAGGCTTAAACACCCGTCCTTCCTTTTACCCTTGCTCATAGCTAGTGCTCTATCATTTGGGATGTTGCTGATTAATTAGATATGAATCTTGAAGACTTTTCTTCCAGGCTAGCTTGGAACGTGGATCTTACATGTCTCAGCCTCCAGAGTAGCCAGCATTACAGGTATGAATGAATCATTAACGCTGGCTAATATTTTGGTATATTGTAAGTAAAGGGGAACAGCTGGGATGTGAGAATTCCAGCTAGGATAGTCAGGTGCAATATGAAATACTCAATTGTATTTGAATTTCAGATAACTAAAAATGCAGGTATGCTTATCTGAAATTAAATTTCAGCTGGGCATCCTGTATTTTATTTGCTAAACTTGAGACTTCTATCAGGTTTCTGCTTTGCATTAACCACACAGACGTGCTATTTGTTTGTGATGTTCATAAAGAAATGTTTTAGTAATATGGCTAGAAAGCAAATAAGATCTTGCTCCATCCATATGATGTACAGCACTAGTATGGTTAAGCTGAAGATAGGAGGAGCCATATTGGTTTTACTAGTTATTATGTTCTAGGCAGATGTTGATGAGGGTAAATGAAGATAATTTCAAAAGACATTTACGTGCATTCCTTGGATTTGTTGGGAGTGGCAGATGTGGTAGTGGGTTAGCAGGTGAGGAATTTCTGTCATTTCAGCTACATCTACTGAAAGATCAAGGAATATAGTTTGTGTTTTTTTTTTCTTTTTATCTAGATGTGGCAGTAAAACTGTAGCTGTTTCCATCATGTTTGTAGAAATTTAAATAGTTGAGGCATTGCTCTGTTTCAACAATGCCATAACTAAATGATTTACCTGTGGTTTGTAAGCTGTTATTTGGGGCTAAAATATAAATAATCTTGAATTCTTTGCTCGGCCCCTAGACATCCCATTAATAGTTTTACAGCATTTTTGAGACACCACTCTTGCTTCAGAAGACATCTGAGTATATAATTCTCCCAGTTCTACTGACATTAAATTTCTTTTACTCAATATGCTTGCCTAACAAATTGAGTCATATTATTATAAATGAATATGTTAATGTATTCATTATATTAAAAACACTTGAGAAAGCAAAATATACTCCAGTTTAATCTTCCATTTCTTAGTTATGGGGATATGCCAGGCTTGGGACAAGGAAATAAAGTTACAGAATCAGTTAATTAGTTGGGAATTTACCCAAGAGGCATTTTGCTCACATGACCAAACAGTGGGAGAATAAATGCAAGTTGTAAATAATTTGAAATAGCTGTTTTAAATATTTTGAACAATAATTTTTCTTTTGTCTGATATTAATATAGCTATTTAAGTTTCTTGCAGTCCTATGTATTTGCACCATATACAGTTTTATTTGTGTTAGGTTTTAAGAATATTTCTTAGTTGGGTGTGGTGGCTCATGCCTGTAATCCTAGCTGCTTGGGAGGCTGAGATCTGAGGATCAAGGTTTAGAGCCAGCCCAGGCACAAAAGGACCTGAGACTCTTATCTCCAGTTAACCTCTAGAAAAACAGGAAGTGGGGCTTGGCTCAAGGGTAAAGCAATCGCCTTGAGCTGCATTGCTCTGGGACAACGCCCAGGTTGAGCTCAAGCCCCATGACCACACCTCCCCCCAAAATAAAAGACTATTTTTTATAGGACTTGGAATGTGACTTAGTGGTAGAGAACTTGCTTAACATTCATGGAGCCCTGGGTTCAATTCCTTAGAACCACATATACAGAAAAAGCCAGAAATGGTACTGTGGCTCAAGTGGTAGAGCAAAAGAAGCTCAGGTCCTGAATTCAAACCCGAAGCCAAAAAAAAAAAATCATCTTTTGTACTTTTTATAGTTCATTTTGATGATTTTTTTCTGAACAGATTGTTTATATTTATTACAAACATGAATGATTATTACAAAAATGAATACATTTATTTCTCCTTTTTTAAGACTTTGTTCTTGTCTCCCTCTACACTCCTTTCTTTGGATTCAATGTAGTCCCCTTGTTCTCTTTCACTTTTTTTCTTGCAAAGTATAGAGATTACATATTTTGTTTCTGTTCTCTGGTGCTTACCCCCCACCTTTTTTTTTTAAACAAATTTAAGATCTGAAGCTAATTGTTCTGTTTACTCACTTGTGTTAACACCTTGGATTAACTAACTCCTGTTTTCCCATCCTAACTTGTAGTCTGCTGTTGTCAAAAAATTTTGAGGTGTACTTTAAATATATTCACGAGACATGATTTTCTGGTTAGTGCTTTTTATAATTTTACATGCATAGTAACCATTGCCTTTGTTCAGTTTTCTCTTTCTTTCTTTCTTTCTTTCTTTCTTTCTTTCTTTCTTTCTTTCTTTTTTTCTCTCTTTCTTTCTTTCTTTCTTTTTGGCCAGTCCTGGGGCTTGAACTCAGGGCCTCAGCATTGTCCTTGGGCTTTCTGAAGGTGCTGAGCCTCAGGACCACGTCCAGCTTTTTCTATGTATGTGGTACGGGGAATGGAACCCAGGGCTTTCTTAAATGCTAGGCAGGCACTCTACCACTAGGCCACACTCCTGGTCCCTTCTTGCATTCTTCATGAAATTATTTTTTCTTTCTTTCCTGAAGGATAGCTATTAGAAATTACTCCAGTTAGCATCTGAAGATAGTGTGCTATGGTTTTATCTGTTTGAACATATCACTATTTGCCTTTGTGACAAAATCAGCCTTGTTAGATATGTCATTCCATGTTTTGAATGGTGTGCCAACAAATGCAAAGGGACTGGGACTATACTGTAGACTTGCTGGAGAAGCTTAACGCAAAAAAAAAAAAAAAAAAAAAAGTCACTACAGGTCTGACTTGCATAGTTGGTGCCTGTCTGACTTGGCTTCTTCAAACTCCAGGAGAAACCAAGACCCTATAGTCACCACGATGCAGAAAGGCTGTGGGCCTTGGTGGAACAGCTGCATTCCCTGTGAAGCTCAGATTTGTGACTGTGGGTTGTCTTTAGTCCTCCTCAGAGAGGGCAGCAAGGCCCAAATCCTGTGATAAGGCGGGAGCGGAAGCAGGAGTTATTGGTTATTGTATCTGAACTCATGGACAAGGAATCTGTAGCACTTTCCCTGGCATGATTAGGGCTGCCAAAATCCAAGTCTTGAGCTGATTAGGACTGAGTGCCTAAAACCTAAAGTCACAGTAGGATTCAGGGGACTCTTTTGTCTGATTTTTCCCCCTAGTCCTAGTCAAGGGCTGGGAAGTCCTTGAGATTTTTTTGCTCAAGGCCAGCACCCTACCACTGGAGTCACAGCTTCACTTCCAGCCTTTTGGATGTTTAATTGGAGATGAGTCTCATAGACTTTCCTGCCCAGGCTTGCTTTGAACTATGTCCTTAGATTTCAACCTCCTAAGTAGCTAGTATTATAGGCGTGAGCCACCCACTTCTGGCTCCGGAGCTTTGCCAAAGGTTTCCTCTTCTAGCAAGCCTGAAGCAAACACATATTGTTCAGGTCTAATTATTCTTTGTATGTGTTATGTATCTGTCTTTTCTCTGGATGCTTTTAAGACATCTTCTTTGTAGTCTTTAGCTGTTTGTCTACATATAGATTTCTTCTATTCTGCTTGAGGTTTCTAAAACTGAAGAAGATGGAAAATGTAGCACTAAGATATTAGAATATTGCTTTTCCACTCTTTTATGTTTCCTCATGCCTCTTTAGTATTTATCATATTCAGCTTCCTGTTGTGTACTGTGCTGATATAAATTCATTTTAAATTACTGATTTTTCTTTCCAGCTACTCAATTTGCTCATTACTTAAATACTAAATTTATTTTTTTAATTTGTAGCTTTCGTTCTTTAAAAAAATTTTTAACTTTGAAATTTGAGTCAGTCTCATTGCGTAGCTGAGAGTAACCTTGAACTCATGCTCTTCCTGAATCAGTTTCTAAATGCTGGGATTGTAAGTATGTGTCACCATACCAAGTTTGTTGATTCATTTGTATAACCTCCTGGTTATTTTTTCCTTAAACATATGGGATTGTCTGATGCATTGTATGAAAGCTATATAAGTTTGATTGAATAGTTCGTTGGTTCCTGAACTCTTAAATCCTTATGTATTAATGATTTATGTATTCATATTTTATTTATATAATCTTTTATTATCTTTAAATAGCTCTGCAAAGGGATTTCAATTCAAAATGTTAGTTTATAAGTACAGTGTATCTTGATGAGTGTCATTCTATCCATCCTTCTTAACTATCTACCCAACTTGTTTATTTTTGGTTGTAGCTTTTTGTTCCTTAGAAATTTTTCCTTTGGGAATTCTTCTAGCTTAACTGTAAAGTGCATTTTTCAGAAAGTTGGTATTTGTTACTTGTGCTGGTTTTCTGCTTTATGTGTGTTTCACACTTCTTTTTTTTTTTTTTTTCCATTCCTGGAGCTTGAACTTTGGGCTTGGGCACTGTCCTTGGGCTTTCTCAAGGTTAGAGCCCTACTTTTTGAGCCACAGTACTACTTCCAGCATTTTCTATGCATGTAGTACCAAGGAATTGAACCCAGGCCTTCATGCATGCTAAGGAAGCACTCTATCACTAGACCAAACTCCTGGCCCCTCACTTTTGTTTTTGAGATTGGTTTTCAAAATTTGGCCAGGCTGATCTCAAGTTCATTATGCAACCTTGATCTCACAAGCTTCTTGCCTCCACCTCTCAATTTCTGAAATTACAGGTGTGTACTACCATGCCTGGCTTCAGAGACTTCCCCTACTTATTCATTACCTCAGCCAAACATTTGCAAAAGTTTTTAGTACTTTTTTCCTAGCGATATCAGAGCAGTTAAATTGCTGTTGTGCCTGAAATGAAGTCTTATTAATGCCTTTAAACTCAGATTTATTTAACCCAGAGGATATTTAGAAAAGAAGAGATTTCTTCAACAGAAGAAAGGAACTCCCTCCTCAATTTTTCAAGCCTGCTATGACCCTCCAGAGTCTTACCAGAATAAGGAAGAAATGAATCTTGAAATTCTTCTGAAAGACGGTACATAAGTAGTGGCCACCACAGATTTATTTAGGGTAGACAGACAAGGCAAAATATTTAGAAAAGAGGGACAATAAGCCAGTACCATCTCTGACAAACTCTCAGAAGGTGGGAGCCAACGGCTCTTGGTTGAGCTTTAACCCAAAGATACTATGTTCTCTCACTGGACTAAGAATTTCCAGTTCAGAGCTGGTTACCCTAATGTACAGTTATGTACCAACTTCACATTTATCCTGTTTTGATACTGTTACTCAAATAAGTCAAAGGGTCTGGGTTGGCCTTATAATCAGATGGTCTTGTGACATGGATTTCTGGTCTTTGTGGTCCTTTTTAAGGTATTATTTCCATTCACATATCTACAAAAAAACATATTTTCTATTCTCAGATGTAATTTCTGTAGGATCACTTAACATCAGAAGAAGGGAGGGTGATAAGAATTATTGAATGGTTGATATAATTTCTTGTAATTCTGGCAATTTTTTAAGCCTTATTTTCTGGTTCTGTCTCAGTTCCTGAACCCAACTCAATTTTTAATGTAGTGTCTAATTTCCTTATCACTTTACCCTAGTTATCCCGACTCTGATTAGAGGTGACTTTTGAGGTAGTCGATTCTATATTTCAGTTTTTAAACCTAAGGCCTATCTCAGTAAAGTGATTCACTAAAACCAAACAGCGAAGTCATGTATCATGATTAATCACAATTACCAACTTTTGGTTGGATTGAGAAGTACCTAGGACATTAGTAGAATTAATACCTCTGGGAGGCATGTTCTGGAACATGCATCTGGGAGGGTCTTTCCAGAGAGGCTTAACTAATAGGGAAAAAATGGCCCTAAGTTTGGGCAGCACCATGCAGTCAGCAGCAGGTTGAGGTAGAAGGAAACGAATGAGATAGCCAGCTACTGTCATTTTCTCTTCTTTCTAGCTGCCATTGACATAAGCTATTTTTTCCCCATCTTCCCTGCCATAATGGACCCAAACCACTGAAACCTTGAGCCCAAAAGCAAATCTTTCCTTTCTTTAGGTTGCTTCTGTGATATATTTATCACAGTGACCAAAAAACTTCCTGGCTGAGCTAAGGTTAGCCAGTGATGTTCCTTAACCCAAGTTTGATTCCTATCGATGGTAACCATACAGCTTGTGTTTTAAACGTGAGGCATGTGGGTTGCTGGTCAGTACTTATGTTTTCATGGTCTGATGGTTGTGAAATGGCTCAACCTGGTTTGTATGATATTAGAACTTTGGTTTTCAAAGTTAATAGGCCATTGGCCAGCAAGATGAGCATGCCTGGAACTTGTTCAGACACATGGACTCTCAAGCGCCATCAGAATCTGGATTTTAACAAAATCACACACAAAAAGTGTGAGAAGGGTAACTCCAGATTAGACTTTTCATCTTCATTTTTTCATTGTTTTTCTTCAAAATATACCTTCCCTTCTTCAGCCTTCCTCATGAAGAGTCTGCTGGGCTAGGGCTCTTCATGTAAAAAAAAAACCTGAACAACTTCGCAAGTAGTGATGCTCTTTCTTACTTTCTCATAGATGATTGAGACCTGAAATTTGAAACAACTATCTATATGGATGGTGTCAACAAAAGAGATTTTGCTATGTCAAGTATTTTGGTTGGAAGTAACAGTGCTGTGCATGGTCAGAAGAGTTTGGTTGAATTGTAGAGTTGTTACTTTACCATAGAGGGGCAAGGCTACAAAGGCCAGATGAAATAGTGGAATTGGTTATGATAGAGAAGCCCAGCCATGAGATGGTGCCTCTTCAGGAGAGGAGGGACCATTAATTTACTTGAGAAAAAAATGGGTACTTGTAAAGTACTGCACCTTCTATCTGGCGAATATAATGTGACCCTTCTACTAATTACAATAGAAAAATGAAAAACAAATTTTAAAAATGGGTGCTGGGACTGGATACACACAATTTAGTCAATCAGATGTCTATATGCAAATGTTAGAATATATATAATAAAATGAGTTGGATTTTATTACAAAAGAAGATTAACATGGCTTTTGAAAGTGTCACTGAAACTTGACAGGATGGGATTTAAGATTAGAATGTAGTGCTAAAAGCACTAGATTCATGAAGAAATAAAAGACTTGTTATCAAGAGAAGGGAGTGGTTCTAAATGTCAAGAAAGTTCCACATCTAGACGGGAATTTATGACCAGAAGGGGGAAAAACATAAACACTTCAGGGAACATAATTGGAAAGAGAAACTGAGACTATTCAGTTACTAAAGGCTACATTAGTGTATAGAAAAAAATGGTGTGTACCTGATGTAGATCAGAAAACAAGTAGCAATACTAATACAGGCTGAGTTAGTGAGTTCTAATTACAGTTTCCCATGTTAATATATCTAAATGCTGCAGAGAGCTTGGAAAGTTAATTCTCAGTATTGAAGAGAAATATTAATTAAGTAGCAATGAAAAAAAAAACCTTAATCATACTGAGTTACTTATTGGTAGAGCTCAGAGGGATTAAAGATACTACCATGTATGGAATGAAAGCAGAAATTGAAATTTTCAAGGAAAGGAAAACGGTAGTACTACAAAACATTTTGACCCAAGAATTATGTGGAACTGTCAAAAATGTAATTCACGTGGGTCGTGGTGGCTCACCCCTATAATCCTAGCCTACTCAGGAGGCTGAGATCTGATGATCAAGGTTCAAAGCCAGCCCAGACACAAAAGGATCTGAGATTCTTATCTCCAATTAACCTCTAGAAAAAGGGAAGTGGGGCTTGGCTCATGGATAGGGTGGTAGCCTTGAGCTGAAGAACTCAAGGACAGTGCCCAGGATGAGTTCAAGCCCCATGACCTACAAAACAACAACAACAAAAAAGTAATTCAGAATTTCTAATCCGAATGATCTTTTCTGAAGAGTTACAGAAGTCAGACAAGCAAATAAAGAATGGTATTCAAGTAGATTTTCTGTGAATTTATAATTTTTTCTTAATATTGCATCAGGCCACACACTACTAACTTCAACAAAGCAAAACCCACACATAGAAGCTTTAAAAATGATACAAGTTAAGAAAAAAAATCCTGGAAGCATAAAAACAAAACAACACCAAAACAAAATTTTCTACCATTGTTTGAAATGAAATAATACTTGACTGCTGACATTGATTTATGGCAGAGAAAGTTAATGTCATTTTCCACGCTGTTCATGACACCATGAAACTGTCACAGTGAACTTGATAAGATGTGTGAGGAAGTAGAGGTCTTCATTGGCTTATGACTTTTGTCATAAAATCATGAGAGCATTTGAATGTAGAACCACTGAATTGTTTCAGAGATCTAGGAATTTTGAGAGATTTTGGAAGAATATGCACACTCATAAGTTTAGTGCTAGTTCTCCATATATCAGATTATCTATAAGCCACTAAAATCTTCAGCCTGAATTCACTATGAAGTCATGCCAAATTACTGATGGACTTTTCTGCTGACCGTTGTGTCATTAGGTCAGAAAAATATAAATTGCTATTGATTTTTATCACCTGAAAGTTTATCTTTGTGATGTCTTAGGAGCAGAATGAAGAAAGGACAAACTGATGTTAATAGAGATAGTTGGAATAATATTGTTTGACTGTGTTGGGACTCAGGAAATGATGCCTTAAAAGTATGAGTCTTTGGTGCATTGTATACTTTAAAGAGACTGGGAGACCTTAGCAGCTGCCTCAGGAACAGTCTCAGACTCCTACCTACTTTGTGTTGGACTCAGTGAGTCATGAAGCCAGAACTGCTTCCCCAAGCCGAACCATAGAAACAGGAACTCCTCTTTCCCAAAGCAATCCATAAAACTTATGGTCACTTTGTCTTCTCCCTTAAACACCTTTATTCTGTGCAAGTTCTGTCCATCATTTGCACGAGGGAAGAAGGCTACTTAGACCAAGAAGAATCTTTAATAGACAAATCCTGCTTGTTTCCCCTGCCTGTTACTCTTTGGTCCCATCACATTTCTACAGGGTTGTTTCATTTTTCTTTGAGCCTAGAAATTAAAATAGAATAATTTCCCCAAAGGTTGTTGAGCTTATTTATCACATTATATGAAACTTGGATTCAGTACATTGGTTGGGCTTTTGTCTTGTTGACTTGTCTTTGTTGTGGGAGTGTTGACTGGACCCCTAGTATCACACTGTCACACTGTTTTTGCCCCTGCATGTCCCCTCCCCCATAGATTGCTGTCAGTGTATTAATGGAAGAGGGAATACTTCCTGTGAGGAGGAGGCAGGATGGTGGTGTTGCCTTTTGCCTACCAGTTTTCTTGTTCTTCCTTATAAATCCTTTTCAGAATTTGTACATTGTTTTGCTAATTTGGTAAGCCAGCTCTTTGGTGGCACTGTAATATAGCTTAACCTAAGGGTGTCATAATACCCTCATGCAACTTGGAGATGGCACAGCACTTTCTCTTTTGAGCTGACCTCACATTTACATTTATAATCTAGACACAGGATTGGCTAGCAAGCTACATCCACTGTGGATAAGGCTGTGAATCTCAGGTCCATCCCTGACAGGCTCTCTGGAACAGAGAGGATAAAGAACCTTTTTTTCTTCTTTAATTGACTTGTGCAAGGAGAAAATTTACCTTAAAAGAATGACCCCACACTTCTCTTTACAGGAATTAAACTAGGGCTATGCCAGGACAAGTTTTCTTAACAATATAGAATGAAACCATACTATTGCAGAAAATTGATTGTATTCTTTTTAACATATGGAATCCATGAAGAATAGTTTACAAATCATTGTTAAAATTTAATTGTCATACGCTAAATGAAAGGATCTCTAGGATATAGAAACATAAGCCATATAATGAATGATTTGTTGTTCTTAAGGTACTATGTTATCTCTCATCTCTTTTGCTGTCCCTTGGATATCTCATATTGTTACACTATCTCACTTTGTTACCTGATATATCAGATATATTTGTATTTGGTTATTTGAAATTGGATAGGGAAGGGGGGAAAACAGGATGAGGGGTGGGGGTGGGGGAGGGAAATGGGGACCAAGACATGTGAAAGGGTATCAATGTATGGGAATTAATGCACCATCTATCTGGCAAATATCATGTAACCCTTCTATTAATTACAATAAATAATATATGAAAAAAATTTAATTGTCATAATTTTACATGGAAAAAGTCAACATTTTCTATTAAAAAGTTTAAATTTATTTGATTAAAAAAACTAAAAATAAACCCTTTATTATTGTTATTATTATTATTATTATTATTATTATTATTATTATTGCCAGTCCTATGGCTTAGACTCAGGGCCTGAGCACTGTCCTTTGGCTTTCCTCAAGGCTAGAACTCTATCACTTGAGCCACTGCACCACTTCCGGCTTCTTTTTCAGTGTATATGATACCGAGGAATTGAACCTGGGTCTTCGTGCATAATAGGCAAGCACTCTACCACCAGGCCAAACTCCCAAATAAGCCCTTTAATATATTACCTTTGACAGTACTCTTTCATTATGTCCCTTTTCTGTTACCTATTTGTGTGATCTATCTGCAAATTATACATATGGATAAATTTAGGAAGCAATAATTTATTAACCATCATGGTGGCTTTGGTTCATATTTTAGTTTTGGAAGAGCTAATTATCTCAGAAAATGGCTTGTGCTTTGTAACTATACTTTTTTTTTTTTAACCAGTCCTGGGCCTTGAACTCAGGGCCTGGGCACTGTCTTTGAGTTTTCTCAAGGCTAGAGCGCTACCATTTGAGCCACAGCACCATTCAGCTTTTTTTGTGTATATGGTACCCAGGAATTGAACCCAGGACTTTGTACATGCTAGGCGAGCACTGTCATTAGGCCACACTCCCAGTCTTAACTATACATTTTTGTAGCTGCCTTTGTGAAGAACATTAGTTTTCTTTTTTTAATAAAAGAAGTGGGGAGATAAGGAGAGAAGAAAGGATTGTATGGCCCCAGACCAAGCGAAGAGTTTCTTTTTTTTCATATATTTTGATTGTAATTAATGGAAGGGTTACATTATATTCACCAGGTGCATAATTTCATAAACATTGATACCCTTCCTCATGTATTAGTCCCCATTTCCCCCCCCCACCCTCAACCCTCACCTTGTTTTCCCCCTTCCCTATCTGATTTCAAATAACCAAATAAGCATATACGCAATATATCAGATAACAGGTAAAATGCTGTAACAATATGAGATAATGAAGGGATAGCAAAAGAGATGAGAGATTACATAGTATATTAAGGACAACAATCACTCATTATATGGCTTTTGTTTCTATATCCTGGAGGTCCTTTCATTTAATGTCATACTATATGGCCTGTGTATCTAGGTTTTGCTCTATTGCAAATCTCTGCTAAGAGAGCCCAAGGTTTCTACTGATTATGACAAATGAGGGAAACCATTGAGCCTATGTTCCTTTTGAGTCCAGCTTACTTCACTTAATATGATTTTTTCCAAGTCTTTCCATTTCCTTACAAATGGGGCAATGTTTTTCTTTCTGACAGCAACATAGAATTCCACTGTGTATAAATACCACATCTTGTTGATCCACTCATCACCTGAGGAGCAACTAGGTTGGTTCCCTATCTTTGCTATAGTAAACAGTGCTGCAATGAATATCATTGTGCTAGTGGATTTAGTATGTCCTTGTTTCTGGATGATTGGGTAAATGCAAAGGAGTGGAATTGCTGGGTCATAGGGAACAAAGAGTTTCTAGTCATTGAGACTTTAAAAAAAGGTGGGGGTCAGGGTAATTAGCAAGTCTTCCCCCTGATTTAAGCTTCCTGTAATCAGAGAACTATTCATCCCCAATCCTACATCTTCTGATTATACACACATATTTAAAAATAGAGGTCAGTAAAAGTAACCTATAAGTATGGTAAAGCTAGTTTCTGCAGTCATTAATTTTAACTTTATGAGTCAGTTTTTTGGGGGTCAGGTTGTTTTTTTAAATGAACAATCTCTCACTTATTAAATTCCTTCCGTTGTTTCCTGCATTGTCTCTAGTCTTTTAAGGTCCATTCTTCTGACTTGTTTTTGCTGTGTTTGTGTATTTATTAGAGGCTAGTGATCTGGAACTATTCTTTCACAAATAAGTGTCATCTTGTTACACAAGATTTTCTTCGGAAATTCTGTGACTTCACTGTTTTCTGCTTTGAGTGGTATCTTCATTACAAGCATCTGAGAGTCTCATCTCTGGGCTTTACTGATTGTGCCCATCTGCTTTCCATCTCACATCCATCAACTCATATCTCTTTGTAGCTTACATGTCTCTTTAGTTTGCTTTAATCTGAATTTTACCACTTAATATGTTTTTGTTCACATTTTAGTGGTAATTCAAAAGGATAGAAAGAAAACATATATATGTAACCTGAGTATTTAATCTAAATAGCCTTTTCCAATATATCAAGCTTCAACATCATCCACTTGAATTTTATGAAAGCTTTCTCCATATCTCTCAATACTGGGGATGTTCCATGGTATTTCTGTGAAACAAAGGATGTATCTATTTTCACCACTTTTCCTGCTAGCACCTTACCATTTTGAGCCACAGATCCATTTCTGGTGTTCTGGCAGTTAATTGGAGATGAAAGTCTCACAGACTTTCCTGCCCTGGCTGGCTTTGAATTGTGATCTTCAGATCTCAGCCTCCTGAGTAACTAGGATTACAGGTGTGAGCCACTGGTGCCCAGCTTGTTTTACTTGTTAAATACTGTTGTGTACAAAGAATTTTTTTTATTTACCATCTTTAAGAAGCATGTGGTCTGCCAGGAGTTTGGCCTAGTGGTAGAGTGCTTGCCTAAAATGCACGCAGACCCCGGTTCGATTCCTTGGTACCACATACATAAATTAAAAGCCAGAAATGGTGCTGAGGCCCAAGTGGTAGAGCTCTAGCCTTGAGAAAACCTAAGGACAGTGCCCAGACCCTCAGCACAAGCCCAGGACTGGAAAGAAAAAAAAAAAAAGAAGAATGTGGTCTTGGGGAAGTAACAAGAATTCAGGTCACCATGAAATGTGACCTTGAACAAGGAGATATATGGCAGAGTAGAGATGCAAAAACAGAAAGTAAGAGAGCAGAAAAAACGTTTGATGTCATGAAACTTGATATATTTATGTTAAAGATAGTGCATCCTCCTTGTGAAGAATTTTGTGTAGGGACCACGATGCGAGTACAGGGGCTTGAACACAGGACCTCATGTTTTCATTTAGCTTTTTTGCTCC
The DNA here is from genome assembly GCF_031878675.1 of Megascapheus bottae. Taxonomy (NCBI): domain Eukaryota; kingdom Metazoa; phylum Chordata; class Mammalia; order Rodentia; family Geomyidae; genus Megascapheus; species Megascapheus bottae. Next base: position 9,780,645 of record NC_143517.1, on the reverse strand, counting down.
AAAGTGGTGCTCTATCACTTGAGCTATGCCTCTTCTCCTAGCTTCTTGCTGGTTAATTGGGGATAATAGTCTCATGAGTTTGTCTATCTGAGCTGTCTTCGAAACATGATCCTCCAGATTTCAGTCTCTTGCATACTTGGGATTACAACTATAAGCCACTGCTATTCAACAAGAACTTCACCTTTTGGCATCATTTTGACTCATGGGATAGAGAGGAGTGTATCATTCAGTATATGTTTCACAAATGTCTTTTCAGTTACAGGCTGGGAAAGCACTGCAGTGTCCGCTAGTTTAATGCCAGGGCCAGCTGGCAGCAAACCAGGGTTCGCAGATTGGGATTCCTGAAATAGGGGCAAGGACTAGGAAAAATTAAAAGAGAGACAAACAGATGGAGTTCGGGAGGTCTGCAGCCCAGTTTATTTCAAGTCCGACCTTAAATACTCTTCTTAAAACTAGGGAACTGCCAGAGGCTACATTCATACAAAATAGTAAATAAGTCACATATAGGATAAATGAGAAAGGATTAACATTACTTAAAGTCATCCTGATAAGAACTGATTGACATTGCTTAAAGTTATCCTGATAAGAGTTACTTCCTTGTGTATACAGTTGTGTAGGTCCAAGGTCAGGTCCAAGGTCATTGACCCCACAGTAGGTCCCCAACAGTTTAAAAGTATTTTCTTCTTAAAGCCTTCAGAAAATATAACAGAAAGGTCTTTTCCCCCCACTTAGGTTTTCCTTGCTGCTGCTTAACTTGGAGGAATACTACTTTGAACAGCACACCGCTACTTATGTTCAGCATGTGGCCAGCGTGGAGGAAAGGTAAGAGAGCTTGTGAAGGCCTGTGCCCTAACTTACAAACCCCTGTGATGCCTGATACTGGTAAAACTCAATGTAAGACCACAGAGGGATTTAACTCTTCTTTATTATCCAGAATAAAATAGTAGTAGTTTTTGTTGTTGTTGTTGTTGTTTTGTTTTGTTTTTCCTCAAAACAAAAAGGACTCATTCTTGCTTCTGCAGAGTTCTGCAGAGTTCTTCATCCTAGGACTGTATGTAGGAAACAGAAATGAGCACATAAGGTCATTTGCTGATGTAATTGGTGATCGATACAGGGGTGTCTGTATTTGAAAATGTCTATAAATTATATAATTTTATTTTGAAAGTTATTGTGTAAGTTTGAGTATTAAAGTGCATACAGTAACTCAAAAATAACCTAGCATAAATTTCAAAAACTCTTTGAGAGATTATAAACCTTCAATATGGTGAATTTCCCCATCTATGTACATGGCACTGAATATGGAAAGCTAAGGTAAATATTTCCTTCCCATAAAAGAATAGGGTGTGTTTCTTTAGGAGATGGGCAAGGAAGAGACTTTCTCAGAATATAAAACTGAGTTTTTTAATGTTATTTGTTCGAAGTTTGTTTCTAACCAGTAGGCACTTTAAATTAAATGTATATGTGGATATACAGTTGTCCCCCTGAATCCAGACAGCATTGTTTCTTAGGCCTACACAGACGCCAAAATTCTTGAGTGCCGAAGCCCCTTCTGTAAAATGGCCTAGTATTTGCATATAACTTATACACATTCTCCTATTTAAGTTGCCTATAGGTTATAGTGCCTATTATACAACTTCATTCTCATGGATTCAGTACTCTGTATATAGCAAAATTCAAGTTTTGCTTTTATAACTTTCTGGAATAAATAAATTGGTCTGAGGTTAGCTCAATCTGTGGATATGGGACTTAGGGTATGGATGGCCAGCTGCAATTGGTTCAGTTAAGTCAAGGAGACAAGAGTATCTTAGGATGGACAAAGTGAGGGAACTGACGAGGACATCAGTGAGTGACTACTGAAAAAAACAGAGTCCCACTGGAGTTGAAGTGATTTTAAAGAACAGAGTATCTTTAAAATTATACCTAGAGACAAAATGTTCTCTTGAAACTGACCATGAGGTCATTTCTTTCTACTTTTTCATTTCATTTCATTATCTCCTGACCTAACATCTAACTACGTAATAAACAATTGTCTTGGTTTGATCCATAAAAGAAAAATAAAGTGTGTAAATTTTCATTAGATTCAGGCAGCTGAATGAATAGCAAAAATGAATAGCTGCTCCCTGAAATGCTTGAGGATGTTTCTTTCCAAAACTTACTAAGGCCACAAAAAATGTCCCAGGAAAAATATAAAAATGAAAAAGTCCATATCAGGTTAATTTAGTATTATAATACTTGCTTTGTAATCTTAAAAACTGCTTAATTGAGGCCATGAAATTTTTTTTCTGAAGTTTCGCCCCAAAATCACTGTCAAGGGAATTTTATGTGCTAAATTCAAACTTAATTTTTCTATTATTATAAAGAACAGCAACAAAGAAACCTTTTACCTAATCCATTTTAACTGCTTAATATTGCAGAATTAAAAGCCAACAGTATTTACTAAAAACATGGTAGACAAAGCATTTGGTGATGCTCCTTGTCCTTAATTTTCTTTGTAGAATAGTTGTGAAGACAAAATAAACTAATAAAGTTGGAATGTTACCACATGCACAGATTTCCCAAACTTCCAGGATGGTGGAGATAAGGGGAGGTGGTTGTTATTTTGTTTCCAGACTGTCATATTTTTCTTTTTAATCATGTTGTTGAACTTTTATTAGCTGATGTCTTAAAGTCTACTTTCTAATTAATATGCATCATTACCAATGTGTGACCCTTCTATTGTGATTCCTAGGAAAATCAGAGGATCTTTAAAAATATGTTCAAAGTCAGTTATTTTTGAACCAGATAAAATCTCCCAGCCCATCATTAAGGTAAATACATTTTAAATGTGAAAAAGAAACATGCCTATAGTTTTTTTGTATACATTATCTTTGCTTACAGTACTTTCTCTAAATTTTACCTAGATTCCTTTGAGAGATTGTATCAAAATAGGAAAATATGGAGAAAATGGAGCCAGTAGACACTTTGCTAAGTATGTCCTTTTTACTGATTGTTTAATTTTACTTCAGTCAAAAAGTTTTATATATCTGATGACTTTTATCTACATTCTAGGGAAAAATCAGGGGGAATTTTACTCATTTTCAATCAGGTAAGAAGTACCTTCCAACTTACATGAACATTGGTACATATATATGTGTGTGTTTATAATTTTTCATATGGCAAAATTGGTAGAAATATAAAATAAAGACTTAGATTAGATGTTTAAATGTCTTTAAATTTTAATCACTAAGAAATACATGCATTTATATACATGCAGCGAGTTATAGGCTTGTGGTTTTTTGTTTTTGTTTTTTTTGGGTCAGTTGTAGGCTTGAACTGTGGGCCTGAGGGGTGTTTCTGAGCTCTTCAGCTCAAGGCTAGTGCTCTACCACTTTGAGCTACAGTACCACTTCCTAGGCTTATGGTTTTGATGTCTGCTCCCACAGTGTGGGAGGGTTGAGATGAAGGAATTGTAGTTCTTCCTGTGGCCTCCCAGTCATCTTAAAGATGAAAAGGCAGTGCCAACCTACTTAATGAAGTCAGCCTGACTCATGACAACCCAGCACTGATACAAGATGGATAGTCTTCTATCATGACCCTTATGCTACAGTCTTTTATTCAATCCAGATAGACAGACAGATTGATTGATTGATTTTTTTCCCCCCCAGTTCTGGGGCTTGAACTGAGGTCCTGTGTTCAATGCTAGCACTTTACCACTTGAGCCACCGCATCACTTCTGGCTTTTGGGGGGTTTTTGTTTTGTTTTTTGTTTTTGAGTAGTTTATTGGAGATAAGAGTTTCACTGACTTTCCTGCCACCTGGCTTCAAACCATGATCCTCAGAACGTGACCTCCTGAGTTGCTAGGATGATAGGTGAGCCACTGGCACCCTGCTTCAGATATATTCTTTATTCATTTATGCATCCACTACTATGCTCAGTAGAGTACTGGCATTAGAGGACAGAGTAAAACATAGTTTCCTCCTTACATAATAGTCTATGTATGATTTTTTGTAAGAATGAAATGGGATCTACCATTTTCTTTTGGCTCTGGATTTTCCTTTCTTTCTTAAAAGGATACATTAGTTGTGTTGCCTTGACTCAAAGCTTTGAACTCAGGGCCTGTATGCTGTCTCTGAACTTTTTTGCTCAAGGCTGGCACTCCACCATTTGAGCCACAGTTCCACTTCTAGCTTTCTGGTGGTTCATTGGAAATAAGAGCCTCACAGATTTTTCTGCTCTGGTGAGCTTTGAGTCGTGGCCCTCAGATTTCAGCTTCCTAAGTATCCAGGATTACAGGCATGAGCCACCATCACCTGGATATTTACTTGTTTTTTAATTTGTTATACAAATGTGGTTTAACTCCACAAATCAGATGAGTACATTGCATTTTGACCAATGTTACCTTTTCTGTTGTTCTCCTTATCTTTGCCCAACCCATCTATAACCAAAAGTTATACAGCTCAATTTTTACATAATATATGCTGAATATAATGACTGTATTTGTTCAATTTTCCTCCCTCCTTCCATTTGGAATTCCAAGGTTTGTGTCTTACATTGTTCAGAGAAACATAAACCAAGAAAGTATAAGACAAGTTGTGGGAGACAAAGATACCCAGATGTCTTGGCTTCAAAACTTAACTCATAGCCTCTCACTTGAGTGCATGGAGGATTTAAAAAGAATAGACTCACATATAGGATGAGACTAAATGAAAGGATCTCTAGGATATGGAAACAAGAGCTTTATCTTGTATGATTGTTGTTCTTAATGTACTATTTTATTTCTCTTCTCTTTTGTTGTACTTTGGTTAATCTCATTTGTTACTATACCTGACTGTGTTACCTGATATATTGTATATATGTTTGATTACTTGAAATAGGAAAGGGAAGGGGAGAAACCAAGATGATTGGGAGAGGATGGGGAGAGGGAAATGGGGAAAAACATGAGAAGGGGTATCAATGTATGAGAAGTAATGCACCTACTATCTGGTAAATGTAACTGTAACCCCTCTATAAATTACAATAAAATTTTTTTAAAAAAAGAATAGACTCAGCTTGATGAGGATTGCTGAATGCTTTTTTTTGTAATGAAGAACACTTTTTAATATGTGTTGAAATTTGTTTTATGAAAACTAGGAAAATTCAGATTGGATAATTTTCTGCCAGCACTTTCTATTAAAAAAATAAAAGATATAAAATATTTAGGGAGATGTCTTCAACATTCTTATTGTCTATCTTGCACCAGTATTAATAATTCTGTTCAGCTCTGTATTCACATGTCTTTGTATCTTATCACTTCATGACCCTTTTCCCAGCCATTCTTTTTGACAAGAGAGGTGCCTTTTCAGTTGGAAATTACATTTTTGTTATAAAACTGATCCATTTTAGCAACGTTTTAATAACTTCAGGATTAGAAATAAAGCCCCCCAAGTCCTTTTTACCTACTTTTAATAGTTTGTAGAAGAGATTTCAAATCAAAGCAGCTGAAAGCCAGCCTAACATCAAGCTACTCATTCACGTATAAACTTCTCATATTAAGTGTACAACCAGGCAGCTTTTGTGTTGTTATTTTTTTAAACTATTACTTTCTAGGTTACAAGTCAGAAACATAATCTGATGCTCCAATTTTTTTGTTACTGCTAGAATAACAAGGTGTGTGTGTGTGCATGTGTTCACATGTTTGCATGTGCACACACAGGCATATGTGTGCTTGGGCATGCATGCAAGTATTACTTTTTTTTCACTCATTGATTCAATAGATATATTTATGGCCCCAAAGATGTAGATATTCAAAGCTTTACTACCTCCATGAACTTTTCTTTTCAATGGGAAAGACAGTCATATGTTCTCTCCAATGTTAAGTAATGATGAATGTTACAAAAAATGTAAATAAGACAAAAGGACATTAAAATGATAGAGAGCATTACTGTGTTACTTTTCATAGAGTGGTTAGGGAGTCCTTGCTGTGAAGTTGTCACAAGACCAGAGACTCTCAGGCTGGAGAGAAAGACTCTCAGGCTTAGAGAAAGAGAATCCCTGAGATCCTAGGGAGCCCTGGGGAGAATCACTGAGAAAGTTGTAGCACAGACGTGTGAGTACATGGGGCTGGGAGAGTCTAGAAAAGTGCTTTCAAGGAAGCTGGAACAGGGGAGCCTTATTCAGGTTTGAGAATAAGGGACAAAAGAGAAATCCACTTGGGGAGCTGGGAAAGAATTGACATCATCTGGTTTGTATGTGTTTGGAAATCTCTGGAGACTGGCAAAGAGCTGCCTATAGATTGTAAGGATGGAACAAGGAGATCTTGGAGGATTCACACCAAGTACCAAGTATGCCTAGCGTGCACAAAGCCCTGAATTCAATTCCTTAGTACTGCGTACACAGGAAAAGTGGCTCCGTGGCTCATGTGGTAGAGAGCTAGCCTTGAGAAAGCCCAAGGATAGTGCCCAGGCCCTAAGTTCAAGCACCAGAACTGGCAAAAATAAAAAATTAAAAAAAAAACAAACCCTAATCTGACTAGGTTAGTGGCAGGGCATAAAAACAATCAAGAAAGACTTATTTTGTACCTTTATTGCAGTAGAAACTTAGGAAGGAAGGGGAGGCTTGGTTTAGAATGTGAGATTTGCTCTACAGACCTCAAGAAAAGTCTGCGAAGCTGGGAATCACGTTTTTCTAGGCTTCAGTGAGAAAGCTGATGGTAGAAAGGTAAAATGGGAGAACTGAAAATTTCCAAAGAGTTTTTTTATGTCCTGGGACAGGACACGATTTGCCCGGGGCTCAGTATAGGCAGGGATGTCTAAAGACTTAACAGCTCAAAAGCATTAGCAGTTGGGAGGAAGGCTCAAAAAAGAGATAAGGAGCAGGCCCCCCTCGAAGCTATGTAGAAAAAGCTCTAGGAAGGGCTATGGGCTCTTCCATAGGCTCTGAGAAGGATAGCCAAGGAAGTCTTGAGAGTTGTCTGTTGGATTTGTGACCTGGAGGTCTTCTGTACTTCACATGTCCATCAGAGGAGTGGATTCAAAAGGGTGGTGGGTTGGCCAGGAGTTTAGCCTACCGGTAGAGTGCTTGCCCAGCATGCACAAAGACCTGGGTTTAATTCCTTGGTACCACATACATATAGAAAAGTCAAATGTGGTGCTGTGGCTCAAGTGGTAGAACTCTAGCCTTGAGAAAGCCCAAGGACAGTGCTCAGGCCCTGAGTTCAAGCCCCAGAACTGGCAAAAAAAAAAAAAAAAAAAAAAAAAAAAAAGGGTGGTGTGTTGAGAACCTGTTATGGGCCTGGGAGTAGGTACAAGCAGCTCTGGCAAACAGTTTTACCACAAAAAGGAATTAGAAAATAGCCAAAGGAGGATGTGAGACTACAGGGTGTGGTTACCTGTGGTTATCCTCTCCATGGAATGGGAGAGGATGCCAGATGCCAGTTACTCTTGGACTGCATGCGCCCCCCCCCCCGCCATGCTATGCCCTAATAGAGAAGCCGGCCTTTGAGACAGCCCTCCATTGTGAACAGAAGAAAGGCAGGGATGGGGTAGAGGCGTGAGGAGGTCCAAGGTTTGGCAGATGCTGTTGCTTGTTCTACGGAATTAACATAAGCAGTGAAGCCTAGCCGCCCAGTATGAACACTGTGCACCCAGTGTACTTGAAGGAAGAGATATTTTGTGTATTTCCTACCAATGCCTGTTTAGCCCTTTCTCATCTAAGCAGCACCTAGATGAGCATCCTTCTTTGTCTGTTTGGTGCAAATGATAACATTCATTTACCCAATAACTGTTACTATTTTGCTGCCTTGCTGGATCTCTTTAGTATTTTAATATCAGAACTTTAAAATCCTACTAATACTGATGAAAATACTTTTGCAAATAGTGAGTAAAAACATTTCATTTTATAGCATTCTAATGTATACTTACTCTTGACAAGAAAAGTTTTTGATATGACTTTACAAGTATTGATTTATCTTTCTCAGGTATATTTCATTAAAGAACATAATATTGTTGCACCATATAAAATAGAAAGGGTAAGTAAAGTGTTTCAAACAATCCCGAAAATTTATATAGTGATTTTAAGCAGTAAGATTTTGTGATTCTCTTAACACTTTTAATCAAATCTAATAATTTAGTACCTCAGAGATTATCACACAGTTAAAATTATCCAAGGGAGCTACAGACTTGAGTCCAAGAACATTCAATTAACTTGGACCAATGCCTGGTTCTTACAACTGGAACAATGTCTAGTTCCTTAGGACTTTTCTTTTTTTGCCAGTCATGGGGCTTAGGGCCTGGGCACTATCTGAACTTCTTTGTGCTCAAGGCTAATGTGCTACCACTTGAGTCACAGCTCCACTTCTGGCTTATTCTGTGTATGTGGTACTGAACCTAGGGCTTCATGCATGCTAGGCAAGTACTCTACTACTCTACTACTAAGCCACCTTTCCAGCCCTCCGCAGGACTTTTCAAACAAGCATAAAGGCATTCTTTCAACAATTCCTCCTCCTCCTCCTCCTCTTCCTCCTCCACTTCCTCTTCCTCCTCTTCCTCCTCTTCCTCTTCTTCCTCTTCTTCCTCATCCTCTTTATAATTTTGTACTGGTCCTGGCACTTGAACTCAAGGCCTCCATACTGTTCCTGAGAGCTTTTGTGCTCTAAGGCTAATGCTCCTAACCACTTGAGCTACACCTTCACTTCTGCCTTTATGGTCAATAATCGGAGCTAAGAGTTTTAGCCAGGTTGGCTTCAAACTGTGAAGGGGTGTTTTTTTTTTATAGGACTTGGGGACATGGCTAACTCTGAATTACAAATGTCACTCTGGGAAAATACAGCTTCACAGGCTGAATGGTGGCCTCAGTTATATGGTCAGCAGTTCATGGAAGGCAGAAACTGTATGTGTAGTGTTTTATAGGTGTTTTACTCAAAAATGATAAGGACTGGCTTAATCACCCACAGGAGGTGCTGTAGTCATTTTGAGCAAGATAATTCTTGACTATGTGGGATTATCCTTTCTTATCGCCTCTTCCTACCTCTCATCTCTACTCTTCTGTTGTTGTAACAGTATCTGGGTACATTAACAAAATCTTCTGAGACTTTTTCCTCACTACTCGTGGGGTGCTTTCCCTCTGAAATCTCTACTGAGACTGTCTGTACTACAAGTGCATCTAGGGTATAATCTGTCCACTTACAAATGTGTGTACTAGGATTCTTTAGAAAAACAGAGCCTGGGGCTGGGAGTTTGGCCTAGTAGTAGAATGCTTGCCTAGCACTCACAAAGACCAGGGTTCAATTCCTCAGTACCACACACATAAAAAAAAAGCCGGAAATCGTACTGTGGCTCACGTGGTAGAGCTCTAGCCTTGAGAAGGATAGCACTCAGACCCTGAGTTCAAGCCCCAGAAAGAAAAGAAAAACAGAGCCAATGGGATGTATATGTATGTGTACTCACATACATGCGAATGTATGCCACATACACATGTGGACACATAAGGATATGTGTAAAAAGATTATTATAAGAAATTATCTCATGTGCTAGTTGCTAAGACATCCAGCCCCAGGCGGGCTAATGTTCTAAGTTCTATTTTAAGTTGAGGAAAGACCAGTAATCCAGTTTGAAAACAATGAGTAGTTTTTCTTTACACTTAAATAATTTATTCTAGGCAGGCCCTAGACAGATTAGATGAGGTCCACATATCAAGGGATAGTCACTGTGCTTTCTTCATTCTATACATTATTCATCTCATTCAGAAACATTCTCTCCCATACATACCTAGAAATAATATTTCAACTCTATGTGACTGGTTGTCATAAAACCTATTAACCCATCCTCAGAATACCTAGATATATGAAGTGACAGAACTGAAGATAGAAACAAACATCAGCATAGGGATAGTAGGAGATTCTCATACCCCACTTTCAACCATGGGGAGAACATTGATGAGGGAAACAGAACTTGAACACTGTGGACCTAATAGACATATGCAGAGCATCTCCTAAACAACCATAGAGCACAAGTTCATCTCAAGCATATAGGATATTTTCCAAGACAAAGCATATCATTGGTCATTTAAATCTTTACAAATTTAAGAAACTAGAGCTCAGAAATTCACAGATATATATGTATTCATTAAACAACACATTTCAAACAACAGTAGATCGAAGAAGGACAAGAAGCAAAATATCTTAACATAAATGAAAACAAGGCAAAACAAAACACCAGTGTACTACAATATGAGATTAGAAACCGTTTTGAGAGAATTTTATAAGGATAACTGCCTCCATGAAAAGAAAAGAAAGACCTCAAGATAAAAACCCTAACTCTACCTTTCCAGGAGTCAGAACAAGAACAGATTTTAGTCCTCAGCAGTGGAAAGCAATGAGTCTGTAGCCTCCTTGGGGCTCTCATTCCAGAGACCTTAAGCAGGAACAGACAGAGTGTTGTCTGGTTGTGCAGGTGTTGTGCAGATTATAGTAAATGGCAGGGCTGGCTTGTACCTTTTCTCGTTGTTTTGAAATTTTCCCCTTTTGCCAGGGCAAAATGGAATACCTCTTTGAGTTGGATGTTTCTGGGAAGGTAGAAGATGTTGTGGAGACATTGCTGCAGGTAAGCCCTTGCAAGACTCAGTCACTGAGGCAGAAACTGTTTTTGAATTTGAAATTTTCTTCTTGCCTACATTTGTTTTTTTTTTTTAACTCAGAGTCTGGACATTGTCCCTTAGCGTGTTCACCCTGCTGCTCTATCCCTTAAGCCAGAGCTCCATTTCCTGCTTTTCTGGTGGTGGTTAATTGGAAATAAGTCTCAAGGATTTTTCCTGCCTGTGTTGGCTTTGAACTTGGATCCTCAGTTCTTTGCCTTCTGAGCCACTAGTGCCCCACTTAACCTCTCTTTAAAATAGCTTGCAGGGGGCTGGGAGCATGGCCTACTGGTAGAGTGCTTGCATAGCATGCAGGATTCCTTAGTATCACATACGCAGGAAAAAAAAAAAGTAGCACTGTACTTCTCACCAGGCACTGGTGGCTCACACCTGTAACCCTAGCTACTCAGGAGGCTGAGATCTGAGGATCACGGTTCAAAACCAGCCCAGGTACAAAAAGTCTGTGAGGCTCTTATCTCCAGTTAACTACCGGAAAACTGGAAGTAGCACTGTGGAACACAGTGCTAGCCTTGAGCTGAAGAGCTCAGGGTCAGTGCTGAGGCTCAGAGTTCAAGCCCTAGGACTGACATAAACAAACAAACAAAATAGGTTGCAGACTTACTTGAATACATTGAATTTGAAAACTGAGTATTAGGAGCAAGCCATAGACATATCAGAAATCCTATTGAGCATTACTGTTGCTTCATGGTGTGATAATGTTCATTGCTTCTTAAGAAGTAACTTACTGTCACCTTCCAGGAAAACTAATCGCGTGTGTTTTTGATATTGTAGCTTCACAGAGCATCCTGCCTTGATAAACTGGGTGACCAAACAGCCATGGTAAATCTTCTTACATTTTTCTTTTTTGGTTGTAAATTTACTTACATTGATATTTTACTACACTTACTTAATGGTTTCTTCTCACAGATAACAGCTATCTTGCAGTCTCGTTTGGCTAGGACATCATTTGATAAAAATAGGTACGTTGTTTTTGTTTGTTTGTTTGTTTTTCAGATTTTGTTTCCCCATTAGGAAAACAGTGGATAGTTTCCTTGTGGGCCTCATTGAGCATGTTCAAAATGGCCTTGGGTTTTGGATTGCCAGCACTGCAAACAAAAAGAAATATTGAGAAGAAAAGAATATGGGAAAGCAACGCTGAGGTTGTCTTTGAGAATGCTTCAGCTTAAGAACATGAGGACTCTATGGGACTTCCTCCACGTTCCTCCACTCAGCTATCTGTCATCCAGGAGTGACAATTACTGGCACCAGCACAGTTCAAATTATCCCAGTTCATGCCACTGTTACCTTCCACTCAGAACACGACTCTTAGTCTATCCACTTGACTCTTGACTCCCTGTCTTCTCTCCTGTAGCTCTCATTATCTATGGATCAAATGTCCTTTTCAAGCCTGCTCTTTCTAAAAAACCTGTTCATCATCTCATTTGCCTGTTGAAAGTTCTTCAAGATGTGCCACTGCCTTCAGTAGAAGTGAACACTTTTACATGAGCACAACTCTTGGATGCCAGGGTTTTTCAGTACTCCTATTGGCTAGTTGTTCAGTGCTCTAACTTCTTACCACATTTGTTGGTTGTAAATCAACTTACGTTGATATTTTACTTATGTCTACTTTTTTTTTATTATTTTTTTTATTGTGGGCCTTGAATTCTGGGCCTGGGTACTATCCCTGAGCTCTTCAGCTCAAGGCTAGTACTCTACCACTTTGCGCCACAGAGCCACTTCCGGCTTTCTGATGGTTAATTGGAGATAAGAGTCTCGTGCACTTTCTTGCTTGAGCTGGCTTTGAACTGTAATCCTCAGATCTCAGCCTCCTGAGAAAGTTAGGATTACAGGCATGAGGCCACCAGCACCTGCCTTTATGTCTACTATTGTTTAAAAAATGGTTCACCTCTTGGCTGGGGGTTTGGCCTAGTGGTAGAGTGCTTACCTAGCATGCATGAAGACTAGGGTTCTATTCCTCAGTATCACATACATAGAAAAAAGCCAGAAGTGGTTCTAAGGCTCAAATGGTAGAGCTTTGGCCTTGAGAAAGTCCAAGACAGTGCTCAGGCCCTGAGCTCAAGCCCAGGATTGGCAAAAAAAAAAAAAAAAAAAAAAGTTCACTTCTTACAATTTCCTCTGCTTACAACATGTACCTTCTTCTCCTTTGCACATGGCCAACTCTTATTTTACCTTAGCTGTCAGTTCTTCAAGATAGTGTTTTTGCTTGTGCAAGTTACATTAGGGACTTTCATTATCATGTCCACAGGGATGGAGAGTGATCTTATTATTCTAATGGGTTTTGTATTGATTTTTTAAGAATACTAAAGTGGGCAATGTATATTCTGCAAATAATGGTAACTTTATAGTCTCCTATTCACTTATTGTTTCTTCCTTAATATTTGGTCTATTCGAATTTTCATCTTTGCGTATTCTATGTTCATGGAAACTTGATGGCTAATAGTTCAGGATCCCACATCTTATTTTTCTATTTTAACAATTTATTCATTGTTCTTGGTCCAACTTATTTCTTTTGGATCAGCTTGTCAGTTTCTATAAAATGAAGTCTTTGGATTTTCTTATGATTGTAGTGGGGTTTTTTTTTGTATTGTTTTGGGGTTTCTTTGCCAGTCCTGGGCACGAGCTCAGGACCTGAGCACTCTCCCTGGATTTTCTCAAGGCTAGGGCTCTACCACTTGAGCCACAGCACCACTGGCTTTTTTTCTATGTATGGGGTACTGAGGAATCAAACCTAGGTCTTCGTGCATGCTAGGCAAGCACTCTACCACTAGGCCAAACTCCTGGCCGATCTATAGTGTTTTATCTCTTAAACTTCCTTCCATGGTTTTTCTTATGAGAGTCTTTTGTCTTATATTAGATTTTTTGTAAGTGTTATATTTTTGAGGGACTTATTAATGATCTGTCCTAAAACTTGATATTCTAATTGTTATTGATAGGTACAATGAATAGATTTCTTTTTTTTTTTTTGCAATGAATAGATTTCTATGTCCTCATCCTATTCCCATCAATCTGTGATTAGTTCCAGTAGTTTTAGATTGTTTATATGTGTACAGTCTCATTTATGAGCTATTGCCAGTCTATTTGCTAGCATTTTTATTTTGCTTATGTAATCATTCATGCATAGGACAAAGTAGAAAGCATTGGTTGAGTAAATTAATTCATTTATGGATCATTTTGTGCTAGGCTTTCATGAAGCTTATGTTTATAAATAAGACTACTTTGTAATATTGTTTTATTTCCATCTTTGTAAGATTTGGGAATTAGTCTCATCCTGACCTTTACCCTACATTATTACATGTTAAAGAGCTTACTACTAAAGCTATCTGGCTAGTAAGTGATTTTTGTGTTTGTTTCACTGCACAGTATTAATTTTTGTTCTAATTTTCTAGAGGCAGAGATTGTTACTTGGATTGCTGAGGTAGAAATAGTTTCCTTTCAAGAAAGGAACAGAAATAGAAAAAAATTTTCTTCTCTTGACTCTGAGTGTATACTCTGTTCAGTGATTTAGACTTCATTTCTGAGCATCAGCATGGTATTCATTAAAAATGTGGTTTGCGGGGCTGGGAGTTTGGCCTAGTGGTAGAGTGCTTGCCTAGCATGCACGAAGACCTGGGTTCGATTCCTCGGCACCACATACATAGAAAAAAACCAGAAGGGGTGCTGAGGCTCAAGTGGTAGAGCTCTAGCCTTGAGAAAGTCCAAGAACAGTGGTCAGGCCCTGAGCTCAAGCCAAGACTGGCAAAAACAAAAAAGAAAAATGTGGTTTGCTAGGAAGGTTAAAAATTTCTTAGTCTCTGGGCCGGGAGTTTGGCCTAGTGATAGAGTGCTTACCAGCATGCACAAAGCCCTGGGTTCAATTCCTTAGTGCCACATACACAGAAAAAGCTGGAAGTAGCAGTGTGACTCAAGTGGCAGGGCCCTAACCTTGAGCAAAAAGTGTCCGAGGACAGTGCCCAGGCCCTGAGTTCAAGCTCCAGCACTGGCAAAAAAATAAAATTAAATAAAAAAATACAATTATCAGTCTCTGAAATGTTAAACTGAGGAATTCCAAGGATATTTTTGCAATTATGAAATGAAGTATCTTAATACTTTAGACTTTCTGAAACTATTGCAGTATTCTATATTTTCCCCCCCAAAAAACCCCAAAAACAAACAATAACAAAAAAAAAAACCCTGATGATAAACTTGCCATCCTTTCATCATTCTTTTTTTTTCCTTGCCAGTCCTTGGGCTTGAACTCAGGGCCGGAGCACTGTCCCTGGGCTTTCCTCAAGGCTACCACTTGAGCCACAACACCACTTCTAGCTTTTTCTGTGGATGTGGTACTGAAGAATTGAATCTAGGGCTTCATACATGGTAAGCAAGTACTCTTATCACTCGGCCGAACTCCCAGCCCGAGCTTTCATCATTCTTAATAATACTTTTGCAGAAAGAAAACTTAATACTTCCTGACCACTATTTATGTAGCTCTTAGATAGTCACTTATAATGCCAGGGAGGTTTTACAATATGCAGGATGTGTATGTAAATGCTATACTATTGTATATAACACCAGTGGATTTTGTGTGTATGTGTATATATATGTGTGTATTAATATATATATATACTTAGATATTATATTATGTACATTTTATATATAATTAGTTATATACTATGTATGTGTAATAGTATATGCATGTTTGTGTGATGTAGGCAATATATAATTCTTGGATCATTAGAAACTGAATTGTTAGGCATCATGGCATTACCCTGTGAGTCCTTCAGCATAAATCCATTGGCATAGATCCATTAAGGGGTATTGTTCTTTATCTCCTGATACCATCTAATATGTAGCTACATATTTACATTTCTCTCTTTTTTTTTTTTTTGCCAGTCCTGGGGCTTGCACTTAGGGCCCGGGCACTGTCCTTGAGCTTTCTCTACCACTTGAGCCACAGCACCACTTCCAGTTTTGGTGTGTATGTGGTCCCAAGGAATCAAACCCAGGGCTTCATGCATGCTAGGCAAGCACTTTACCATTCAGGCCAAACACCTGGACCTTCCCATTTTTTAATTCTCAAAATATCCTTTTAAAATACTTTGATTCGTTACCAAGACATGTGAAAGGGTATCAATGTATGTGAATTAATGCACCTTCTATCTGGCAAATATCATGTAACCCTTTTACTAATTACAATAAAAAAAATAAAATAAAATACTTTGATTCGAGATTTTTATAAAAGGGCAGGATAAAGCAGCATTGTCTTTATGTCTTATCCAGTGTTCCCCATTATTATATGCTTAGTATGGAGGTACTCCTAAATTTCCTTCAGAAAATTCCAGATATTTCCCTGTTACTACTGAAAAATTATCCAATTATTTTTATTGGTATATAAAAACAATATAATTTTTAAATAAAATATTAGATAACTTTCTCAAATTTACTCATGAGTCCTAGAGGAATTTTTCAGAGTTCACTCAGTTCTCATATCTGTAGTCATTTAGTATGTAAATAATGACACTTTGAAAGAAATCTCTGTTCATGTGGGTTATAGGCTTGAACTCAAGGCTGAGGCACTGTCTCTTAATTCTTTTTGCTCAAGGCTGGTGCTTTATACTTTGAACCATAGCTCCACTTCTGGTTTTCTGGTAGTTAATTGGAAATAAAAGTCTCATGAATTTTCCTACCTGAGCTGGTTATGAACTTCCATCCTCAAATCTCAGCCTTTTGGGCAGCTAGGATTACAGGTGTGGGCCACTAGAGTTGGCTATCCCTGTGGCTTTCTTTTTCTACTTCTTATCTTATTGTACTGTCTTAATAATAAATGTGGTGGAAAGGATACATTTGTGTTCTAGAACTTAGAAATTGTTTAATGCTTTCTTGTTAAAGAGAGATACTGGCTCTGGTTTTTCCATAGATACTTTTTAAAAAGTATTGAAAGCTTCTATTTCGTATTACTAAAAGTATAATTTTAATTGTATTTTTAAGGTTATATCAGTTACATAGGGGGAGATTTCACTGTTGTATCTCATACATATTTACATTGTATTCTACTTGATCTCACCTTCCCTGCCAGACACTACATGGATGCTTTTTATCATAGTGAGAAGGTGCCCTTTTGTTTTCAGTTTGCTGTGATCATACTTTGTCAAACATCTTTTCTGTGTTTATGGACATTATCATATTTTCCTTTGTTTGTTCATACTGTGAATTACATTGATTGTTAAATCAGCTTTGTATAAGTGTAATTTGAGATCATGATGTACTGTCTTCACATATTGCTGAATTGCTTTGTTGCTGTTTCAGGAAGTATTTTTGCATCTATATTCATGAAGGATATTGATCTTTCATTCTCCAGTAATGTTGGAGGTTGGTCAGGTTTGGGAACAGGGCTCTGCTGATCTCATATGTTTGTAGCCATTTCTTTACTATTCAGAAAGTGCGGGTGGGATTGGTGTTATTTCCTTCTTACATTTTTAGGATTTATAGGATTTATTTTATTTAGGATGCCCAAGTTTTCTTGGAGATTTTGTACTATTTTTTTTTGAGGAAATGTTATTATGTGTAGCCCTGTCTAGCCTCTAACTTAATATCTTCTTACCTCAACCTTCTGAATGCTAGAATTGCAGGTATGGACAACTAAGTTTGGCTTAATTTATTTCTAAACTAGATATAGGGCTATTTAGTTTGTTTCTTCTTGTACCTGTTTTGGCAAGTATAGTTTTAAAACAGTGTCCATTTCACTTAAGCTGTCAGATTTATTGGCATATATATGTCAGCAGAATCCATAGTAGTGATTGCTCTGTGTGTGTGTGTGTGTGTGTGTGTGTGTGTGTGTGTGTGTATTTTGGTTTTTATGCTTTCCTTATTTTTACTTTTTTTTTATCGGTATTAGCCAGTATTTTATTGACTCTTCAAATAACAACCTTGGAATTAGTTGTCCTTTTTCTATTCTATTTTACTTAAGGCTGATTTCTATTTTTTTCTCTTACTTTCTTTAGATTATGAAGGATAGACTTCCATTGGCTTCTTGAGAACAAGGCCAAGCTAGCTGACATGATACCTTCTTTTGTAATAGAAGCACTTAAACCTACAAAACTTTCTCAGTACAGCTTTAGCAGTATTGGACCCATTTTGTTATATTTGCATTATCATATAAAATATTTTATAAATACCATCCATCCATATATGATTAGAGGAAGGCTGTGAGCCACCAGTGACTTAGTTTTGTTTTTTAAATGATCACTTTAACGATTTTTATTCCATGGTTTCTTATGCAGGGTCACAGGAACTGTTGTTACCTCTAAGTCCAGTGTGATTTCCTTGTTCATTCTGCTTTGAGATGCAGAATGTGTAAAGAGAAAACACGCACTATAATTAGCTAGTGCAGTCATAACTTTCCTACTCTGTTTCCAATGTATATAGTCAGCCTGGGCATTAAAGACCGTGAGATGCTTTTCTCAAATTAATCACTAGAAAATCAGAAATGGTCCTGTGGCTGAAGAGCTCAGGGACAGTACTCAGGCCCAGAGTTCAAGCCCCACAACTGACAAAAAAAAAAGTACACTTCCATTTCTATTTGGACAACATTACTCCTTCCCTTCCTCTCCCAGTTTTTCCTTCCTATCCCTACCCACAAGTTGTATAGTGCAATTTTAACATAGTGTCCCTTGAATACCATTTCTGCATTGTTCATCCTTTGTCTCTCCATTTCTCTGCCTCCTTCTTACCCCCAAAAAATATAAACAAAGAAGAGACAAAGAAAACAAAAACAGCAACAAAGAAAAATCCTCTTGTTTCCATTTCCTCCTTTCCTATGCTCCTGACAGAGCCAACATTTGTGTTTCTTTCCCTTGAGTCTTTTGTTTTTTGAGCATAGATCATAGTGTCTTGTTCCTTCATGTGTCTTGTAAGTGTTTATGGTATGCCGGACAGTTTGCTTAAAAGGAACTTATAAAGACTGAACAAAACAATATTTACCTTCATAAATGTCATGCCTAACCTTTATTTTGTCAGGTTGCTTTACTAGGAAATAGAGTGAGACTTTATGGTAGCTCAGGCTAACTTCTCCCCACTGCTGCCTGCACAGTATTTATCTATTTATTTATTGGGGAGGGGCGATCTTGGGGCCTGAACTCTAGCCTGGGCGCTGTCCCTGAGCTCTTCAGCTCAAGGTTACTCCCCTACCCTTGAGCCAGGTCCCACTTCCCGTTTTCCATAGGTTGATTGGAGATAAGAGTTTCTTGGCTTCGTATTGCCCAGGCTGGCTTTGAACCTTGATCCTCAGATCTCAGCCTCCTGAGTAGCTAGGATTACAGGCGTGAGCCATCACACTGGCTTGCCTGCACTTTATGAAGGGAATGGTCTAGATTTTTCAAAGGGACATAGGATCTTGAGCAAATCACTTGAGCAACTCTGAAGATGGTTCTGTGCTTTAAGGTGGAGCCAGACACACCAGCTTTCTAAATGGTGGAGTTGAGTCTTCCTGTCACTGCAGTCAAGAGCCTTTTAACATCCTTGGGAGCTCTCTTTTCCTTCCCGCTCTTAAGGTGGCTTTCTCTGAAAAAATCTTATTGTACAACTCTTATTCTTACCTGTTTTAAGCTACTCTTTTCCTGCCACTTACCTGCCACTTTTTTTCCTCTGATTAAGTTCATTTAGGTTTCTCTGCATGCTCAGGTTTCTGATGGGTTTTAAGCATTGTGCGGAGTTGAGCTTACCAATTGGGTTTGGTCATTTCAGGGAAAGTTTCAGGGCTGTCTTTCCATTTTTACATGCTAGCTTAAAAAGCTTGTTATCTCCTGTTACTCACTAGATATTCATTCCTTTATTTTTTGCCAGTCCTCAGACTTGAACTCAGGACCTGAACACTGTCCTTGGGCTTTCCTCAAGGCTAGCACTCTACCACTTGAGCCACAGAACCACTTCCAGCTTTTTCTATGTATGTGGTACCAAAGAATTGAACCTAGGTCTTTGTGCATACTAGGCAAGCACTCTTACCACTAGGCCAAACTCCTGGTCCTTTATTCATTTTTGGTTAAGTGGAGTGATGTATGCTCTCATGCATACTAAATTACCACTAAGCTCTATCTTCAGCCCAGGAGATTTATTTTTAATATAGTGATTTAAATAATTACCCTAAAACATTATTTGCTTGTTTCCCTGTTAACTTAGTAAAATAATAAAAAGAATAGACTTTTCCAATGAGGTACTATATGGATTGGTATTAGAAAGCTCATCTTACCACAATAAATTCAAAAGCCAATATTTTATCAAACTAAGCTTTGAGTTGTTATATATTTGGAGCTTAATAAAAGTATGTATGGAATAATTGAAATCTATGCCAAAGACTATAATAATAGATCATTCTTTTTTTTTAAATTATAGATGTATTTATAAGTGGTGAGTTAGGTTAAATCAGTTCTTTTTTTTTTTTTTGCCAGTCCTGGGCTTGAGCTCAGGGCCTGAGCACTGTCCTTGGACTTTCTCAAGGCTAGAGATCTACCACTTGAGCCTCAGCACCACTTCCGGCTTTTTTTTTTCTATGTATGAGGTACCGAGGAATCGAACCCGGGTCTTCATGCATGTTAGGCAAGCACTTTAACCACTAGGCCAAACTCCCGGCCCTAAATCAGTTCTTTTATTGCTTTTAGTACTTGGATTTTGAATTCAGGGCCTGGTGCTTGTTAGGCAAGTAAGTGTTCTATCATTTGAGCTGCCTGAGGGTCTTGCTACAAATCTCAGGCTGGCCTGTATTCACAATCCTCTTATCTTTCCCTGCCATGGCTGGGATCATAATTGTATGCAGGGCCTAAACAACACAAAACTTGAAATTATATGAATGTAAGAATAGTTTCAAGGACAATTTGACAGGAATTCAAATAGTTATTTGATGTTACTTGTGTATATGTGCCTCTGTGATACATAGTATATCTTCTGTTCTTAAGAAATCAAGTTTTCATTTTACCGCCAAAAAGCATCAGCTTTATCCAAGTAGCTAAGTTATATCATGATGTCGCTCATTGAAATGTACTGTTTAGACAAATGTCTGTCATACCACCTAGATTGTGTAGCAACTTCTGACTTTTCTCATGTTGCAAAACATCTTTTCAGATTCCAAAGTGTTTCTGAAAAGCTACATATGGAATGCAAAGCAGAAATGGTGACACCGCTAGTGACAAATCCTGGACATGTGTGCATCACGGATACCAACCTCTATTTTCAGCCTCTCAATGGGTACCCGGTACGTAGACCACACGCCCAGGTCTGGAACAACCTCCATCTTTAGGTGAAGTTTTCTACGTGTTGCCCAACATGGTCCTTACACCTTTGAATTTTGGTGATGATGAAAATCACTTACTGCTTTCCAGTGCCTTTGTATTTGCCCAGCCTCCCTGTGAACACATACCTGAATTTACGCTTCTCTAGTTCACTTTTGGTATTCTGATACCCTTGCTCCCAGTGCTAGGAAAAGATGCCCTCTATGTCCAGATTTTAGTCAAGAATCACTGGGAACGTATTTTTCTCCTATGAAGCATCTCTGGAAAAGAAATGGATGTTTCCTGCACTCATCTAGGTGTCGGTGGTATTTGCCTCTATTTACTGTAAGCACAGTTGGTAGTAGATCCAAATCTTCTCTGAGGCAGCACTGGCATTATCCAGTCTACAAGACATGAGATAGAGATGCTGCAATCCAGTTTTACAAAGACTTCAGATTTAGGACTAGGCCACAAAGGAAAGGTAAATGTAGACTTCAAAAGCACTACTTATAAAGAGTTGTTACGTATCTAGAACTACTCCTTTTTCTTTTTTTCTTTTTCTTTTTTCCAGTCAGGGCCTGGGCACTGTTGTTGGACATTTTTTGCTCAAGGCTGCTGCTCTACCACTTGAGTCATAGCCGCCACTTCTGGCTTTTTCTGTGTATGTGGTACCAGGGAATTGAACCCAGGGCTTTGTGCACGCTAGGCCAGCATGCTGCCATTAGGCCAAACCCCCAGCCCCTGAACTAGTCTCTTTTTGAAGTAGATCCTTGAACAGAGAGCAATCCTAATACTCTCTCACCGTGCATTTGGGCTATTTGTCAGGCCTGCTTAACAACTCAGGAGTATTTTCCACTATTATTCATGGCACTAAAACAGAAGAGATGTTAGAAGAATTCTGTCCACTAGGTGGTGGCACATACTTGCCAAGTGTGCTTGTCTAGAGAGGCCTTCTTTATTAGTAGAATACATTCGGCTAGGCTACTACCATTATTGCTGCTCAAGTAAAACATTTATAGAAAAATATATAAGTACTCATTACACCTTCAGAATCCATTGTACAAGCACTAATCCCTTCCCAGGGCTCTGGGTGAGGATCATTAGCCGGAGTGAAAGACTTGAAGGTAGTTTCCACAATTATGTAACACAGCCTCCATGCTTCTACTTCTTCTCACTGGGAGAAGGGAATGGAAGCTTTGCCTTTGGGCCAATCACTTATAAATCTACTGGGTGTTTTTTTTGTCAGTCATGGGGCTTAAACCTGGGCACTATCCCTGAGCTCTTCAGCGCAAAGCTATCACTCTATCACTTGAACCACAGTGCCACTTCCGATTTTCTGGTGGCTAACTGGAGATTAGTCTCACAGACTTTCCTGCCTGGCCTGGCTTTGAACTGCAGTCCTCAAATCTCAGCCTCCTGAGTAGCTAGGATTACAGGCGTGAGCCACTGACACCTGGGTGTTTTAAAAGTTCTAGGGATTGAAGAAAGAGACCCTGCCTTTCATACCCTGAAATTGTTGAGATTGTGAAAGATTCTAACAAGATAAATGTGTACTAAGCAAACCATTGGTCTGGAAAAAAAAGCAGAACTCCTGCATATTTAGTGGTTATTTTTGCCCTTCAGTATTCTGCATCATCCAGCTGTCTCAATACCCTGACAGGTGATTGCATTGGTGTTTGGGAGGTACTGTGTCAGATGTAGATTACAAAACTGAAAAATGGCAAAGCAGAATGCAAAACCAGATGTGTATTCTGTTGAGCGTTCCCTTTCTAGTTCTTTAGACAATATACTGGGAAGATTTTATTACCCCCCCTCATATAATATTAAGTGATTTCTAGTTGTGTTAGAATGGTGATAATTTGACATTGTCTTTCTACTTTGTAAAGAAACCTGTGGTCCAGATAACACTTCAAGATATCCGCCGAATTTACAAGAGGAGGCACGGCCTCATGCCTTTGGTGAGTTCAAGTGCATTCCCAGGGCTAAGTGAATGGTTGCCATACCTTCAGTTTGGCTGGTGGCTTATGGACTTAACTCTTTATAAGGAAAAGTCTAAAAACATGCAAGTATATTATAGGCAGATGAACTTTTTATAGGCAAGTGCCTTTTTTTCTTTTGAGGAATTGATAAAGGAAAAGAGGTTCTGTTGCTTAAAAATATTTTTTGGCTATATAACATACATATTATATAGATTGATATCTGTGACATACAAACCCTCAATTGTAATTATATTCTGAAAGATCTATGTGCCAGTGATTGCATAGAGAGTCCCTTCTTGAATCTTGTTTGTTAAACATGGCACTTGAAATATGTAAAAATCAGTGTTAATAAAATCTTTCAAAAAAAAAAAAACATTGTTGGTTCCACACACATGAAGGCTCAGACCGAGTTTCTCACTACTAAATTCCTATGGTAATGTTTGTGAAGCACTCCAGTGCTGTTTACTCCCTTCTCCACACTGTGGCTAGTTCTCAGAGTAAATAGATTTTAAAGAAAATGACTCGAGTTTTTAGTGGGACCATAAGTCAGCCTTTGAGCATAGAAATCTGGGGAATCACTACTTGAATCTTGTGCACAGCCTTTTCCCTATTGTCTACCATGAACTTCATTCATCTTAACTTTAGAAAGCAGTGTCTATGGAAGTGGTGATCCTCTTTTACATGGACATCAGTATAAATTCATTTTCTTCTTTGAATAACTTGCAGACATTACAAAAGCATTGCAGACATTACAAAAGCATTGTAGAATTTTATCTTTATAATTCTTTTTTCTTTTGGGTCATGGGGCTTGAACTTGGCCTGGGCACTGTCCCTGAACTGTTCAGGTCAAGGCTACCACCTTATCCCGGGCTTGAGCATTGTCCCTGAGCTCTACAGCTCAAGGCTACCTCCCTACCCTTGAGCCAAGTCTCACTTCCCCATTTTCTTGAGGTTAATTGGAGAGAAGTCCTTTTGTGTTCGGCCTGGCTTTGCACCTTGATCCTCAGATCTCCTGAGTAGGTAGGAGTACCCTAGGATTACCCTTTAACACTTTTTACATTTTAAAATTTTTTTCCATGTATTTTTATTGTAATTAATAGAAGGGTTACATGATATTCACCAAATAGAGGGTGAATTACTTCACATACATTGATACCCTTTCTTGTCTTGGTCCCCATTTCCCTCTCCCCACCCCTCATCTTGTTTTCCTCCCTTCCCTATCTGACTTCAAATAACCAAATATGCATATATACAATATATCAGATAACAAGGTGAAATACCGTAACAATGAGATAACCAAGGACAGGGACAGCAAAAGAGATGAGAGATAACATAGTACATTAAGGACAACAATCACTCACTATATGGCTTTTGTTTCTATATCCTGGAGGTCCTTTCATTTAGCATCATTCTGTATGGCCTTATGGATCTAGGTTTTGTTTTATTGCAAATCTCTGCTAGGAGAACCCAAGGTTTCTACTGATTATGACAAATGAGGGAAACCATTGAGCCTATGTTCCTTTGAGTCTGGCTTACTTCACTTAATATGATTTTTTCTAAGTCTTTCCATTTCCTTACAAATGGGGTGATGTTGTTCTTTCTGACAGCAGCATAGAATTCCATTGTGTATAAATACCACATCTTGTTGATCCACTCATCAACTGAGGGGCATCTGGGTTGGTTCCATATCTTTGCTATGGTAAATAGTGCTGCAGTGAACATCATTGTGCTAGTGGATTTAGTATGTCCTTGTTTCTGGAAGGGTGGGTAAATGCCTAGTAGTGGAATTGCTGGGTCATAGGGGAGCTCTATGTTTAGTCTTTTTGAGGAACTGCCATACTGCTTTCTATAGTGGATGAACGAGTTTGCACTCCCACCAACAGTGTATTAGTGATCCCTCCTGGCCACATCCCCTCCAGCATCTGTTATTAGATTTCTTGATCCTGGCCATTCTAACTGGAGTGAGGTGGAATCTTAAGAGTTGTTTTGATTTGCATTTCTTTTATGTGTCTATAGGCCATTCTTATTTCTTCTTCAGAGAAGACTCTCTTTAAGTCTTTGGTCCATCTTTTAATACGATGGTTGTTTTTTGGAGATTAGTATTGGAGTGATTCAATTTTTCGAGCTGTTGATATATTTTAGCTATAAGGCCTTTGTCTGTTGTATGGTTAGTGAAGATCTTCTCCCACTCTGTAGGCTTTCTAGTTAATTTGGTAGCTATGTCCTTTGCCATATAGATGCTCTGAAGTTTAATGCAATCCCACTTTTCCAGCTTTTTTCTGATTTGTTGTGTTTCTTGGTCCTTATTAAGAAAGTTTCGACCTGTGCCAAGAAGACCTAATGTATCTCCTATTCCTTCTTGTAAAATTTTCAGTGTATCTGCTTTTACCTTGAGGTATTTGATCCATTCAGAGTTAATCCTAGTTTAGGGTGACAAAGGAGGATCCAACTTTAGTTTTCTGCAGATGCTTAACCAGTTCTGCCAGCATCACTTGTTGAAGAGGCTGTCTTTCTTCCTTTGTTTTTTGGGCTCCTTTATCAAAGATTAGGTGGCCATAGGTCTGTGGGTTAATATCAAGGTCCCCAGTTTTATTCCATTGGTCTTCAGGCCTGTTCTTATGCCAGTACCAAGCTGTTTTGGTCACTATAGCTCTGTAGTAGAGTTTAAAGTTTGGTGTTGAAATTCCTCCTGCGCTGTTCTTTCTGCTAAGAATTGTGTTTGCTATACGGGGTCTTTTATTACATATGAAATTTTGGATTACCTCTTCTATTTCTTTAAAGAATGACATTGGGATATTAATGGGTATTGTGTTGAATTTGTAGATAGCCCTTGGCAAGATTGCCATTTTCACAATGTTAATTCTTCCTATCCAGGAGCATGGGAGGTTTTTCCATTTCCTCAGTTCTGCTTTAATTTCCTTTTTCAGCATTTTCCAGTTTTCATCAAAAAGGTCCTTTATATTCATAGTTAATTTCTAGGTACTTTATTTTCTTTGAGGCTATTGCAAAAGGAGTTGCTTTCCTGATTATTGCCTCGTTCCTCTCATTGTTGGCATATACGAAGGCAGTTGATTTTTGAGGGTTAGTTTTATACTCTGCTACCTTGCCAAAGTTTTAATAATTTTTTATTAAAGAATTAACATTGATTTTTACATCATATTTTAAATGACATGTTTAACAAACAGATATTTAGGAAGGGAAACCTATATATAATCACTGGCACTTAGATTTTAGAACATAATTAAAATTAGGCTGGGGGTTTGTATGTCATAGATACATATTAATCTATGTAATACATTATGTCTATAGAGGCAAATTTTTATATCTATGTTTATATCATGTTTATATTTTCAGTACTATGTCAGGTTTTATTTTCATTTGCAGTATTGAAGCACTAGACACAGCCTGTGCCCTGGGTCATCTATTTTAAAATAGGCCATTAGGAGAACCTTTGAATTAAAATGACAGGTTTTTTTTTGGTTATACAAAAATTACCAGCACCATCACTGTACTAAGAATTCCAGACTAGTACATGCCTCCTTAAGAGAAATACATTACAAAATAGTATTGAGAACAATTACAAAATAGTACTGAGAACAAATTACATCACACAGATAAACTTTTAACTGTCTTTTAAACCTTTTTAACCCTCTTTTTACAGTTTCCTAAGCGTCCTAAGGAACCCGGGCAGGGCCTTCTAAGCCTAGCTGTAAACATTCCATCATGGACTCAGCAGAAGAACACTTCATGGCCCTTTACCTCATTTAGACCTTATAGAAGCCTAACTCCTGTTTGTAGCTCCAACAGTCTCCCAGCCCAAGAAAAGCCTGTGTCCCTCACTGCTCTATCTCAATAACAGTGCTTGCCTGTAGCAGATCAAATTTGGCATATTTCCTTTCTCCATTTTCCTAACAATACTTACACTCAGATTTTAAACCTAGATTTTAGCCAAACAAAATAAATCCCAAATTCCCTGATGTTTTTCTTAAGCCCGGATAACCTGATTACAGTGTAAACAACTTTATGCCTTAAAATACCAGATCTCACTTTGCAAATCAAAATATCCTCAAAAAGCCCTTCCCCCCCCCCCCCTTGGGTCTGTCTTGGGCCTTCACCTTAGGACCTGAGCACTGTCCTTTGCTTTCTCAGGATTAGAGCTCTACCACTTGAGCCATAGCACCAGGCTTCTATGTATGTGGTATCAAGGAATCGAACCCAGATTTTCATGCATGCTAAGCATGCACTCTTACTACTAGGGCAAACTCCCGGACCCCCCAAAATCCCTTTAAGTACTAAAACCTGATCTTTGGAGCTTAAATTCACTCACCTATTTCCCTTTGAGTGTCAAGTCTATTCTAGGAGTTCTTTGTTTTTCCTGGAGATATAGGGACATGAGCTGCAAATGCTGGCCCATTGTCCGATCCAGCTATCTGTAGGAGGCCATGCCTAGGCACTGCCTCCTGCAACAACGTCTGGGCCATCTCTTAATTGGGTAAGCCTCCAACTTACCTGAGAAAATGGCTTACAAAGACAAGCAAATACCTATACACGGATTTCCCTGGCTCTACCTCAGTGAAACCTAGTTCCCAGAACTCTCCAGGCAGAAGTCTCATAGCTCTCAACACTCCTTCTGGAATAGAGGTTTATCTACTCACTGGAAGCTGACACATCTAGAAACAATACCATACACAAGATTTTTTCAGGTGGGGAATAAAGTAGATGCATGATAATTGTTAAAGCTTCGTTTCCCTCATCGTGGGTGTTTTGATGTGCTTATTGCACAAGTTTTCCTAGTACATGAGAAATGAAAAATTCTTTGGTCTCCGAATGTCTTCACCCTGAAGGCAAAATGTTTAGAAGCATTTGTTCTTCCACCTGTAGGTCCTCATCTAAGTGAGCAGGCTTTTGAAGAGTTGTGGAAGAAGGGTCATGACTAAAACATTGCTAGGTTTTACCTCTCCTTTTGCTATTGGCCTGGATGTTTCATCAGTATCCTTGTTTCAGCTTTCCTTGAGGGAATCATTCCTTTTGTGGCCAGGGCAATGTATAATGGACACCTTCCAGAGGAGCCAGATTCTGTCCAACATTGCAAAGATCTGTTCCACATTGTTTTCCTGCTGAGGTTTATCGGCCCCTCATGGGCTTGAGCTGTGGCAAAAGCACACCAAGCATACCTGCTATCTGTGAAAATGTTTTATACCCTTTCCTTTTGTCTACCTTTCAACTTCAGGGTCATCAGTTCTGCTTTCTGGGCAGAGGTGCCTCTGCTTAGGGCCTGGAATAAGTTCTCAGGGGACCCAAGTCCTGAGCCAGCACTTTTTATTCCCCTTTGCTCAGAGACGGAAAGCCGGAAAGGCTTTTGCAAATTGGGAAGGGCCAAGGCTGGTGGCTCCTGCTTTAATGAGTTAAAGGCCTGTTCCTCTCCTAAATTGGGGAGGAGCATCTCCTCCAGCTGTAGTCAAATACAAAGGCTTAGCTACTTCAGCAAATCGTGGTTGAAGGGGGAGGTATCTTTAGAATGTCTTCAGTTCTCCTTTTGGACAGGGTTCACTGTTCTTCCTAAAGCTCATAGGCCAGCTAAGTAGCCTGGTATACAAAGTTGTGCTTTCTTTAGCTAATACCTTGTAGCTCAAATGCTCAAGTTTTTAAGCAAGTCTCAGGTAGCCTCACAAACCTTGCTTGAGTCTTCCAGGAGGAGGTCATCAACATTGTAGGAGTTACTTTTGGAAGTAACTCCAGTAACCAGTCAGGTCTTGACTGGTCTTTCTTAGGGCTTCAAAGCGTTGAAGAGTTCTTGAAACCTTGCAGAAGCCTTGCCTAGGTTAGCTAGCCAAAGAAGCTGCCTTTAGGGTCTGTCTATTCGAAGATAAAGATGAGCTGATTGGCTTTTGCCAAAGGCAGGCTTCAGGCTGTTTTTCGGTCACCCTGGTTTCAGTCTCCTGGAAGGTGATATCATGCAGCTTTGAAGACACTGGATGGCTAGCCCATTCCTCAGATATAAAGAGGATCTATAAAACCTGCTATCAGTCATTCCTCAGATGTAAAGAGGATCTGTAAAACCTGCTATCCATCATTCCAAGTGGTTTAATGAATAAGGAGAAGAGTTAAAACCTGGGCTTTTTAGAAAAAGGAGAGGGTAAGTCATCCTTGAGATTCCTGTGCTCTTGAACTGGAGGATCTGGTTTAGATGGCCAGGCTTCCCAAAGATGATCTTATGAACTGTGTAAAGGAGAGGTAGATTAAAGGAACCCTCAGATGGCCAGTTTACAGTTTACATGCTCACCAAGAGGGCCCGTGAGCACTAGCTCTACTCCTGAAATCAGAGAAACTTTCACGCATTAATTCCACCCAGATGTCAGTTGGCCTATGTTGTCCCATTGGTGAATGGAAACAGCTATGCAGAGACAAACAGTAAACAAAGGACCACACAAACAATCTTCAAGTGGGACTCAAACCCACCCAAAGTCAGCACTTACCTGTCCTGGTCCAGTTCTTGCTCATTTCAGGTTCAGTTCGGGTTCATTTTGTACACAGTGTAACTGGTGCCAACCTGTTTTAGTTGTAACACGAGACAGTTCACCAGTCTATTTCAACCAGTGCCAATTAGGTTCAGTTAGTCCAACAATGGGACAATGTCTCACCACCACCTCAAGTTGGGGTGTATAGCCGAGGCCAATTTACCCAGAAACCCATCCAAGGCCAGCACACACCAACCTGTTTCAACCAGTACACAAAACACCCACCAGTCTGTTTGAACTGGTACACTAGCATAAGACTAGACTCTCTCTGTTTCAACCAGAGCACAGGACACGAGACACTCACCAGTCAGTCGGTACACAAAACACAGAACACTCATCAGTCTTAGAATACAAAACGCTCACCTCCAGAGGATTTGAAACAGAGTCTTGCTTAACATTGACCAGGGGAAGTCTCCAGCTAGAAAAGCTACTGCTACTACCCAGGGCTGCTCTGGGAATTTCTCTCAATGGCCACCCCCTTTGAAAGATCGGGGCTCACCCATTCCGGACTTCCCAAAATCAAGACCTGAGGCTGGGATCTCACTGGGGCCTCCATATGTAATATCCCAAGCACTTTGGGGCCCACGAACTCAGCAATAGAGTCACCAGTACTCTGAATGGAGCTAGGAGTCAGTTCAATAGCAGCACAGAGGCTCCTTTCCACTTTGGGGCTGATATTGAGCAGCCCTGACCTTCCGTGGGGCTGAGCTTTTAAAGGAGAGCACCACACACAGGTGGTCACAAGGGAAACACCAAAGACGGGATCGAGCAATTTAGATATTTTTTACAAAACAGAATTAGATAGCTAATCCCAACAGGTTACTACAGTTAGCAGTGCTGAGGTTTGAACTCCACACCTTGTAATTATTAGGCAGATGCTCTACCACTTGAGCCACATCCCCAGTCCCTTTGTTCTGTTTAGTTTATAGTCTTGCAATGCCTGGGCCAGCTGAAATGACAGCTACATCCCATCACATCCAGCTTTATTGGTTGGCATGGAGTCTCTTTGCCTCTGGCCTCAAATCACAATACTCCTGATCTCTCCCTCTCAAGTATCTGAGATTATCAGGATTACCAAAGAACATTTTGCATTTTACAGTATATGTAAATGCATGTCTTCTTTTTAGAAAGTTTGTAAGCACAGTGTGAATATTTAAGAGAGATAGATGTCCATAAATCTGAATCAAAGTATAAATGCAAATTATTAATACAGGATCTACAAAGTAAGAATATATTTTTAAAGGTATTTGTAGTTTTTTTTCAATATAAACATGATGTTATTTTATTCTTTCTGAATTTATAGGGCTTGGAGGTATTTTGCACTGAAGACGATCTGTGTTCTGACATCTACCTAAAGTTCTATGAACCTCAAGACAGAGATGACCTCTATTATTTTATCGCCACCTACCTAGGTTTGCTGTTTGCCCTTCATTATATCTTCTCATGTGATGCTAGTTCATTCCTAAAGAGCGCTTAGCAGACAAGAGAATGCTCTTGTGGTTCTGCTTCCTTCCTCCATCAGTAATGGCAGTTGCTGAAATTGTATCTTAAAAACCAAGGGAAATTTTAAATTCATTTAGGTAATAGTTTATTCTAGTTATGTGTTTCAAAAACTCTAGGTAATTGTTTTATCTGGGTTAACACTTTGAGTGACCTAATTGAATGGATTATGAAGAACCTACCAAAATATTTTTTTATATTCACTTACGTCTTCTGTTGATCTAATGGAAACTAAAGACTGTGTGTCTGAATATGAGACAATCCATTTACAATCACTGATTTTGGTGAACGGTGCATAAGCAACACTTGAACTCAGAGTAGCACCTTTGGGCCAGCAGAATCATTTCATTATTGATTACCCATTGTTTCATGGATAACATGAAATTTTCTACCTCTATGTTGCTTGAACTCTGTAGTCTAATTGTATGACTAAATTAAATCACTGCTGGCTTATGAAGTGGTCAGGTTAGTAGAATGGATTTTTTTAATGGCTATTAGGACTTGATTACTATCTGAATTTTAATTTTTCATGTACAGTGAAATCTATATGAGGCATATGGTAAAATACATCTTCCCCTAGATATGAAATTTTTCCCTAAGAAGGAATAATGTATTTCCAAGAAGTAATCTATCTTATTGTACAAGTTTGTAGTTAATAGTTTTTTGTTCTCACTCCTTGAGCCATTTGAGTTAACTTAATATATAAATATAGCTTTCCTATAGATTTGTGTTTATCTTCTGATTCCTGATTTTTATTTTAGCTTATGATTTTTATTTTAATCTTATCTTTCTGACTGTAGCAAAATTACAGCAAAAAATTCAACTTTGTGGTTGAATATCAAGTCAGAACTGTGCTGAGACCTAAAACACGCTTTTCTCAAGCTGTCAGCTCCCTGTGAGCTATAGTTAAGGTTGTTCCTAAGTGGGCAGAGGTTTTTCCAGAGTGGAAAGGAAGGGTGACCAACACTTAAATTTTCCTGTTAGCTGATTTGTAACTTGGTATTACTAAGTAAGGGTTAAGATGCTTGGTAAAAATTTGAAAGCAGAATTTTCTAAATGAAATGCAAAATGCAGTTGTTTTAAGGATAGTTGATTCCTTCTGTACTCTGAAAAGGATGGTGAGGTTATTTATTCTTTCTGAATGTATAGGGCTTGGAAATGCTTTGTATGAAAGATAATCTGTGCATATCATCTATGATTTCATCTTTCCATAGAGGTATGCCCTCTCTAGTTCTATGCTGAGAATCCTTTCTATGCTCTTCTTCTTCTTCTTTTCTTCCTCCTCCTCCTCCTCTTCTTCTTTGTAACAGTTTGTTTTCCTTTCCTTAGTCCTGTCTTGCATATATAGGTGCTGGCACAGTAGTAGTTTACCTCTTCAAGATCTAAAAGAACACAAAGATGGTTTTATTCTGACTTAATACAAAATGAGAGAAATAATTGTTCCTTTATCTGTTTCTTAAAATGAATTATAACAATATATTTGTAAGAATTCTATGTTATTGTGTGAATACTATTTACTACCAAGCCATATTTACATATTCGCAATACTTTCATTTATTTAGGTTATATCACATTGGTAAGTGTAGGATAATAATTCAATACATTTATTAATTTTTTCTCTCCTGGGTCTTACACATATTCATATCATGCATATATTTATGAATATTCATGCAGATATTTGTAAGCGACTACTTTGGGAAAACTAATGAACAACCTACATTTCATTACTTTAAAATGTATATTCTAGCTGGCTGTTGGTGGATTAAACCTGTAGAATCCTAGCTTCTCAGGAGCCTGAGGTCTGAGGGCAGTTCTAGGCAGGAAAGTCTATGAGACTCTTACCTACAACTTAAAAAAAAAAAAGCCAGAAATGTGGTGTGGCTCATGTAGTAGAGCTTGACAGCAACCAGGCTCTGAGTTCAAGCTCCAGTAACTGGAACAATACGAAAAAAATACACTCAAGAAGTTTGTGGCAGAGGCTCAGTTTTTAAGCAGCTAGTCTTACGTGTGAAATAAAAGTGAGTCAATTACTTATGAAGTGCAGTAACCAGCCCCTGGGCCTGTGTCCCGTTAGAGAACCACGTTACAGAGCACACTGCTGAGAGCTACATGCTGCAGTGGCAGCGAGGACATCTATCCAACTACCAGTATCTCCTGCACCTCAACAACCTGGCCGACCGCAGCTGCAATGACCTCTCTCAGTACCCCGTGTTTCCCTGGATAATTCATGATTATCACAGCACAGAGCTGGGTAAGGACTGCATATGTGGATGCTGACAGAGCCAAATCTCCCACTTTCATCTTCACTGATAGTTTTTAAGGAGAGATGACATTCCAGTTTAGAATTATGATGTGGTAAGTGAAGAAGGTAGAGCTTATTCATCTTCATTTCTAAATATACAAAAAAGATTTTAATCAGTTTTTCTAAGTATAAGCATCCAAGTTTTGAAATATTTAATTTTTTCAATGAAAATTATGACTGTCGATCAAATTATTTTCAAATAGTAATAAAAATTATGATTACTCCCCTCAAACTGTTCATTATAAAAGATCAAAAAGGAAGAAATAAAAATCATCTGTTAATTACTGAAAGCCATTTTAGTTTTGTGGTACATGGACTTCTATCTTGTTCCCTCAAATTGTTTTAATAAAAATGCAATTATATTTTGAATTTTATTTTATAATTTTTTAAAATAAAATTAGTTGCTTTTGACAGTTTCTTGAGTTGAACCTTTGTAATTAAAAGAAGTAACAGATTATCTTAGGAATTTAAGAAGAGTATGATAAAGAGCTTTTTAATTCCTTTAATATTTTGTTCATTTAAAAAAATTTAAAGCATATTTTCTTTGCCAGTCCTGGGGCTTGAATTCAGAGTCTCAGCACTGTCCCTGAGCCATTTTGCTCAAAGCTAGCCTCTACCCCTTGAGCTATAGCTCTGCTTCTGGCTTTTGGTGGTTCATAGGAGATGAGTCTCATAGACTTCCTTACCAGAGCTGGGTTCCAAGTAGCCACGATTATAGGTGTGAGTCAATCAGTCCCTGGAAATTGTTTATTTATTTTTTTTAGCAGAAATCATTGTTTAAAGAAATGCACGAAGTGTTGCCAGGTTAGAGTTGGCATTTTTAAGGAGATGTTGCTATATAATTAATATTCTTCATGGATTTATATCTATTTAAAATGACTTGTTAGAAATAAGTATGTATATTTGGATCAGTTCAAGAGCAGTATAAGCTGAAGTTACTTATTTATACTTACAGACTTGACAAATCCAGCCACCTTCCGGGATCTTAGTAAGCCAGTGGGAGCCCTGAATAAGGATCGACTAGAGAGACTGCTGGTATGTGGACAGGATGCAGGATGCTTGGTTTTTAAGTATCTCAGTGAGCCCTGGACTGTGCTTTCTCCCGGCCTCAGAGGAGAGCTTGTAGGAATACCTCACTGGGCCTACAGAATGGGTTGTCATTCTTCTTCCTACCACCAATGTCACTTCTTATTACTATTTGCATCTTTGGTCTAGTATTCATTCTGGAACTAGGAGGGAGACCCCTCTAAGGCTTTTCTGAATTCTTTTCATGAAAGTACAAAATCCATTCTGTTTTCATCCAGTCCAAATGCTGTTACCACAAAGTTAAGTAATCTGAAGAACCTATAGCAGGAATGGTCACTGATTCTCTTCCTTTGTTGTCCTCAGTTCTTCCTGCCTAGAAGGGACTGAAGGGGAAGACACTGTGGTTGGACCAGTTCTCTTTCAGGCAGCGACTTCTTGTGTCAGTCACTATTTTCTGGCAAGCACTTAGCCCTGTTTCTTCCTCTGTTATAGACACGCTACCAGGAAATGCCCGAGCCCAAGTTCATGTATGGAAGTCACTACTCTTCCCCAGGCTACGTGCTCTTTTACCTCGTCAGGATTGGTAAGGCTGCTCAGCAACCCCCAATGCAGTCAGTTCCACTTGGCCTCTCAGATTACACTCTAGTGTCAAGATATACAAATGGTAATCTGTCTCTCTCTCTCTCTAGCTCCAGAGTATATGCTATGTCTGCAGAATGGAAGATTTGATAATGCAGATAGAATGTTCAACAGGTTCGATATAAATGTCTCTTTTACCTTTTTGATGCTTTCTAATTCCACATGCATGAGATGCTTATTTTAATTAACTACATACAAACAAAACTAAAATATTGTAAAAGTTACTGAGAGCCATTCTCTTTCACGACATGGGTGTGAGTATATATGTGTGTGTATAAATGGTAGAACTTATTTTTAAATAGAGACTTTTTTCCCTCTTGTAGGTTAATAGTAGGTCTCGATGTTTTCCCCATATTAGATATACTTCAAAACTGATTTTTTTTCAAAACAGTTACTTTTGTTGTTGTTGTTGTTGTTTTTATTTTTTTGCCAGTCCTGGGCTTGAGCTCAGGGCTTGCGCACTGTCCTTGGACTTTCTCAAGGCTAGAGCTCTACCACTTGAGCCTCAGCACCAATTCCGGCTTTTTTCTATGTATGTGGTACCAAGGAATCGAACCCAGGTCTTCGTGCATGCTTGGCAAGCACTTTAACGCTAGGCCAAACTCCCGGCCCCAAAATAGTTACTTTTTAAAATTAATATATCATGTTCTAACATAGAACATAATTTATTTAAGCTATTTTTCTTTGTTGAGAATTGAGATTGGTTTTAACTATTTATCATTTTAAGTTTTTCGTTTTCTGGTTTTTTTTTTACAGCAGAGTGTGGTTAGTAGGTAGTGGGCACATTTGAACTCAGGGCCTTATATTAGCTAGGCAGGTGTTTACTGCCAAAGCATACCTTCAGCCCTATTTCTTCTGATTTTTTTTTTTTTTGGTTGGCCATGGGGCTTGAACTCTAGGCCTGGGTGCTATCCCTGAGCTCTGCAGCTCAAGGCTACCCCTTGAGCTACAGTGCCACTTACAGTTTTCTAGTGGTCTCTAGTGCCCTTGCTGGCTTTGAACTACAATTCTCAGATCTCAGCATCCTGAGTAGCTAGGATTACAGGTGCAAGCCAGCTAGTCTGCTGGTTATTTTTAAGGTAAGGTCTTGCTTCCTGCCTGGGCACATGTGTAGACTGCCTGGATAGATTTCCTATGTAGCCATACCCAACTTCTTTCCATTAAGATGGAGCCTCATGAACTTTTCTACCCAGACTGGCCTGGAACTGCTATACTTTTAATTTCAGGCTCCATCCAGCAGGTACATGCCATTGCATGCAGCTATTGGATGAGAAGGTCATTTTGTGAACTCTTCTGCTGCCTGCACTGGCCTTGAACTGAGATCTTCTTCTTCTCAGCTTCCCAAGTGGTAGAATCAGAGACATGAGGTAGTAGCATCTAGCATAAACATTTTATGATTCTTAGTAACTCCGCTACAAACTGAAAATAACTTACAGCAAATACACACGTATTCGTAACCCAAATAGATAATATTTCCTTTTTAAAAAATTTAAAATGCAAAGAAGAAAATCAAGTTCCTTTGGTATCCTATCCCCACATACATTATAATGTTGTTCTTTTGGTTTATATCTGTCTGGTCTTTTCTGGAACACTTCGCACATCTGTGACCTCTTAAATCTGCTGTTAAAGTTGTTGTGCTGACCTCAGGCACTTTGAATGAGGCAGTGTGCGTGTGGTAAGTGGGTGTGGTAGTCAGTGGGACTGGGCCTCCACACTCAGCCCTGTGACCACAGAACTCACACACAGAGCTCCCTGGGCCCATTTTTCTCCTCTGTTGAGGGAAGAGGATATTCCCATGATGCTGAGAGTGATGAGTGAATGAGGTGCCTGCCACAGTAGATGTTGCAGGCATAACTGCCCAGGAAGTCCTGTAGCTGCTGTTGCCATTAATTAGATTTTACTTCCTGGGAATCTGTTTCTCACGCTTAGTATTGCAGAAACCTGGAAAAACTGTCTGGATGGTGCCACCGATTTCAAAGAGGTAAGGGTTCATGAAGCTTAATGATTCCCAGGGCTTGTAGTTTTTGAACTGCTTTAAAAACATGTCCTCACTATTCTTTACTTTTCCCTTTGAACTTACAGTTGATTCCAGAATTCTATGGAGATGATGTCAGCTTTTTAATCAACAGTCTGAAATTGGATTTGGGAAAGAGGCAAGGAGGGCAGATGGTGGATGATGTTGAACTTCCCCCGTGGGCCTCAGGTAGGTACCACCTTGCAGCCTCTGTGTCCTGTATGTCATTAATTATTTTGTGGCTTCATAATAATATTCTCTAAATGAAACAATATCAGTCTGTTTGGAAGTACTCTGAGTCTATGAGTTAATAATCATATATTCAAGAGGCCTAAATGTTATGCAAAGGGTTCTTGCCATTTCTTCCTCTCCTCTCCCCCCAAAAGCTTTGTTTCATGTCATGGAGAAAAATCTTCATTAGAAATATGTACTTCTTGCTTCTCCTAGAAGCTTCACCTATGTATGGATACCCAAAAGAAATGAGAGGAAATAAAGTGGAGGCAGTGTGATGTTCTGATTGAATCTAATCTGGTAGGTCCTAAGGACTTTCTCCAGAAGAGTAAGGATGCACTAGAGAGCAATTATGTGTCTGAGCACCTTCACGAGTGGATTGATCTGGTATTTGGCTACAAGCAAAAAGGGAGTGATGCTGTTAAAGCCCATAATGGTATGTAGTGTTCATTTACATCTCAGTGTTTGGTAGAACAAAAACAAAATAAAACAAGTATGGTAGTGCAGGCCTATAATCCTAGCAACTTAAGAGACTGAGACAAGAGGATTGTGAGTTGAGGCCAGCCTGAACTACATAGAGATTTTTGTCTCAGAGAAAACAAAAAAAATCTAGAACAATCAAATTTTTTTCTACAGAAGGATGGACTTACCTTAGAAAATATGGTTCCATAGATACTGAGAAGGAAAGAGGCTCTTTACCTACCTCTCCGTGATCCCCAAATATAAGTTTTCTGATTTAGTCTATAGAGTCATCTCTTAGTATCCGTTACCGGGACTGGTTAGGGAGGTGAGGACTGGTCCTAGAACCGCTGAGGATACCAGAATCTATGGAAGTTCAAGTTCTATGTGATGTTGTAGTGTCTGCATATTATCACACACATCTTCCCATATATTTCACACCTTCCCTAGACTACTTATAATTACACTACAGTGTAAGGACTGTGCAAACTGTGATCACACTGTATTGTTTAGAGAACAGTAAAAGAGTCTGTAGTGATCTGTGTAGACGCAGCTTTTCTTTGAGTAGTTCCCAGGTGCAGTTGTGTGAATTCACGGATTAGACCTGTGGGTACCTGCGTGTGTCCATGAGAGGTTCTCATCCCATTTAATGTCTCCAATTAAAATGCAATCAAATTGAGGACAGTGACCTCACTTCCATTGAAGGGCTCCAGAGTTTCTTTTTAATTAAACAGCCAAGAAAATAGCAATTTCCCTCCTCTTAAGCTTCACCGTGTCCCCAGGTTTCTCTGAAAATCCAACCTGGGGGCTATCCTGGCCTTCCAGTTATTAATGCTATGAGGCGAGGAGAGGTTTTCACAATGCAAAATTAAATCTCCGTGAGCACAGTTTTGAATTGTTAGTTGTTTTGTTTAAATTCTAAACAGGAGACCTACTGAATGGCACACTTTTCAATAGTGTTTATATCTCTCTTTCAGTATTCCATCCACTGACTTATGAAGGAGGTGTTGATTTGAACAGGTACTTACATGTCCATAAGGTGTTCTTCTCTGAATTATAAAATACCTCTGTTATGAATACAGTTATTTGAGAATGTTAAGATACAAACATTTAAAAACTGAACTCTGTCTTGTTTTCACAATGGTGAAATCAAAGTTTGAAGACTCAGAAGATAATGTAAAGGTCAGGGATGAGGCAGTCCTGACTTAGTGTTGCTCTTTCCTTCGAGGGTTCCTCTTTCCCCTGATTGTTTGAGACTGCTTTTAGGGAACTTGAGTCTGGTGGCTCACTGCGTTATCTGTTCTGTTCTAAAGCATCGAGGACCCCGATGAGAAAGTGGCCATGTTGACCCAAATCTTGGAATTCGGGCAGACACCAAAACAGCTGTTTGTGACACCGCATCCTCGGAGGATCACCTCCAGGTTTAAAGCCCCCAGTTATAATGCTTCGGTAGAAGATTCTCCGGGTAAGTTGTATGAGGACAATATGCATAATGGTTCCTGAAGAGGAAAGGAGAAATGAACACTTGTGTTTAGAAAGAAGTGTTTTTCTTGTTCTCTTTTTTGTTTTATTTGTTTATCATTGACTTTCAGAGAAATCAGACCACTTTGTTTTTCTGGTCATTCAGTGGCTGAGAAGTGGCTGTGTTTCTTTGTTTGTTGCTCTGGTTCTCTTCCTTTTCTGTGGGTTGACAAACTCATATTTCCATCTTACCACTTCCCTTTTCATGCCTACAGACCTGGCCTTGGTTCATTTTACCAGTTATCATGCACCTCCTCTTTTCTGGAAGTGACTTCCTCTGTCCCCAGCCACCTGCCAAGTCCACATACAGATCTTGAGTGCATTTCAATCTCCTCTGCCTCTTTGTATGACTGTTGCTTATTCATCACATGACAAACACGCATAACATTGTTCAGTCCATGTATTACTAAGTGTTAACATGAATGTGACAGGGGTTACCTCACCTCCAGAATTAAGAGAAGGGGGAAAGGACTCTCACACACTCACCTTCCTTCCATTATTCATCCTTCCTCTTTCATGTAAGAAAGCCTTGGGCACGCAGGCTCCTAGGAAAAGCCAATAACACCCTGTGACACCTTGGCAGCTAAGTCACTGCTCACTTTTTGCCTACAGGCTGCTCCACTGAGAGCTGAGTCACTCTCCAGCATGCAGGCGCAATGTCCTGTGGTAACCCAAGTAAGCCAGGAGTGCAGCTCTAAGACACTCTTATGTTTCAGGGCTAAGGCAGGAAGACTTGTGATGCCATCACACCCTGTGCTCGCCTTAGTCATTAGACATAACCACCTTCACATGACTTCACATGAAACAAAGGGGAAGCTGTTCTTAATAAGAAGTGAAAGCATAACCTCTCCAGCAACCCTGGAAGACATGGATTTCTTCTGTGCATTCTAAGGCAACTGTGGGGGATTTGCAAAGAATGCTGAGAAAGAAATGGTTACTCAGTCTTCATTGTCTGGAATTCCTAAGTTGACATATAAGTGAAAACTTTGTCCATGGTTTTAAGAACCTAGCATTCTAAGATAACTTCTAAATCTTGCTGTTCAGGATTTGTTTCTTTGATGATCATGGAACATTCCAGCAAGTGCATTTGAATGCAGTTATATTTTGGTTGGATGATTTTTCTTGTTTGACTTTTATACAAAATATTGTTGCATTGCCAATAGTTGTGTGTTGGTAATTTAGTTGACTCACTCTGATGATTTACTGTAGTCTCCCCTGGTGAAGAGTCTTTTGAAGACTTGACTGAAGAAAGCAAGTCCCTGGCCTGGAATAACATTACTAAGCTGCAGCTGCACGAACAGCATAAAATCCACAAAGAGTAAGCATGTCTCTATGTCAAAGTTGTCATCTCAGGCGTGTGATTTAACTTTCAGCCAAGTCACCAGGGAAAGTTTCCTGTCAGAGATGCCTTTGGTTGGTTTTTATACCCTCTGTATGTCTATGGTGAGCTGCCACCTAAAATGGAACTAGCAAGGGAAGGTTTGGCACTATATGATCTGTGTTAATCTCCAGTGTGCTATGAGATGGGCTCAAGACAGCAGCTGGCACCATAGATACATGGCCCTTCTAGTTTAAACCCTGTGAAGCTACATGACAAATTTGGTCTGTCCTCTAGTCCTGAACTCATTGATAATGTGGGAGAAATACACCCTTTTAAATAGATGAAAACAAAGATGGATATTTATGTATGTATATAATTATTGTATGTTTATATATTTCATATAGGTATGAGAGAACACTTTTCTGAGTTTTCATGAATTTTTTTGACAGTCCTGGGGCTTGAACTCAGGGCCTGGGCACTGGCCCTGAGCCTCTTTATGCTCAAAGCTAGCACTCTAACACTTGAGCCACAATGCCACTTCTGGCTTTTTCTGCATATGTGGTACTGAGGAATCAAATCCAGGGCTTCATGTATGCTAGGCAAGCACTGTACCACTAAGACACATTCCCAACCTACAAGAACTTTACAATACTTGTAGGTCAAATTAATTGGACTTGCAGTTGGACATTGGGTAGGTAGAGCTGTTCCCTGTGCTCTCTGTAGAGAGTGCTGATGGACGCAGCTGGCAGGTTCAAGAGGCAGTGGCCTAGCAGCACAATGGCATCTTTCCGTCTTCTCCAGTGGCCTGTAGATTTTATAATCCAGGACACTGGATGACATGAATATTCCTCAATATTGTGCATGGGATATCCTATACCTTTTAAAAAGACATACCAAAGCCACATAAATGCAGCTTCAAGAAGGCTGTTAGGGAAGTTAGATTCTGATGGTCAGAGAAGACAGCACAGAGGGAGTTGCATTGAACAGGAAGAAGCATTTGCCAATTGTCAGAAACATATCACACTTTGCCTGTGACAGCTTTTGAAGCTAAAAGTTAGAAATGTTTTGGGAATGTAAGATGCTGTCTGAGCAAAGCGGCATTGTGAGGCAATGATTTGGTAATGGCAAGTGTACCCAGGAGACCGATCCTGCAGACAAGTTCTAAAGAGAACATTAAGGAGACTTGGAAAATTAAGGCAGAGCCAGTGTCCCAGCACAAGGCTGTTAGTCTTTTATGGATCTTTGTTTTTAAACAGGGCCGTTACAGGGATCGCTGTGTCTCGCAATGGATCCTCAGTCTTCACAACATCACAAGGTATGTTTTCTACCCAGAATATCTTAATTGGAATCATCAAGTGCCTGCATATTGAACTCTTGGTCAAGGAGGGTATTTGAAGTGCTGCCTCCACAAAGAAAGTAGACCTAATGCCATTTACCTGTGGTATGTCATGTAAAATTTCTTTATAGTTTACCAGAAGCCAAAGAAAAGATCTGCTTGTTGGTTGTGTTCCTGTTTTTCTGTATCTGTGATTAGTTGTGGTCTTTCTCTCCTGCCAGGAAAGGCTCTATATCTACTTGCTGGCTCTTGCCATGCCAGGGTCATGCCAGACATATATATGTGTGCTAACACACGTGTGCAAAGACAGATCTGTGTTGAATTTTTTAGTTTATCTTTCATCATGTGTCTTTTTTTGGTAACATTTAGCTTGAAATGAGTCCATGTATTGCTAGTAGACCTATACCTTATCAAAAGTATAAACACAAAAATGCTTTTGGTAACCATATAAATGCCTTTGCACCCATATTTTATGGCTAAATCAGAATTTGGCTATCTTTACCTTATAAAAAAATAAGCAAAATGCAGTTCTTGCTGTGCATACTCTATGCCCTTACAGCTCTGTGTAATAGATAAAGTGTGTAGCTCATGTTGTATTCGAGTGCTGGAAGGTGTGTAGATACGGAGTCGCTACCTTAGTTATCCTGCTTGAGTATTAAGACAGCCAGTTTTGGTCTCCTTTGTAGCTGTTTACAGTGAGGTTATTTGGTTCTATCCTTGTTTACCACAGAATTACATTCTTCACCCATTTGGGGCTAGTGTTATCTAACTAAGCACTTCCAAGTAAATGAGTTACTACCCCTAGAAACCCTCACTGTGGTTTGCTGTGTGGAACATTTCATCCCCTTCTCTTCAGGATTTTCCATAACACATAGAAAGAGATTCTAACGTGGAAATTCCTGTGACTTTCTTTAGGATACAGATCCTCATCATTCCAATCCGGGTCCCAAGAAGGGAATTCAGGTCTTGTCGAAGGGAACACTTCAGGTCTTCTCAGGATGTCTACTTGCTGAGTTTGCCAGCCTTTGAGCAGCTGACAGAAGGCTTGATCTCTTAGCAAAGCCTATGCTGTTAGCTAGATTTGTCTCACATGCTTTGGTAATCCTTCAGCTCATTGTACTTATGTCATCTGTGGACCACAGGTTTTGTGGGAATCGAGGCTTCAGATCTCTCATGCTTAGTATTAAGTACTGTATCACTTCCTGGTGGATTTGCCAAATGCAGGAAAGGGAGTTCGGAAGGGTTGTTTGATTTTGTGTCTTAAGTGAAAGCTTTTGCTTTTTGTGTTGTTTTTTTTTCCACATTTGGATTTTCATGGTTTGCGTTACTCATTGATATGCATCCTGGTGCATTTGGTATGTTCAGGCATTTGGTATGCCATTCCTAGCACTGGTCACTTATGAGATGGGCTCTTCCTGAGGTCTTTCTGTGATCTCTTGTGGTATAGAGAGAAAATCTTCAAGGAAAACATCTTTCCACACCTGGCCTGCTTACAGTGTATGCTGTAGGCTGCCCAGACTAATTACATTTACTAGTCTTTGCGGTGAACTCTCAAAGGCAAGTTTAGGAAGATTTCCAACATTAATTAGAGCCCCCAGGCAATGCCATGTTCATTCCTCTGTCTTGGTTTTCAAGTTAATCCTGTGGAATGTCTGCTTGAGCTTGTATTTATAAATTCTTAGTAAATCTGAGTAGCTTTGTTACTCAGAAGGAATTCTGTAAGATTTATTCTGGTATTGTTTTGCATTTAAAAATTAAGAAAGGGATTGTTACCTATATCTACTATGGAACATTTACAGCACAGTAGAGCATCATAATTTGTGAGTCTGAGCTTTTGTTGTTTTGTGGTGCCTGACACATTGAATACATGACTGGCAAATGCTCTATTTTGAGCTACACTCCTTGCCCCGTGGCCCTGTAGGGTGTGTGTGTGTGTGTGTATGTGTGGGCGCGCACACGTGCGCGTGTGTGTGTATCTGAACCTTTTCTACCTTATTTTTACATTAGTCTTGGTTTTGCCTGATCTGGCCTCAGATGGCCATCCTTCTACCTCAGTTTTATGCATAGCTGAGATTATAGGCATACACCACCATACTTAGCTTGCTCTTTTGAGATAGAATCTTGTTAACTTTTATGGAGACTGACCTTGAACTTTCGTTCTTACATCTCCTCTCCCCCTGTAACTGTAATTAAGCATGCCCAACCATGACTAGTCTTGTTTTATAGGAGATTATTTTGGCAAATTCATAAACCTTGTATGAGGCAAGGAAATTAAATCTTGGACATTTTAATTTTTTTATCCTTTTGAAAGTGATTCTTTTGGCTGGGAGCATAGCCTAGTGGTAGAGTTCCCGCCTAGCATGCATGAAGCTCTGGGTTCAATTCTTGGTACCACATACACAGAAAAAGCCAGAAGTGGTGTTGTGGCTCAAGTAGCAGAACACTAGCCTAGAGAAAAAAGTGTCCAAGGACAGTGCCCAGGCCCTGAATTCAAGCCCCAGGACTGGCAAAAAAAATGTGTGTGGGGGGGGGGAGAGCAGGAGTTAGACCTAGTGATAGAGTGCTTGTCTACCATGCATGAAGACCTGGGTTTGATTCCTCAGTACCACATACATAGAAAAAAACCAGAAGTGGTGCTGTCGCTCAGGTGGTAGAGCTCTAGCCTTGAGAAAGCCCAAGGGCAGTGCTCAGGCCCTGAACCAAAAGCCAGGACTGGCAAAAAGAGAAGAGAGAGAGAGAGATAAAAAGCAAAACAAGAAAGTGATTCTCTTGATAAATGTTGGCTCTGTACAAGAGTGTCAGTATATAATTAGGCTATTCGTTAAAGT
Organism: Megascapheus bottae; assembly: GCF_031878675.1. Taxonomy (NCBI): domain Eukaryota; kingdom Metazoa; phylum Chordata; class Mammalia; order Rodentia; family Geomyidae; genus Megascapheus; species Megascapheus bottae. The sequence goes on along the minus strand of NC_143517.1, from coordinate 9,736,127 downwards.
ATTTCAGAGTGCTATATTAAGATTCCCCTCTCCCTCCTCTGTAACTGTTGAACTCATTTCGGTTACCCAGCTCACTCTGCATGCAATCGTGCTGCATTGTCAGCAGTATACCTGTCTGTGTTGAGGTTTCTAGGGTTAAAATTTTGTTCCTTCATGTTCACAAGGCCTTAGGTCATCCAGACACATCTGTTCCAGTTCCCCTTAGAAGTACACTGCTGGCTTCTGGGAACAAAACGGGCAACCATCATGTAATGTCTGTCATGGTTAGGAAATCTTATACTTCTTCTTTCTCATTGTAAGATTCCACGTTGAAGATGTTTTCGAAAGAATCCAAAACATTGCAAAGAAGTATATCATTTTCAAATATGGTAAGTTGGATTTTCCAGTGTGATAAGAGAATCCCATGTCATACTTTGTTTTATAGCCACATAATAGTGTTTGATTTTTATATTCCCATGTTGCATCTACATAATTTAAATTAGATTATTTCTATATTTGATTTAATTTTTTTCAGGTTGGTTTTTCTTGTGCTCTTATTTTCAACATAGTTTAAAAAAAAATTGCCTATAGACACAAAGGATTCATGTTTTCCCTTACATGTGGAAGCTAGATTTAGCTTCTGAACTTTTAAGTAAATACATATTGGGGGGGTATATGAGTATATACAAATACATTTACTGAAATATGATAGATTCGAGGGAGAACTGAAATAGTGTAGTTCCTTTAAAAGGTAGTCACAGTTCAGCAAAATAACACTGGCAGGTACTTGAAAGTGTTAGAATGGGGCCAAGGGAAAAAGGGTGGACAAATGAAGAGGGGAGCATGCAGTCAAGAATCCAAGGGGCATCCTACAAAGTTAAGAAAAGTGAGGGAAGGACATACTAAATCCATTAGCACAACGATGTTCATTGCAGCACTATTTACCATAGCAAAGATATGGAACCAACCCAGATGTCCCTTAGTTGATGAGTGGATCAACAAGATGTGGTATTTGTACACAATGGAATTCTATGCTGCTGTCAGAAAGAATGACATCGCCCCATATGTTAGGGAATGGAAAGACTTAGAAAAAATCATATTAAGTGAAGTAAGCCAGACTCAAAGGAACATAGGCCCAAGAGTCTCCCTCATTTGTCAAATTCAGTAGAAACCTTGGGCTTTCCTAGCAGAGATTTACAATAGAACAAAATCTAGAGACATAAGGCCAAATAGTATGACGCTAAATGTAAGGACCTCCAGGATAAGGAAACAAAAGCCATATAATGAATGATTGTTGTCCTTAATGTACTATGTTATCTCTTATCTCTTTTGCTATCCCTTGGTTATCTCATATTGTTATAATATTTCACCTTGTTATCTGATATATTTTATATATGCTTAATTGGTTATTTGAAATTGGATAGGGAAGGGGGAAATCAAAAAGAGCAGGGGGAGGGGTGAGGGAAATGGGGACCATGTCATGAGAAAGGGTATCAATGTTTGTGAAGTAATACACCTTCTATCTGGTGAATACAATGTAACCCTTCTATTAATTACAATAAAAAAAAAGTGAGGGAAGGAATGGGTAGGGGAAAGATGGGTGAGAATGTTGAAAGGAGTACAGTGAGCAAAATATATTGTATTCATAAATTGCTTAATTAAGTGGCATCTCTTTTATACATCTACATAGATAATAAAACCTTAAAGTAAAAAAAAAAATGAAGAGCTACCTAGTGTAATTCTCCTTAATAAAGCTTTTAACTACAGGAAGAAATGTTTGTCAGTTAAATAACTGAATTTCTGATTTAGTTGGCATACAGTGCAACAAGCCAATTCTTCTAAAAGGATCTATTTTTAATGTAAATCATCCAAAAGGTTTGAAATTCCCCAAGGAATTTGTAAGTTTTTCTTGCATACATGACTTGATAATCCTTTTCATGGTTGAAGATTATCCCCAACACCCTTTCATCAACCCAGTGCTTCAGGGTCCAAGAGTTGTCAGACTAGACTTCACCCACTTGACACATTTGGATAGCTGAGAGGAAAGTGTACTTTTACAGTTTGTCGTGATAGACAAACTGCATAATTATGAGCAAAGCCACCAGGGAATTGGAGCATTGACTTTGGTGGTGGGGATGGGGGTGGGAACCTATAAAATAGCTGTCCCATGTTGCAGGTTTACAAAGTAATGCAAATTGTTAACATCAAGTCATTTGTATTTCAGGCTTTATCATCGTGTTTACTTTTACCAGGAGACACCACTGTCATCAGCTCTTCTTGGGACAACAACATGTACGTACCTACCTTTCAGCATGTTCGTGTAATTCTGCACGTGGAGTGGCTGCCCGTGGACACGGGCACAGGGGGGAGTTAGAGTCAAATATCATTATTAATTACTCCAACTATAATCTTTTTGTTTCTAATTTTAAACACAGGCCACATGAGGAAATTGCTAGTTTAAATTCCATGTTGAATATTCTAGTTTACTAGGAGAACAAGTAGCTTGTAATTTTAGTGGGCCGTAATAGTATAGAATTAAACAATATTATTTCTTAAATGTGAGCCTTATATGCTGGAAGATTATGTTAATTGCTCTTGTTGTTTCTTAGCTATTTCTATTCGATAGCATTTGGAAGACGCCAGGACACATTAATGGGACACGATGATGCTGTTAGTAAGATCTGTTGGCATGACAACAGGCTATATTCTGCATCATGGGATTCTACAGTGAAGGTTTATATCTAATTTTTAACTCAGTATGTATGGATATATTATATTAAAAAACATTGTAAACACCTGTTGTTAAAGTGTTTTCACTTTTCTCACAACAATGAAAGGACTTGTATGGATGTTTTGTTTATTTTTTCTTGAAATGTGTGCATGTTAATAGGCAAGTTATCACCATTTCTGAGCAGTGTTTAACTGGTGGGGTGGGGGTAGAAGGGGGGCAACTAGACAGGTGTAGTGTTCATTCAATAAAGAGTTGTAGAGAAGTGCACAGAGGCAAGTCCTCTTAGTGGTATGACGAGCTAGTAACTCATAACTCAGAAGGTTCGAGTAGTCATTCATAGATATATTTTACAAAAATCTGAAACATACAAAGGCTTATTCTTTAGGTGGGCATACTCTGCAATATGTTTCATCCTAGGTGTGGTCTGGTGTTCCTGCAGAGATGCCAGGCACCAAAAGACACCAGTTTGACTTGCTAGCCGAGCTGGAACATGAAGTCAGTGTGAGTACAGCCATAAAGCTCTGTGGGAAGCTGAGTTTCCAAGGCCCTGGGAAGAAGGCTGGGAGAAGTCTCTTGGTGTTTGTTATATGAGCTCTTTCCCTTTATTTTGCTTATTTGGGAAGATTATAGGTTAACTATGTTCTATTTTTATTTAGTTGACTCATTAGATTTATAAGTATACATTACTTTTTTTATTCCTTCCCATTTTTTTGTGCTTTTCAATAATTAGCTTCTAACCAACTAGATTTCTGAAATGTCCATTTTAAGGTGAGCTCTGTTATCCTATGTTTCCTGGCCTGAAGGGTGGAGGGGACCATGTGTCTAGAAGGCCCCCTTCCCACAGCCAAGGACAGTGACTTGTTAGGATGGCCACGTGTACTGGCTTAGTGGCAGCCGAACAGAACTATGGCCCATTTTCTTTACTTCGGTCACATTGCTGCATCTTAAGACTCTGAATTGATACCTAATTTTTATAGTCATCAGATTATGAGCAGAAATATTTAGTGAGATCTCCCACTCCACAGATCCCTCAGTTTGGCATCTCACTGTACTAAATCCTTCATAAAGTTTTCTGAGGTCAGATTTAGGCTATTTGAAAAGAAAAAAAAAACAGTATTGCAGCTACCCTAGCAGTTCTTTATTTTCATTGTTGCTTTATAGTCACAAGCCTATGAAAAATACTTTGTATCATGTAGTAGTATACTATTGAAATGCACCTGAATTAGGCACTGCAGTGTACTCAGTGCACAGTAGTGTTACCTCTCCTTGTGATCAGCTCTTTGAATCAGCCTAGGATAGCCACTATAATGACCTTTAATTCTAAGTGGGTGTTTGTCTCTTATTCTTCCTCAGGTAGATACAATCAGTTTAAATGCTGTAGGCACACTGCTGGCCTCAGGCACCAAAGAAGGTACAGTGACTATCTGGGATCTCAGCACCGCCACATTATTGCACCAGATCTCATGCCATTCAAAGAGTGTATGTGATACTGCGTTTAGCCCAGGTAAGAATTCAGAGCAGGTCAATTCAAGTTTTAAACTTAAAAAGAAATGGTTCAAAGGAAAGCACTGCTTGCAGCTAAGAGGTTTTGTCTATCACTATGCCTGTTTGTGCCAGGGTACTGGGTACTTGTGGCATTGGTTCCTTGTAGAAAAGCAGAATTGCACTTCTCATTAGCGAAATCAGTGAACAAGACGTAAATGAGTTCATACCAGAGGGTCATCTCATTCCTGGATCTCAGGAACAGACAGAAGAAGCATTTCAAGGAGAGTGTTGTCATTGCATAAGTACAGAGGATAAGGGAAAACAGACATCAACTCTCAGAATAATCTAAAGCACTCACTGAGGCTGTCTTCCCCATCCAACTCCCCTTCTGTTGCAGACAGTCGCCATGTTCTCAGCACAGGAGCCGATGGCTCTCTAAAGGTGATTGATGTGCAGACAGGAATGCTTATCTCCACCATGACATCAGAAGAGCCCCAGAGGTACAGTTCCTGCAATGGTGAAGACGTTTCCCAGCACCTTCTTGGTTATTTCGTGAATGTTGGTTTGACCAGTGTAACATTCTCTTCCTTCATGATGCTAAGCAGATTATTTCCTCATAATTCTTGCAGGTGCTTCATCTGGGATGGAAATTCTGTTTTATCCGGAAGTCAGTCTGGTGAGCTGCTTGTTTGGGACCTCCTTGGAGCAAGAATCAGCGAGCGAATACAGGGTCATGCAGGTAGTGTGTAGTTGTCTTGGTCCTTCCTGCTGAGACACTCAGGCCCTTTTCCATCCAGAAACCACCCTCCTCCTCCGACAGAAAACACCTCATGTATTCTTCAGGCACTGAACACTTCCCTTGAGTAGTGTTGGCAGAGGTGATCTCTTCTGAGGCTCAGGGTTGAGAATGTAATGCCACGGTGTGGACTCTTAGGAGATGCGCAGCGTGATCATACATCGATGGTGTATGTGAATAGAACTATCTACTATACAAGGCGGCATTGAATGTGGATTCACTCTTGTTCTGCTTGCTGACATCTGCATGCTTTCTTCCTGAGCATTTGGATTGTCTTGAGTTTTCCATTCTTGTTTCATCTCTCCACCTCTTCATTGTCAGGAGTGAGCCGTTAGTTACTTCCCACCTTTGTTTTCTAGTATGTGGTCATTTCTTTTGAAACTACACATCTATGCCTTCCCCTCCTAAATGAGTAGCTTGACAGCTCTAGTTCACACATCAGGAGAGGAGGTGAATCAGCACGTGGTCATTGGTCATTTCTTCCCTTGTGACCTGTTGTAGTTCATTGCATTATTCCATGCTGTACCTGTATGTCTGTACTTTTAAGCTTTCAATATAAATGGCTTATTGTTTTCAAGTTCTCTTTACCAAGTACTTAAGTAACACAAAGATTTAAGAGCAACAATGAAGAGGTTAGTTCTTTTCTCTGCAAATTCCTAGCAAGAAGCCTCACAGTTTATCTTTGCTATCTTTATTCCTTCCTAATCAGACTTTATTTTTCCTCTCAGGTGCTGTAACGTGTATATGGATGAATGAACAGTGTAGCAGTATCATCACAGGAGGGGAAGACAGACAAATTATGTTCTGGAAATTGCAGTATTAAGTGCCTTTTCCACTTCTGAGTGTTACCGTGAACTCTAGAGTTTGATATTTTAAACCAAATGTTTAAATGAACTGGTGAATGTGCAATGATACTAATTCGAAGTCTTGCCACCACATGGAAAGTTTGTGGGTTTTAACTTTCTGAATCATGGTGACTTTACTGAAAGCCATTTGTTGCCATCCTCTGAATCAGAAAAAATAAGTAGAGTTAGGAAGGAGCATTGTGTTTTAAGGCAGAAAACTGCCCCAGTATAATGATGATTTGAAGATGGACTGGCCCTTAGAGAAGCTTAAGAGATAAGTGAACAGCTTAGAACTTTCCAAGACAGGGCACTATGTCCTCTGCCACTTTGGAATCACTTCTTCCTAATCTGTTACAGTTGCTGCCACTAGTTTGTGGGTGTGTGTTCATATAGTGGTAACTTTCTATAATGCTATACCCAAATTCTAAGAACCTGGGGAAAGATTAGCAGATCTTAACAGTTTCACTGTGTATGGGAACCGTTTGTATTTCATTAAGCTATTAAATGCTCATCTTTTCTACATTAAAATATTTTTCTGTAATGAAAGCAGTGTTCCTTTTATTCAAATGATTAGACCAAGAGATTTGGAACTACAAGCATTAATTCTTTTTTTTTTTTTTGCCAGTCCTGGGTTTGAGCTCAGGGCTTGAGCACTGTCCTTGGACTTTCTCAAGGCTAGAGCTCTACCACTTGAGCCTCAGCACCACTTCCAGCTTTTTTTTTTTGTATGTATGTGGTACTAAGGAATCGAACCCGGGTCTTTGTGCATGCTAGGCAAGCACTTTAACCACTAGGCCAAACTCCCAGCCCAAGCATTAATTCTTCTAGAAAACATGTAATGACATGTTAGGAAAGATATCCTTTCCTCCACTTGATCTTTCCTAACATCATGACTGTAATACTTTTGAAGTATCTTCAGACTGAAGTGCAGATATGAAGGGAGATAATCTAACTGGGAAATGTTCCAAGGGAGGCAGGCTTTTTTTCTCAAGTTGAGTCTGAATCGCAGTACTTACATGGTTTTAAATTTTCCGCATTCTTTACAAGCACTGCTTTATCTTGGAGACAGTGTGACAAAGAAGGAAAGTTCATGGATCAGATGGAAGTAAATAAATTTTTAAAGTCTAAGTGTCACAATACACAACACATGGCCTGGGGTGGATAGATGAACCAGTAACTTAGGCTGGCCATGTAGAGCTGGGCCACTCCAGTGGCAGCACATTTCTAGTCTCTCAGCTCCAGCTGTTCTCAGGGTCCCCGATGTGAGATCTTGGGGAGAAAACTGCTACAGGCTCACAAGTTCACATGCTCGTGTTCAACTCAAGAAAACACAAGTTGGGTGATGACTCGCAAAGTCCCCAAATGATAGAGTACAACAGACTTTACTTATACATATTTAATTAATGCAGGATAGACATAAAAAGGAAAGGAATCAGGATAAAGTTATTGCAATATTTTGTTTGGAGGGTGGAAAGCAGAACAAATATTAAGATAACATTCCAAGACCATTGCAAAGTATCTAGGTTACATAATGAATTACCTCACTGAATCTACAAATGAAAAAAAAAGGAGCTCAGAGTTCATCCTATTTAGTATAAGAAGTTTTCCATTAAATATATAGTGATTTGTTCAGAAAGTGATAGTGGCAACTTTTACAAGAAGTTTCCATTATGCAGTGACTACAAAATCTCAAAATACAGCTAAGCAGCTATGTTATAGCTCAGTAAGTACCATTCAATTATTCTGGACTAGTACATTTCAGTTTAACATAGAACTAACATTCTGGGTTTTAGAAAGGCAGCAATAATCATTTGGCTTTTTAATTCTAAATGCTCAACATAGTTAAGGCGATAGTTGAAGCATACTGAAAAATGAAGGTAGTTAGAATTTAATGACAACCCTTACAATCCCTTGCATACTACATACACTGTATAATGCTTACATGGAATGAAATCAGTAACTTAATTAGGTATTTTACGCAGTCAGAACTTCAGTCATCCTAAGTGTACTATGGGTAATGTGTTGAAATGCAAGTAGCACTAAAGTAATATGAACAGTATTACGTATTATCTATGAGAAAGGTAACCAATCTCACACAGCTAAGTCTGTATCAGTCATCCTAATCACAATGGCTTATAAAAGAAAGTAAAAGTTTCTAGTAGAGAAACTGTTGTAGGAGTCAGTAAATCCCTTGAAAGTTTCACATCCATACAGTCAGGATAAGGCTACAACTACGTTGAAATCTGAAGATACCAGGTGAATCAGGAAGACTCTAGCCATGGTGTACAGACAGGTCCCCATGTAGCATAAGCTCCCTGGCTCTGGGAAAGCTTCGTGTGCATAATGCCGGAGTTGCTGAAGAAGGAAGCTGAAGTTGGACTACGGTTTTGCTGTCTGTGTCTTTTAAACCTCAGGAATGGTGTGATCCATCAAGCTTTTCATAATGCCTGGAGCCATCCTACAAAAAAAAAAGTCATTTTCATTATATACTGAGGTTTCTTTTCAAAATGTTAACCTAAGAAAACACATAAACTCCAATTTAGCATAAGACTAGGGGAAGAAAAGCCCTTTTTAAAATGTGAGCTTAGATCCCAAAGTCTCTGGTAATGTAAAATTGGCAAATACTCAGTGTGAACAGCTGTTTGTATCTCCATTAGACGAGTAACATAGGGAACAAATCCTCATATGTTAAGACTGGTGATTAAACAAAGAAAGAAGCTTAAGCTTATAAACCTAGTTACTTGGGACTCAAAGAGTGGGAATCATTCTGAGGCCAGCATAGAAGTTCCTAAGACTTCATCTTAAACAGTTGAGTGCAGTGGTGTGTACATTACCCAGCTACAGAAGACGAACACTGATGTACATGTCACAGCAGTGGGAGGAACATAAGCAGGAAGGCAGCAGCCCAAGAGTGCCCTGACATAAGGTGAGATTCTATCTTAAAAATAATGCAAAGGGCTGGGAAGCTGGCTTAGTGGTAGAGTGCTTGCCTAGCATGCATGAAGCTCCAGGTTCAATTCCTCAGTACCACATACAGAGAAAAAGCCAGACGTGACACTGGCTCAAGTGGTAGAGTGCTAGTCTTGAGCAAAAGCTCAGAGACACTGCCCAGGCCTTGAATTCAAAAGCCCCATAACTGGCAAGAAAGAACATAATAATGCAATAATGCAAAAAGTGGCAGGAGGCATGGCTCAAGTGGTAAAGAATCTGCCACTAAAAAAGAACCAGGTGTGGTGGTGTATGCCTGTAACACAAGCACTCAAGGTGGACAGTCAGTAGGAGGGGGAGTGAGACTAGTCTGGGAAAACCTGTCTCAAAAACAATAGGAAAGACTAGGGGTACAGGTCAAGTTGCAGAGGCAAGCATCAATCTGTGATTACTCCCAATATGCCAAAATAAATTCAAAATTTAAAAAAAAATGAAATAAAGCTGTAATGAATTGGAGAGGAAATAGAAAAGCAGAGACCAATTAGCGGCTTAAGAGAACTGTACAACAATTAGTCTTGACAATAACATTTTTGTCAAAGAAGAGCTGGCTGTCTTCTGCAGAAGCCAACACCAATGAAACTTTCATTATATTTGTGGATTTTTAAAATATCATTTCTACACACTGAACAGAAAACCAAAGGAGGATTCCAAGTTGGCTTGGTAGAAAGAAGCTGAGCCAAAAGCAACTGAAAAGCTCTGGAGCAGCTAACCCTTGAGTGCTTTTTTTTGGTTTTCTCTTCAAGTTCCTGGGGGCAGTTAGCACCACTTGCTACACGCTTCTCCCCACCTCCTCAGGTACTAGAGAGAATACAAGCTGGTACCCCAACTCCACAAAGGCAAGAAATATTCACCTTCAACCCCCAGAGCCACATTTCTACTGAGCAAGCAGAGAAGTAAAGACAGCGGGATGGCTGTTAGCTATATATGCAAATGGAAGATAGCCTTGGAATCTTTTTTTTTAAGTGGGGCATTTTCAACATTTATCAAGGATATGGTAAATTTTACTTCATACTTGTGAAAATAGGTCATCCTTACCAACCAAATCCTCTGATTTAAATAGTTTCCGACTGCTAGAGAGATACCAAAGTTATTCCTTAGGTAAAAGAACCAAAGGTTCAGGAAGTGAAAGAAAATACAGTATATGTGATGTCACACAACTAACTGTATGAAGCTAAATCACCCACTTACCGTTTAATAATATGTTCAAAAATAAAAGCAGGCATGATTGTAATGGTGATGACAGTCCCAGAGGTGGATAGTATATCTGCGATTTGAGAGTCCTGATGAAAACACAAGAGAAAGTGACTTTTGCTGAGGCTTTATCTCATAAGTATGAAACTCTAATTGGTATAGAAACCTGCAACTTATGTGTCCAGGTTCAATTCTACAAAATACTACCTTTCAGCTGGTAACAATCTTTTCTTTTTCTGTGGGTTATGGGCCTGGACATTGTCCCCGAGCTCTTCAGCTCAGGCTACCACCCTGACCTTGAGCCAATCCCACTTCCTGTTTTCTAGAGGTTAACTGGAGGTAAGAGTCTCAGGTCCTTTTGTGCCCAGGCTGGCTTTGAACCTTGATCCAGAGATCTCAGCTTCCTGAGTAGCTAAGATTATAGGCATGAGCCACCACGCTCAGCTCATTCTTTTTTTAAAAAGGAAAAACAATACCACCTAAAAAGAAACCAGGCATCGTCTTCATTTTATTGACTGAACAACTTTCTCCGAGTCCCACCCCTTCTGCTAAATTTCTGTATTTCAAGGTCAACGTGAAAGCTATACTATGTAAAAAGCAGACTCAGGTCTGTCCTTACCTTCAGTCCAATGACATTCTGTCCATTGACTTCGCAGATGTTATGTTCAGTGAGAAGACCATTTCTGGCTGCAGAACTATCTTTTACAATGGATGTTATTTTTCCATTTTTAAAGATAAAACCAACATGTCCGCTGCTATCTTTATGCATAGTAATTGTCCGTTCAAAAGGTCTGCAAATATAACAGCAGGTGAGGTAAAATTTTTCTTCTAAGGTAAACATTTCATTGCATTTATACATCATAAATTCTGGATATTTTCTTATAGGTGCTTGTCATAAGAAAGCTGGTTCTATGCCTGTACAGTACCAGAGGTATAGTATCTTTATGTAAAAAGATGTTCTTAACTCTTCATTATGAGCTGAAGGACTTGCTAATCAAGATATCCTTTAAGTATGAGAGATAACATAATCTGTCACGGAATTTATGTATTTTCCCTTTAAAATTCATTATACTTTGAATATTAGCAGAGATGGGTTTTTAAAATCACAGAAGCTGAATATCTACTTTTCATTAATCTGTTAAAATCTTAACGCTCACACTTGTCATAGCTATGAAGGAGACAGAGACAGGATAATAGTCTGAGGTTAGCCTGGGTAAAAGGCTTCATATTTCAACAAATAGCCATCAAAGGCTAGTTCCAGACCAGGTACAAAAAAGAAAATGTTTACTGAGTGAAATGTATAAGAAATACAAATACAAAGTCAAATAAAATGTAACTTACTGAATGTAACCTTGAGGCCCAGTTTCACTTCAATACTTGTGGGGGCTGGGAAAGAACACAAATGGAGGCCTCTCTTTCACGTGCTAACTGTCCAACCAGAAGGACTGCTACCCAGAATGCATTATCCTCTTGACAACTAGTTTCGCAGACCAGATTTGGTTTTAGAGCTTCTGGAGTCAATGAGGGATGCTGACACTGCATGGGGACACTCTAGGCTACGAGATGTCTACCCAGTATGTTAGAAAGTGAGACTACTGCTGCCAGCCTGAGTAACCTCTTCAACCTGTGTTTTCTACTTTCTAAGGCATTAGAAAAGAGGAAAAATTTGCTTAGAGGACAACTTCTTAGAAACTTTGAAATAAAGTATGTTGCAAAATCAGGACTCTTTAAGAAAAATCTACACGACACAACTGTAAGGTTCATCAATAATATCATTTTGTCATTTTCTACAAAAAGAAAAGTATTATTTATAAAACCTTTCAGGGGTTTCTGCAAGAAAACAGGAAAGTGGTCTTGAATTTCCATCTGAAATGTCTAGTATCAGCTCACCTGTCACGAATAGCCATCGTGATCTTCTCTCCAAAAGCCTGTTTGAGCACCTTGTGTGCTTTGTCTGAGCTCCAACCCGCACAGTTTTCACCATTGATCTGGAGCACCTGGTCTCCAAATCTCAGACCAACCAGTGAGGCTGGAGAATTAGCCTGAACTAACTGAACAAATATGCCCTAGAAAACAAAGATATAACTGTCATTTACCATTGTTATTATACAATTTAAAAATGATAGGATATGATTAAAATACTAAGTAGAACTCTCTCCTAGCAAGCAAGGTGAAGAAAAACAAAAATATGATATACCAAGTAACTAACAAATTTTTACCACAAATGGTAATTTCTACCCAAATCATGACTCAAATGACCAACCACACCCACTTCCCATCTGATAATTGAAAGACCAATGAATATATAATAAAGGGGAGACTTTAATAAACATGAACCATTAGAAGTCTGGTAGAATACCAAACAGGTGTTACCATGTGACCATTATTGGTTAGAAAGTCAAGTGTTATAAATTTGCTGAGTTCTTGTTCTGTTCTTTAAAAAAAAAAAATGACACTTTAAACTTCAGGAATGGGAAAATCATTAGGTACCACAATGGGATAGACATGTAATGCTTCTTGATGTCTGTGGCCCATCTGCATGTTTTGATAATTTTGCATGGCTTACAAATAATATAATAAATATCCAAATGATTCTTAGCAGAAAAAATGTTTCCCACCACTGACAAACATTTCTGCCTTTTGAGCTGGAAGATTACTGTATTTGCTAAATCATGAATCACGGAGCAATATTATGGTATAACAGTCTAAAGTGATGTACATATTAAATAAAACATGAGCATCAAATAATGCATTATAATTTTTTTGGCCATGCCTGGTATTTGAACTAGGAGCCCTGGCATTGTCCCTGAGCTTGTCCTTGTTTCCTCAAGGTTAACAGGCTAACACCCTCACTTGAGCCATAGTTCCACTTCAGGATTACAGGTATGACACAGCACCAGGCTAAATTTGAACCTGAAGGACAGAAATAAACCTTCAAAACCATCTGCTAAGTTTAACAGTGATCATGTAACTTAAAAATGGACACTTGCATTCTCATTGGTCATTTTTCCTTAATTTTAATGCTACATTACACCTTGATTACAGAGCTTATTATATAAACTTTGATATATCTAATGTAGTTTGTAATGTACAACAGCAAAACTTAGTTTGGTATCAAAAAAAGAAAAATCAAAGAATGTCACTCCTGCCTCCTTGTAATAAGATGTCTCCAAGTACACAGATTCAAGTCAGCAGTTATTGGAACCAAGGGGTGCTCCATTACAATTAAAGCATTCCCACATCCAGCTGTTGTCATCTCATATTTTGTAAGCTATTTAAGTTCAAATAAACAAAAATATACTCACATTATCTATTGATTTAAGCCTGAGCCCAAGTTTCCCATCTTGATCCTTACACAAAATGACTTCACGAATTCCTTGCTTAACTTCCGCTCTGCGAATTCCAACATCATTACCTGTTACGGGAGCCACCATGTAGTTCATACTGGATGGTCTTGCTACCAACTGTGACAAAGACAGTGTATGTCAGTATTTAGAAATACTCTCCTTGAAAAAAAAAATCTGAAACTCTTAACTAGAATGTATGTTTTTCCACAAATTAATCCAGAAACAATTTCCCTCATGTAATGTGGCACTGTTTTCTTTATTTAAAGTTCTTCAGGTAACTTATCACATATTATCATTTCTGGGAGATTTGATGACTGCCTCTTTGTATGCTCCCCTGAGCTCAATGTATTATGAACTGCTGCAGAATGTCACTGACAACAGACCCCATCTACAGCAGTGTCCCATAGAGTGCAATGCCCAGAAATGTCATGGTCACTTTGTTTGCTACATACACCCTGGTGTGAACACAACATTGAAATCAGCCGAAGAATCATTTCTCAGAATATATTATCACTCAACAACTTTGCTTTCATTTGTCTTCATCTCAAATGCACTATCCTTGAATTTAAAGGACATATTATACTTTGAAACACACATTTTTATGTGGTATGCATGAATTTTATGTGGTATATATGCATGTATATTCTGCACACATATGTTTTATATATGTCTATGTATGTGTGTGTGTGTGTGTGTATCTTTGATACTGAGACTGTCTATAAAAGAAGCCACATTCTTACAGTGAAAATTCCTTTAGTAATATTCTATGGATTAACAAACTGTATGCGCAAACCAGACTGCCCCAGAATAGCAATGCTAGAGATTTTCAGTGAAGGGAAAGCTTAACAAGTCTTATTATTTTAAGTACATCACAGAGGAGAGATAAAAAGCTCTTATCAGCTAAGAACTGAGTAGCTACAAAACATCACTCTAATTTTATATATTCAGAGTCAATGAGAACCTGACAGCACATTCTAAATCTTAGGCTGTAATAACAACAGTAAATACAGCTATAGACACACAAAAATACTACATGTGAGAATGCAGTGTCAGAGAAATATTAAGGTTTAATGATAACAGCTAGAGACAAAAGAAAATTAAGCAATGGAATTAAAAAATGAATTTACTTAAGTTTTAATTCACATGCTTCAGAATCACCATGAATTCAGAATGAATAAACACACTAATGCTGGCAGTGTAATAAACACAAACTAGAATTCTTTCTGAACCAGTCATGATAGCTCCCTAAGCAGAACATCATACCCTTGGTTCAGTTTAGGAAACAGAAATGTAAACTCTGAAAGGCTAACCAATTAGAACTTATAGGGCAGAGTCTGAAAAGAAAAAAAATTATATATAAAGAACCCCGAAAGTATGCACTGGGCTCCCCATCTGAAACACCCTACAGCACACGGGATCATGTAAGTCCTACAAAATGACTTATCTAGAAACGGGATAGAGAGCACAGTCTGAAACAAGTTACTACCTAAAATGTATGCGATCAATGTTATAGTCTAGGTTGGAAGTAGAACACAGTAGAATGGAGAAAATGAACACAAGAAACATGACAGTGACTGAATCACTAGGTCTCAACAATTCACTGCATACAAAAAAGCAAAGGAAAATCAGTCTTCAAGTCTGAGTTTTCTAGTCCTAATAAATTCCAAGATTGGTAAGAGCATAAAACAACAATGTCACGGAGTAATATCAAGAAGATCTAAAATCTGGTAAAACATCAAAGCAAATGTTATAAATCTGTAAGCTAGCTACCAGAAAGAGAGCTGTGTCTATGTCTAGTGTACCATTCTACAGTAATTATACTCTACCTACCCCTTGAGTTGTTGCTCCAGGAACCACAGCCATATTTGCACGGATTTCTTCTTCATTTAAACTCAGTCCCATGTACTGGGAGAGCTCCGGATACAGTTTAGGATAGAGACCTAAAGTAAACAAATGAATGACAGAGGGAGAATAATCAACATAGTGACAATGTTATTATGGGTTTCTTGCATTTAAAAACATAACATCATGGGGACCAAAACCAAGACATGAGAAAGGGTATCAATGTATGTGAAGTAATGCATCTGATATCTGGTGAATATAATATAACCCTTCTATTAATTACAATAAAAAATATATGGAAGAAAAAAATAAAAAGTAATGTAACATCAAAGTTTACAAAATTCAGGATGCATTTAAAGTAGAAAGGCACCAACCCATCTATGTAATAAGACTGGAAACTATAGAAAAATCTTTAAAGAAGAAAGCCATAAAATAATCTCAGATTTCTAAAAGTCATTGCTTGATACCCATAGGGAACTGGTTTCAGGAAGTCCCACAGATCCTAAGACTTAACTCAAGTCCTATATGAAATGACATAGTAGTTACATACTTACGTATAATCTGTGCACATCCTCATGTATATTTCAAATCACTGCTATATCACTTATAATACTACACACAACAGCTGGTGTACAGTATTAAGACTAAAGAAACCTTTGCATATGCTCACACTACAGTATACTATTTTAATTCTAGTAATTTTCATCCTGAAGTTGCTTGAATATGTGGTTCTGGAACCCTTGGACATACCATAAAGTAGAAATAATGTTTTCCAAATATATTATTTTTGTCTTTACTGTGTCTTAAACCTATATTTGTAAGTAATTTTATAAGATTACCACTCATCCTCCAATTCAAAGCTGATCAAAATTTCTCTCAAGCCAACTACTTTACATCTCATTCGGTAAACATGAGCATGGAACAATTCTTAAGAAAAACATTGAAGGTTTGTAAACTTAACAATTTAACATGTTATGAATGTTAATTACATTCTAATGAAGTAATCAAAATGGCATTTTTTTTGGAACACATACATTTATGTATTCACTTATTCATTCATTTATTGTCCATTGTGGGGCTTGAACTCTGGGCCTGGGCACTGTCCCTGAGCTCTTCAGCTCAAGTCTAGTGCTCTACCACTTGAACAACAGTGGCACTTCCTCAAAATGGTATTTTTAAAGATGGGGGACGGGAGCGTAGCCTAGTAGTAGAGTGCTCACCTAGCATGCACAAAGCCCTAGGTTCGATTCACTGGTACTACATACTGAGAAAAAGCCGAAAGTGGTGCTGTGGCTCGTGGCAGAGCACTAGCCTTGAACAAAAATGTCCAAGGACAGTGCCCAGGCCCTGAGTTCAAGACTCAGGACTCGCAAAAAAAAAAAAAAAAAAAAAAAAGAAAAGAAAAGTCTTTAACTTTTTACTGTACTGTGTGATGTTATTTCTTTCCTCTTTATACCCTGTTGTTACTCTATCTGACTTTGGTACCTGGTATATTGTATATACATTTATTTCTTTATTTAAATTAGGGAAGGGGAAAAAAACAAAGGACAAAGGGTGAAAAATATAACCAATATTCTCAAGACAATACATTGGAAATGAACTTTACAATTTGGGAGGGAGTGGGGGAAGTGGAAGAAAAACATGGGAAGGGGTAATAATGTTCAAGAACTAGTGTACTCACTACTTTCAAATGTAACTGTAATCCCTCTATACATCACCCTGACAACAAAAATTTTTTAAAAATTTACAAGAAAACTAAGAGGAAAAAAAGAAATACTGAATTGTGTCTGATCCAAGTTCATTTTCTCTATTAGCTATGATTTATATAAAAATATCCTTGAATTGTTTCAAAATTTGTTTTCATAAATCCCAACTGTAAATGCATTTTTAATTCCATGTAGTTTTAAACAATTAATTGAAATATTCTACAAATTGAAACAGTACTTTGTATATAACACATTCAATAATTATACCAAAAATAAATGATTGGCATATTTTAAAAAGTCTTCCTCAACATGTATATATACTTCTAAATGCTTATATATTATATATTGGTGACTGAAAATGGGTTTTTTAAAGGACCAATGTCATCATAGCTACTCAAGAAACTTGAGATCTGAGGATCAAGGTCTGAATTCTTCCTGGGTAGTAAAGTCCATGAGACTCTTACCTAACTAACCAGCAAAAAGCTGTATGTGAAGCTGTGGCTAACAAGTAATAGTAGAACACCAGCTTTGAGCCCAAAAGCTAAGGGACAGCACCCAGCCCTGAAAGGCTGCAAACACCCACTCTGCATTTACACTGACTCAAGTCACACTATCTGGAGACTGTGTCCTAAATTTCTCTGAACCTTACAGAAAAAAAGGACCCAGAACCAAACATGCAGGTCAAAAAGATTCAGGTAGAAGAAAATCCCCAAAACGGGGTGGTTGAAAACCACAGAAGCTCCTCTGACAGGATAAACAACAGAAAATTCAAGAGCACTGGTGTAGAAAATGAATTTCCATGTGAAGTTTTTTCATTAAAAGTATCAGTTCTGGTAGTCAGGCTAAACTATCAGGAATCAAGCTAAACTTAATTTGCTTATGCTATAAAACATTTTCACAGTTCTCACTCTTTAAGTATATAAGGGTTACTTTTTGGAATAAGCAATTGTTTTCCTTATTGCTCTTAGGCTTTTACTCACAAATTTTATGTAGTTCATAAAAATATTAAATTCAATTTGTAATTTCTTATTTCCACAAAATATTTCTCTGGGAGAATGGACCCAAAGTGGTGTAAACCTACTTCCATCTTGAGGGATGGGAGCTGAAGCTTCCGACAAAATTGCAGGATTGGCAGGATTTGCAGAAAAGGCAGTTTGAGCCTGAAAAAGAAAGAAAAGTTCTACCAACACTTGCATATAATTGATAAACCCATCCAATACTTCCAAAAAGTCACTAAAATTTGAAGTTCTAGTCAAAAAAGTTTCATTTCATATTCTTTAGTGATTTTTTAAAGGAAATCTACAGATCATTAGTATTTCATATTCCATTATGTTTAAGGCTAGCATGTAAATTGAATAAGTACTATTCCATCTATCTTACAAGCAAGTGTTTAATAGTGCACTGCAATAAAGTAATACTTTCCAGAACATTCCCAAATAGACAAAATGTTTCACATTTTCATTATGCTTTTACTAATTGCTCCAAATAAAAACATTTCATATGCATAAGAAAAAAGCTCACTAAATTGCCAAATTTTATTTTCATTTCAGCATATCCTATTGAAATAATCTATATCTTCATTTAGTCAGTACAGGAAGGATTTAACATAGACTATGTAAAAGCAGTTTTACAACTGACATAAAAGAATGATAACAATGCAATTTGTTAAACTTGCTAAAATTGCTTGGACAAAGTATGTATATACTTCCTCTTACTCATGCTGTGCATGTGACTTCCACCCTCTTTAAGGTTTCACAGCTTTGTTGTACTTAGTATTCCACTGAGCAAATAACTGTCTTTACAGATAAATATTCTGAAATAGTCTGTCATTTAGAGCTATTTGTAGTAAGTTATATGAGCATTCCTCAACTTGTAATTACTGTTTATTTAGAAATGTCTAATTATGAAATAAAGTTTACATTTATTTCTCAATCCAACTCTGAAATCAATGCCCAAAAGTGGACATCTAAGAGAGGTGCAAGCTTAATTTAAGTAAGCACACCTACAAGAGCTTTAGGCTAGACTGCAAATGTTCTAACATACTGTGCTATTCTTTAAAATTCATCATCTTAAAATTTCTTAAACATTCTAAATTCAAACAAAAAGTACCATGGAAATCTTTATAGCTACAAAAATTAATTTTGAATTTTGGCAGTTGTTTTACCAAATAACTAAAAGGAGTTAGTAGCCAACTAGACATTTTCTTGAATCTCTAAAACAAATACTATTTAATGCCAAAAAGAAATGAGCTATCAAGCCATGAAAGCACAAGAGGAAGCTTAAGTCCCATGGCTATTGTAAAAGTTTATAAAATATGAATTTATGAATTTTTGCCTTTAATCTACTTACTAAGGAGGCTGAAATCTCAAAGGATCTCTGTCTGAAGCCAGACCAAGAAAGGAAAGTCTGCAAATTCTATACATCTCCAAAATAACCTGTAAAAACTGAGGCTGAGATCTGAGGATCAAGGTTCAAAGCCAGCCCAGGGACAAAAAGACCTAAGACTCTTACCTCCAATTAACCTCTAGAAAACGGGAAGTAGGGCTGTGGCTCAAGGGTAGGGCAGCAGCCTTGAACTGAAGAGCTCAGGGACAGTACCCAGGCCAAGTTCAAGCCCCATGGCAAACAAAAAAAGAAAAAAATAGATTGTTGTTCTTAATGTACTATTTTATTTCTTTTCTCTTTTTTTGCCCTTTGGTTAATCTCATACTGTTAATGTCTCTGACTCTGTTACCTGGTGTATTGTATATACATTTATTTGTTTATTTGAAATAGGAAAGAGAAGGGTGGAAAACAAGATGATTGGGAGGGGGTATGGAGAAGGAAATGGGGACAAAAACATGAGAAGGGGTATCAATGTGTGAGAAGTAATGCACCTACTACCTGACGAATGTAACTGTAACCCCTCTATACATTCCCCCAACAATAAAAAACAAAAGAACAAAATCTGTAAAAAGGCTGAAAGCCACACTCAAGTGATAAAGCACCAATAAAGCCAGTGAGTCAGTACAGCAAAGCCAAGGCCCTAAGTTCAAACCTCAGTGATAGCAAAAAATAAAATACCCTACCCTAGTTTTGTTATTTGGGCATTTGGGAGAAAATGAACACTATTCCTCTATAAAACCTTTTCAGGGCCATTTCAGGAACAAAAATGAATTTTAGCTATCATCTATGCTAGAAAATACATTTAAAAAATACAGGCCAAGATTATTAAGTGTAGGTGAGGAGTATTTTTTCATCTAGGGCAAGTATGAATCATGTTTCCCCCCCCTCCCCACTCACTCATTATCTCTCAACAGCTAGCTTTCTGCTCTGAACATAAAAGATTCTCTACTGGAAATGTACATGAAGTTTGCTTTTATTTAAAAGGGTTAGACATAGATAGTAGCCGCCTTTTTTAGCCAACATTGGAAACATTAAAAAAGAAAAAAATGATGGTGAGCAGAGCCTGGTGTCTCATGCCTGTAATCCTAGCTACTCAGGAGGCTAAGAACTGAGGATCAAGGTTTAAAGCCAGCCCGGGCACAAAAGGACCTGAGACTCTTATCTCCAATTAACATGTAGAAAATGGGAAGTGAGGCCTGGATCAAGGTGGTAGCCTTAAGCTGAAGAGCTCAGGGACAGTAGCCCAGGCCAAGTTCAAGCCCCCCCCAAGAAAAAAAAAGAAAAAAAAATTGATGTTGACACAAAAAGAACAACAACAACAAAAGATTGATCTTTTATATTCATCCCAAATTTTTATCAGATGATGTACTGGTGTCATATTAATTGTTTACTGGTTAGTTTAGAAAGCAAAACATGACAGATAAAAGCTTCATGAAAAGAAAAGAGTGCCTGTTCTGGTGAACTTAACTTGACAAAGTAACAAAGAAAGTAGTGTTAGAGCACTTAAAACAAATAGCAAGCCACAGGAAACTTAGAAGCATCAAAGCCTTGGTGGCTAAACTGCAGATTTCAGAGATTTTATAAACCACACATCCACTCTGAATCTATGATGGAAAATAATTGTCTTTACAGCAGTCTGCCCATCTACTGCCACAATTTCCACAACAGCAAGAACTGATGCCAACTACCTATTTTCTTAAGCAGAAGCACCTGTCTTCAAAGCTAAAAAAAAGCAATAAAAATCTGACTTATTGTAGTTAGAAAGACTATAATCTCTGCTACTTGTCTCTGAAAGAAAAGAAACCACTGTACTTTCTTGTGCTTTTATACCTCCATTATCTCTGCAATCTAACTTCAGAAAGAAGGCTTACAGTTATTATAGTCTTATCACATCTAAAGACCCCCTCAAAAAATACACCAATTCTACACAAAACTATGACTACCTGAAAAGATGGGTATATTTCAATTGAAATAGATAAAATTTTAATTTTTATTAGACAAACCAAGCAATATTTAAAGTTTAAAACTTTCAAAAACGCAATACCCCAATGGCCATTTATTCACAGTGAGATAAAATAATTACTAGTATATAATAGAAATAAAAGGTTTATAAATTATACAAATAAATATATCTGCAGTTCTTGGTTAACATCACAAATAATTAGAATGTATGTTAGGGTATTTTTTTTAATTTCAGTAAATAATTCACACCAAAAAAACAAATGACAGCCTAGTAACACAGGTTGTAGTTGATAGAAAAGTTAGTAGGAGAGGTGAGAACTTATGAAGGGGGTAAATAAATATGATCCAAGCAGCTGAACAGAATAATGAAACCTGTTGAAACTTTTTGAGGAGGAAGGAGATAAAGAAGTATGTTAGAGGGGGTGAGTTTGATCGGGGGATATACATCTATCTATCTATCTATACAGTGTATGTGTGTTTACACATATGTATGGAAAAGTCACAGGGAAATCCTCCTTGTACAACTAATATATGCTAAAAGTATGTCTTAAAAAACATAAAATTTCCAAGTATTTAAACGTACCTGAATTACTTTGTCTACCTTCAAATCTTCGAGAGATGGATAGAGAGACATTTTTGCAGAATTTCTTCTAAATAAAAAGAAACAATTATTCAAATGTCTTAGAAACTGACCCTGTAGGCAATGGCAGCAATATATATTTAAATATGTACAATCACTTAATACAGTAAAAAAAAATCTGAATTGAAAAACACATCATAAAATGGGAGAATGTAGGCTATGGTCTATACCTCTTCTTCCCAATACTTTTAAAAATTACATCCATCACAGATAATAAAGTTGTCTTCAAGTACAAGTCCCTTCATTTCATAAGTTTAGGAAAGCATAGAAAAGTTATACCAAGTTCTAGTTTATGCAAGTGCTTGGCAACTAAACCAGGACAAGGAGACCACTGTTAGTACAATTCTCTTAGTCACTGAAGATGTTATTTCCTTATAACAACAAACATACAAGAATATATACAATATCATTATACAAAATCTCTATCACCAAGAAATATATATATATATATATATATATATATAGAGAGAGAGAGAGAGAGAGAAAGAGAGAGAGATACAGAAAAACAAAATGTGCCATCTTTTTTGTAGCAGTTTCTCCCCCACTCCAATATTGTCAATGTGACTTTGAATCCAGCCATGCTAGTGGACTGAATCTTGATTTTCATGTTTCATCTTTTCATATTTAACCACTTGCATATTTTATTATCTCTGCATCTTACTGACCAAGAGAGAAATGTCTATTATATCAACTATCTTTCCTTTTCCAATATCTCTGTATGAACATACAACTTTCCAGGGCTGATTACCAATGTAAAAGGCCCACCCATGAGAAGTGACAACAGACAGGGCCACTGCAGGAGAGGGTCCCCAGGAACAACCAAATGGTCCATCAATGACCTCCTCTGGCAGGTTCAACATTAGCTGGCAGTCACTGAGACCAGCCTCTCTGTTTCCCAAAGTTATCTTGTTATTTATGAGATAACAGTGTTTCTAAATTCCAGCAAAATCTCCCAAACTCTCTACTTATGTTTACAGGACTACAACTTCAAGGGCTTTTAACTTTCATACCTCAATTGGAAAAGCAAACATGTCTCACTTTCAAAAATAAGTATGCTATTTAATTACTATTTCCTTATCAAATCAATCATTAAACCATCATAGAGGATCCCATGTCAACTCATGGAAATGAGAATTTAACTCCCAAGTTCAGGTGATGGAGTTGTTAGCTGAACAGAACTATCTACTGTGATGCTCATTTCTAGCTTTCCAGATTACTCAAGAATCTGCAGGTCTCAGGCTACAGTACCGTCTAAATAATGTATATAAAATCTTTTGATACCAAGTGTCAGAACCACAAACTACCTTTTGACTGGATTTTCACAATTGATGAGAGGAAGAGTCTGAAAACAACTATTACATCAGTGAAGAATTCCATTTCATACAAAGGTACTTGACAGAAGGCAGAGTAATCAACAGAAAGACATTGTTCTCATGGCTTCTGAAATCAGAGAGCAAAGCACAGGCCATCTACCAGAATTTGATTACAATCTTTCTGATGCTAATGGCTGTTTTCCATATTCCCTAGAAAGAATTTTCTCAACTTACCCTTTAACAAGGTTTGACCAATCTCACACTTCTGAAACTTTCTGGATTCTCTTCAAGCTGTATGAAAGATCCCTAAATCTAGTGTAGCACTGAGTCTTAAAAACAACCTATTAAGAGATTTATCAGTGATTAGGGTATGTCTGGGTTACTTCAAAATATTTGAAGACAAACAACAATAAAACCCCTCCATTGCAGAAGAATCAAGATTCCCCTCAATCTTGTGACCTCAATCCCCTCAGACCTAAGACTTCCACAATTCAAATACAGTATGTGCTATTTTGGAACATCTAGTCATTTTTCTTTCTTAGCTGAAATACTTCGATTAACAAAGTAGGAAGCACACTATTGAAGTTTTCAGATACTACCACTTGGAATGGCAATGTTCACTGGCCTCATCCTTCTCAAAATAACCCACTACAACTACACATACAAATTATGTGACTAATTTAAATGTGGGATTGCTTGCTTAATCTGTGTAGTAAAAACACATTGTTGAATTGTGAAAGTTCAAAACTGCACAATCACCTGTCTTCAAAACAAAGCAGTGGCAAGAGCCAAAACACCAGAGTCCTAGTCACAGCT
The DNA here is from genome assembly GCF_031878675.1 of Megascapheus bottae. Taxonomy (NCBI): domain Eukaryota; kingdom Metazoa; phylum Chordata; class Mammalia; order Rodentia; family Geomyidae; genus Megascapheus; species Megascapheus bottae. The sequence goes on along the minus strand of NC_143517.1, from coordinate 9,712,101 downwards.
GCCATCAACCAAGGGTGCTTTCCAAGGTCTCAGCTTCAGGTGTAAAGTATTTAATCAGAATTAATCAAAATTTCTGCAGCAAGAAGTCCGGGGCATATTTGTTTGTTAATTACTATTACAAGCTATATTCCTAACTTCACCAACTTTCTAGACCCCTAAATCATTTCCACATGAATAGGCATATCAAACTATCCCTTTATTTAAGCAAAGTAAGTTAATTGGCTTCAATTAAGTATAAATTAAAAATAGTCCAAAACTTCTGCACTGGCACAAAAACAAGTGAAATGCACACAACAGTAGCCTAAAGTGCTACCATATGGCATCAAAGGAAAAACCAGCATAAGCCCTAAAATAGTATGTTTCCTCAACTTTAAAGTGCAGTAACTGAGTCCCAAGGCTAGCAGCATAAACTACAACCAAGGCAGGGAACAGGCCTAGGGTGGGGTCCAGGAACTTCCTTCAATTCTTACTAGAATGGATTCAATTTCAAATTTTAAGGTTCACACACACACACACACACACTTAGAGATATTCCAAAGAAAAATAAAACACAGGAATTTTTTTTAACATATTAAAAATCTGGCCAGGCACAGTGGCTCACGCTTGTAATCCTAGCTACTCAGGAGGCTAAGACCTGAGGATCTTGGTTCAATTCAAAGCCAGCTTGGGCATTAAAGTCTGTGAGACTATTATCTCCAGCCAACCACCAGAAAACCAGAAGTGGTGCTGTGTGGCTCAAGGGGTAGGGCGGTAACCTTGCGCTGAAGAGCTCAGGGATAACACCCAGGGCCCAGAGTTCAAGTCCCACCACCACCAACTGCAAAAAGAATCCACCCATACAAGCTTGCTAGAAATTCTTAAAACTGTATTGGTCATACAAGTAAAAATCTAAAGACTATGCTTTTGGTTATTATATACTAATTTAAATTCTTCAAACTTAAGAATATTGAATAGACAACACATTTCTAATCTGTAGAAAGAAATATGATTTTCATTCAGGAGGAATAACCTAAGTCCCTGAAGCCTGGTATAAAATCAAAAGCAACAATAAACTAGAATATATAAGAAATGTATTTGAAATCTGGAATGTTGCTGTTAATGAGCAATTAATTGAATTCAAAGATGTCCATTTTAGTTATGAAACCAGGATAATCGGTAATAGTAAGGGCTTGTGTTGCAATCAAGTGTTTTTCTTAAATTTGTTAATCACCTTTTCATACTTCTACAAATTATTTATGAAATGTAAAAATGTAAACAAAAAGTATCAGTGCGTCCCATATTGGAAAGTATTAATGACTTTGCTTTTTAGTATACTGAGGATTAATAAATATTCCCAGTGATCATACAGGGTGTCAAACACTTTGATAAAGTCCTAAACAGTTTCCTTTTTTTTTCTTTTTTTTTTGTGGAAGCAAAGCATATTTATTTAAGATTTGACCTGTTTCCAAACCAAGAAATATTTCCAGTTCTATGAGGGGCACGTTCATGTTGAAAGGATTCTGCTACCGGGCTCTTTTGAAGAATGAGAGGATGTAATTGCAAAGGAATATAGACATATATCTAAAACTTGTCAAAATTAAATTCAGTTTCTTTGGGACACTTTGCAGAAATGACTGGAGCTTCGTCACAGTAACTTTGGAACCCACATGAAGCTCCCTATAGGGATATATCATATTAATTGCTACAAAACATTTCAAACCAAAGGGTAAAGACCTAAACAGTTTTCTAAAGCAGTGTTTCTCATCAGAACAGAACTACCGAGGGCACTAAACAAAAATAGCTCCCAGACTGACACAAATCTCATAAAGGGACTTGGGGATTGCTCTTTTTTTTTTTTAAAGAAGTATCCAAAAAGATTATGATGGCCAGCCATTAAGAAATATGAACACATGAATTCTACTTCAGGTAGGATGGTTAATTCTCACCCAGAAGATTCCATTTCTCGCCTACTGCACTCACTGAAATATTTGACAACACTCTCTTAGAACAAGACTTTGGGAAACATACATTACCAGTGGAAGTGTAAACTAGTACAATTTACATGGTAAATGAGTTTGCTGCATCTAGCAAACTATAAATTCAGATGGTCACAGCAGCTAGTAAGTCTTTAGTCTGCAAATGTACTTGTAAGGCAATAAAATACTTATAAGCACTAACTATAACAGCAAGAATTTGAAGGGGGAAAAAAACACAAAATGCACACTATTCTGAAGGTCTTTCGGTAATTTGGAAGGGGTTCCTTGTGTGTGGATATACTCCCCCCACTCCACTCAGGTAGAGGTGTGTGTGTACACTGAGGCTCGAGTTGGGGACCTGGCCAGCTTTTTGCTGGTGAACAATAGGGAGGAGTTTTTATGGCCTTTCCTGCCCCTGAATATCCACCCTCATAGTATAAAGTCTCCGGAGTTGCTAGGGTTACAGGTGCTGAATGAGTCACCAGGTCTTGCTATTTCTTCCCATATGCACAAATGTTAGCATACTTAATATACTGCTCTACAACATGCATTTGTTTTTCAACTGAGAAATATTTTAGAACTCAATATCAGTTTAAACGGACACTTTTTTTTTCAGATTCTTGGAATTTATTACCCAAAACAACTGCCCAAACCTGGCAAAAACAGGAAAGAATAGTTGTGTCATGTTCATTTCAAAGCAACTACTAAAAAAATACATGTCATGGTAAAAAAAAAAAAAAAAACCAATCAACTCTTCCTTCCCTTTTTGTGATATTTACATCACTTCTTACAGTGCCTAACATAGAACTAAAATCTGGTGCTCCCAAAGTTAAATATGAATTTTAAGACTATTTAGATGATTTCAGTCAATCCACTTCCTTACCACGTGACCTGCAATATTTATGCATCAAGTGCCACACAATTTCATAGAACTATTCGCTCTACAGTTAACCAAACTATCATTTGGTAACGAGACACATTTTCACTGTGTGTCCTAGACCTCGAACCTGAAAAAGAAAACCATGAGCAAACGTTGAGTTTTAACGGATCACAGTTGTATTTTAAAATCAAATCAATTTACCAGGGCTGCTGTGACCTTCCATGGCGACTTTCCCCAGGAATCAATTAATGGTCTCTGAGACCAGTGAGTGGATGGTGCACAGGCTAATTTTTACGATGTTAAAAAAAGAAGAAGAGTGCGCGGAGTTCACTGAATGGGGGAGAAAACAACCCTAGCGTGCAGATGATACCATGCAAACTGTGACTGGACGGTTCCCCTCGGGAGAACCGCGCGCCCGCCCTTTCCCAGGATCCGAGCTGCAGGCTGTTGAGTCACCAGATCGCCGGGGACACGGCCTTGGACGCGAGCCCGACGGGAAGCGCGCGCGTCCCGCCGCTCCAACTTCCCCGTGACGGAGCGCCCGGAGGGCCGCCCGCACCTCCTTCCTTCCTCCTTCCCGGACTCGGACGTGCCCCGGGGCCGTGCGGGGGACCGTGCGGAGCCCCGGGCCCGCGGCTGCCCGTTCCCCACCTCCGGAGGGCTGAGCCGGGAGGAACCGGGACGCGGGGCCGCTACCCGGGGTGGGGGAGAGAGGGGAGAAGGCGGGGAAAGGGGTGCGGGGGGGGGGGAGCGTCCGGGCCGGGCCTCGGGACTCTGCCCACCTCAGCCCCACCGGGACCCCGGAAAACATGGGGTCCCCTGCAGGCAGAATGCGGTCGCTAAGGCAAAGTTTCCCTGCCCGGCCCGGCCCTGGCCCGGCTGGGAGCCCGGAGGACCGCGGAACCCCTTGAGGAAGAGGCGCGTCCCGGCCCCCGCGTCGCTGCCACCCCAACACTGTCGTGACCGGGACGCTCTCCGTTAAGTAGGCGGCTGCGCCAGGGTCCCCGCGCCCCGCACGTAAAACTGCGTCCCTGGGGTTCCCCCTGGGAGTGGCTCACCTCGAGCACCGGGACCAGCTGGTCGCCTCCGCCGCCGCCTCTGGTCACTAGTATCGACTTCCGAGCCCCGGGCTGGGGGGGGGGGGGGGGGGGGGAGGAGAGCGATCGCGCGCGCTCCCGAGGACCGCCCGAACGCGCGTCACGGCGCCGCCCGCGCCTTCCGCCCGCGCAGGCGCGCGCGACCACAGGGCTCTCGCGTCCCCATGGCAACCGGCTGTGAGACCCGGCGGGGCGGGGCCTGGGGCCCCTGGATGGTGTGGTGCGCGGTGCGGTCCCGGTGCCCCTCCGCAGTCGCGCACTGCCTCCGGTGCCTGCCCCAAAGCCCTGCCCACGGGCTCTGTGTCACTCTCTCACCGTTGTCTTTCCGCTTAGGGTCACCTGGTTCCTGCCACCTTCGACCAAAAGAGGTCCGAAGAAGCCGAGCTTCCTCCTCGGAGACGCTCTCTCGCCCAGCCTTTGTCTCCCACTGTCCCGTCTCCAGCCTATCCAATGGCTCTTCACCAAAGGGCTGAGGCGGTCTTCTCTACCCTGCCCCGTTCTAGTTTTTCTTTTTCCCCCCCGTTAGCTTTTATGACTCTTTGTTCACCTGAGCTAATGTTCATTGGCTGTTGAGGATGAGAATGTGGCATTACGCAAGAATAATCGGAGTATCCTAATACAAAATACAGACGATGGTTTCCTAAGCGTTATCTGCCACGGATCTGTTAAAACTAATTTAATAAAATGACTCTTGGTCTTTATATCACATCCATCAATGAGATAGATGCAACATCCATTCTAAAGAAAAGCTTACAAGCAAGTTATTTCTGGTTAAATTGTTTGATGCCACACTAACTCAATCCGTGATGAAGCCAGTAAAAATATGAGCATGAAATCCTTGACAAGCTTTGTCTGCAGTGATTTTGTGGATTAAGTCATAAAATACACATTGAAAAACAACTATGTCACTGAAAAAGGAAGATGACTTTTTGTTATCAGATGACATGATGGTTTAGGAAGAAATTTCCAAGAATTAACAGAAAAGAAGCTAATAAGCAATTATGGAAAGTCTGAAGGGCACGGCTTAATAGAAAAGTCCATTGTTTTCCTATATACTAGGACAAACAACCATTTATTTGAGATTAAAAACAGGCCACTGCATATAAAATGAAATGAAGCCCTTAACTAAAAATCTAATAGATTGTGTTATAATGAGAAAAAAACTACTGGGGGAAAAAAAGCAAAGCTCTAATGGAAAAATTCTATACTCATGGATAGGAAGATGCAATATTGTTAAGATATCCGTCATTTCCAACTTGTTGTATAGATTTCACATAATCTCAACTAAATCCTAGGGAAATTTTGTGCATATCAATAAACTGATTCTAAAGTTTACATAGAAAAAGGAAAAGACATAAAAAAAACTTACAGTGAAAAAGAGGAAAAGTATAAGGTTTGACTTTTTTGGGGGGGGGTTTGGCTACCAAGACAAATTAACAAGGACCAGATAATTTAGCTCTCAGAGTTCTAGAAGCTGGAAAGTCCAAGCTCAATGTGCCAGAAGATCTGGGGCAGAATGAGGGCCCATTCCCAAATTTCCAAGGGGCTACTGTCCACTGCATACTCACATGACTCAGAAGAGGGAAGGAGGAAGACAGAGGGAGGGGAAAGGAAGGAGAAAGGAGGGGATAATGTCCCTCCTGTCAATTCTCCTGAGGGCACTGATCCCAGCATGAAGGTTATACCCTTCTGACAGCTTTATCTTCCAAAGACCTCATCTCCAAATTATATCGCTGTAGAATAAGCTTCAACACAAAAACTTAAATGAAAGGACACATTCTGTCCATAGCTCTGCTCAACTCAAAAGATAATAATAAAGCTATAGTAATCAAGGGAGGAGTGCTTTGGGCAAAACAACAGACAAGTGCATCAATGAAATACAATACAAAAGCAAGAAAGAAACCCAACAAATATATCCAGTGGACCTTTGACAAAGGATCAAAAGCATTTGTGGGAAAAAAAATGTCTTCACTGAGACTGGAACTTAAAGGGATAGCAAATGGTTAAGAAGCGGGAAGTCCTAGGTTTAAACTCAACATTGCAAGAGAAGGAAAGGGGAAAGGAGGAAAGAGAAGAGCAGGAGATGGGAGAGAAATAATGAAACTCTTTCTCAACAAGTAGTGATGGAACAAAAGAGGACTTCCACATGTAAAAACGGAAATGAGACACAGACCTCGGTCTCTTTAGTAAAATGATCTTGAAATGTATTGCAGATATCATGCAAAACTATAAATTTCTGGGAGATAAAAATCTAGGAAAAAATCTAGAAGACTAAGTGTGTCAAAAAAAAGTTTTTAGTTGCAACAAGAAACAGTCTTTGGAAGAAAAAATAACAAGTGAACTTCAATGAAAACTTTGCTCTGAAAGACAATTTCAAGAAAAAGACATGCTACAAAAATAAATTTCAAAAATCACCTGAAAAATTATTCAGAATATATGTGTTAATGCTTTAATCTCAACAATAAGAAAAGAAGCCAATTTAAAATTGGGTGAAAGGGCTGAGAGTGTGGCCTAGTGGTAGAATGCTTACCTAGCGTGAATGAAGCCCTGGGTTCAATTCATAGTCACCACATACACAGAAAAAACTGAAAGTGGTGCTGTGGCTCAAGTGATAGAGTGCTAGCCTTGAGAAAGCCCAAGGACAGTGCTCAGATCCTGAGTTCAAGCCCCAGGATTGGCAAAAAATAAAATTCTGTGAAAGGTCTGAGAAGGCATCTCATCAAAGAACATACAGTTGGCAGATAAATACTTGAAAAAACATTCAATATCATATAATGCTAGGGAACTGCAAATTTAAACTACAGTAGCACACTGAAAAGAAAAGAAAGGAAGAAGAGCTGTGATTGACTCTTAAGTGCATTTTTTAAAGGTATTGGGGATAGAAATTAGGGTCTTATGTTTTCTAGGCATGCTCTCATCCTTAAATGAATTGTTTTAAGTGAAACAAGCTCTTCATATATGATTTCAAAGATACTACATGTAGAAAAGGCAAAACTATAAAGATGGTAAAGAAACAAATACCAGTTTTCCAGGGGTTGGAGAAGATTGAGAGAGGTAGGAAGTGAAGTTATAAATCCACGCATTTCTAACTCTTTGTACAAAAAACATTTGCCAAAAACCATAGTATAGTATACAGTATACTAAATTATTTTTTGCCAGTCCTAGGGCTGAAGTCAGGGCCTGAGCACTGTCATTGGGTTTTTCTCAAGGCTAGAGCTCTACCACTTGAGCCACAGCACCACTTCCAGCTTTTTCTATGTATGTGATATTGAGGAATTGAACCCAGGTCTTAGTGCATGCTAGGCAAGCACTTTATCAGTAGGCCAAACTCCCCACCCTACTAAATTAATTAATGTCCTCATTTCCCACTTACATAGAGCTTCAAAAATCCTTAGCACTTCCTGAGTAAGCCATCTTTGCCACTGGGTGTCAGTTGACTCACACCTGTAATTCTAGCTACTCAGGAGGCTGAGATCTGGTTCAAATTCAGTCCGAGTAAGAAAGTCCCTTAGATTCTTATCTCCAGTTAACCCCAAAAAACCTGAAGCAGAGCTGTGGCTCAAAGTGGTAGAGTACTACCACTTTTGCCTTGAGCAAAAGAACAAGTCTGTTTTATCAGTGTCCTCAATTATGGAAGTGAAGCGAGATAAGACTCTAGAAAATTTCAAAATGGAACCTGGCCCCTAGAAACACTCAGCATGTGATTGCTAAGAACTTTCAGCTTTAACCACAGGATTCCAAAGAGGTTTGATTTTATGCCCTTGGACAAATGAATTTACTCAACTATGCTTTTTATAATAAAATTCTATTTAAAAGCTAGCTGCCAAGACTCAAGTACATAACCTGGTTGGTGGGTGTATCTTAGGACATGACGAGAGTTGTGCCATCTAACTCCAAATAATGAGAACAAAAGCTCTGGCACTTGGAACCTTTCCAGTTCTTCCTCCTGTATTTCATCTACTCATTTGTGTCCTTTATAATAGAACTGTAATACAGTACTAAGTACAGTGCTTTCAGTGAGTTCTAGTGAGTCATTCTAGCTAATTATTGAACCTGAAGGGAGGATGTGGGAGCCCTCATATTTGTAGTCTCGATTATGAGGAACTTTGGGAAATTTTGTGGGTGAACATATAATTTACTTTGTGGATTCTACCCGCTTTGTGAATACTATATGGTTAGTGTCAGGAATAAGTTGAACTCTAGGCTAGAGGATGGTTTAGCAATACCTTGCTTCCCTAGCAAGAACACAGTCCTAAGTTCAACTGTGAGAAGACAGAGAGAGAGAGAGAGAGAGAGAGAGAGAGAGAGAGAGAGAGAGAGAGAGAGAGATTTTTTTAAAATAAAGAAATGAACAGTAGAACACTCAGTTGGTGTCAGACAGTTGTGACAGAGTAGACCACAATTATAAAACACAGAGAACTTGGATGAAGTTGGGTTTTAGTTAACAATATTATGTATACATTGGTTCATCGGTTCTAACAAATATACCACATTACTACATGTTTATAATAGAGGAAACTGCAAAATAGAGATAGTACATGGCAACTCTGTACTATTAGATCAATATTCTTGTAAGTCTAACACTGTTGTGAAATAGTTAAATGAAAAACATTATGTGTCTAAGAGCTAAAGAATGCTTCCTAGAGTTGTGGAATTAGCTGAGCTTTTAACAAATGCAGAAGCATTGGAGTGGAAGTAAACCTTGATGCATTCCAGGAGCTGAAAGGCCATCAAAGCCTAGAGCACCACGATAAGAGAAGGAAAAGCTTACGATGAGGCTGGGCAAGTAAAAGGAAATGTACTGGAGCTAGGGAAAGAAACATGATTCTTTGCCATTTACAATCTGATTGCTGTTTGGAGGATGGGTCGGATGTAAAGATAAGTATGTGCCATGTCTTCAGATACACTCTGTACTTCCAAAGGTCATCTGCTTGCCATCTGTTTGCCTTAATGGAACTTTGAAGAGGTAGTACTTAGTTGGAGGTGATCAAGTCACTGGTGGCATTGCCCTAGAACAAGATTAATACTTGTTTCTTGCAGTTAGTTCTCAAAGAGCAATTTAAAAACAAGGCCTCTCCATTGCTCCTGGGCATCCTATGCCATCTATATAGTCTTCTCCTGCACTCAGCAATTCCTCTCCATTTCCAGGCCACACTGTGATCCCACCAAGCAGGGCCTCCCCAGGGACTGATCACATGGGAACATTAGATGGTGGACACTCCGCCTCCAGTGAATTTGAATTTTGATGGTTAGCTTTCTTCAGCCAAATCAATCTATTTTCTAAGTTGTCCAGCCTCAGGTATTTGGTGATAGTAAAAAAAAAAATATGAACTAGCCTAGCGCGGTGGCTCATGCCTGTAATCCTAGCTACTTAGGAGATTGAGATCTGAGGATTGAGGTTCAAAGGCAGCCTGGGCATCAAAGAATGTGAGACTCTTACCTCCAATTAATCACTAGAAAAGGGGATGTGGGGCTGTGATTCAAGGGGTAGGGCAGTAGCCTTGAGCTAAAGAGCTCAGGGACAATGCCCAGAGTACAAGCCCCATGATCCACACACAAAAAAGAAAAGAAAAGAAATATGAACTACTACAGAATGGAATGTGGAGTGATATAGAAGGGGCCACTGTAGTAGTCTTGATGTGTCCATTGCAGTAGAGATGGGGAACATCAGAAATTTAAACATTATTGGATTAAAGAATAAGGAAGACCTGGTGATTGTTCAGGTGTGGATTAATTCCAGGGATTAACATAATCTTTTAAAATCAGATGCAGATATCTGAATGCAAAATAAAGGGACAGAATATTTTGAGGAAATATTCAAAATTCTGTGTTTAAAATTAGTAGGCTTTTCAGCCTGACTAAACTTGGTATAAACCCATTGATCAATTAGCAGGCAGTATAACATAAAGAACATTAGGACATCAAAACATGTCTGTACTGGATTGTGGATAGTACTGAGAGTGGGTGGGCAAATGCAGAGGGTGGAAGACAAATGTAGTCATAATAGTCCATGTACATGTGCAAAATGGAACAAGAAAAAGTTGCTGACAATGACTGAGAAAGGAGGATGGGGAGAAGAGGGAAGGATGGGGGGGTGAATTCTGATTGATGTACATTATATCCAGAAATGGACATGTTTGAAATGAAACACCCTTGTGAAATTGGTTGATGATAATTAAAATGAAATAAAGTCCGATATCTTTGATATTAGAAAAAACTAACAAATGTAAAAGAATTTCCTAAGAAGTTTAAAAGGTAAATTCAATGCAATCATTCCAAAATGAAAACTGAAATTTGAAAGATGATAAATAGGAGAAGAAAAAAGTGATCATGGATTGATCTAAGAAGTACAGAACTAAAGTTTCAGAAAGAAAAACAAATGAAGAGAAGGAAACTAACAAGCTAGGGTAAGAAATAGCCACAGAGCTGGAAAACATAGCCCCAGGCTCATAGAGTACATTAAATTTATAGAAAAATTAATTCTAAGACTCACACCATTAGACACCATTGTGAAATTCTGAAACATTAGAGAAGATCCTGAAAGTTCCCAGATAATAGAACAGATTACAGCCCCCAAGTGAAAACCAGGTGACACTGACTCTTCAAGAGAAATGTTTGAAGCCAGAAGACAAGGGCTCAACTAGTGTTCTGACCTAGAACACCAATACTGTCACTCAGGTATGACAGGTGTAAGATCCATGTAAGGAACCAAAGGATTTTCTCATATTCCTGTCAAAGCTAATGACATATTTACTTAACAAGAAGATACCTACAAGACCAAGGCAGGCCAGGAGTTGTGGCTTAGTGGTAGAGTGCTTGCCTGACATGCAGGAAGCCCTGGGTTCAATTCCTTGCTACCACATGCACAGAAAAAAGCAGGAAGTGGTGTTGTGGCTCAAGTGGTAGAGCACTAGCCTTGAGAAAGCTCAGGGACAGTGCCCAGGCCCTGTGTTCAAATCCCAGGACTGGTAGGGGGAAAAAAAAGAAGAAAGAAAGAAAAAAAGGCAAAGAGGCTGTGAAGCAGGGAGCCAAGATACACACAAAGGAGCTAGGGGATATTGTCAGAGTGAGAGCTGAAATGATGATTATGTGAAGGCTTAGAGAGCAGAGATTCAGAAAAAGGAGAAAGGAATAGTGGGTACAATAATAACACTCAATGGATATATGTGCAATGGAACCAGGCAACTTGAGGGCATAAGTGAAGTTGGCATCAATGTGGGGAGAAGGATGGAAAAGATGACACTGACTATGATTGCACTGTGCTCACAAACTGACATGTTTAATTGAAACTGTTTTGTACAAATACTTAAAGATAATGATAATATGATGATAATAATAGTAAATAGTAATATAATATTAAATATAATAGTAGTAATAAGACAAAGTGGAAATCCAAATTAGAATTAGATCATAAAAGGCACTATGGGGGATATCTTTAAGTAAAGTGTACTTTTTTTTTTAATCATACTGAAAGATTCCTTTATCTGGTAGAACATAGGAAGATTAATTCTGCAGGCTAAGAGTACAAAACAGGAAGATAAAGGACAGACACATCAAGAAAAAATATTAATTATCTGGGTGTTATAGTGCATGTCTCTAACTGTAGCATTCCAAAGGCCAAGGTAGCAAGAGTCAGTAGTTCAGAGCCAGGTACACAGTGAGTCCCTGTCTAAAGTAGAGAGAGTGAGAAAAAGAGGGAGAATTAAAAAGGGGGAGAAATACAGAGGAAGAGAGAAGACGAAAGGGGAGAGAAAGGGAAAAATTCCTATCATTCTACATGACTCATCCTTGAATATTTATATAGATATACTAAGGTATTTGTTTATGCCCAAAGCAGAATCATAAGTTAGCTATAGAGACTAATATAGTTAGTTTCCAAAATATGTTTCTTTCTTTAGGATTTTCAAAAGTCTGATTTAAAAATAAAATCCACAAACAGGAATATACTCTAAAAATCACTGTGGTAGGATATGACTACCAAAGATATTACTACTTATAAAAATATCTTTAATATTTCATCATCTGCCTAGAGTATAATATTCTTTATTAAAAGACTGCCTCTTTGCTTTCTTCTTAGATTATAATAGTTTTTTACAAGTTGTAATAAAACTGCAAATAATTATAAATTTCTGTTCAATTTTCAGAACTAGAATTTTTATCTTTTCTCTAATATCATGCTACTACTATCAAAATTAATATTCTTGCTTTTTCTAAAAATTTTATTTCACCAAGCCAGGCACTGTAGGCCGGTGGTTCAGGCCTATAATCCTAGCTACTCAAGAAACTAAGATCTAGGGATCTCAGTTCAAAGCTATCCCTGGCACTAAAGCCAATTAACCACCAGAAAACTGGAAGGCGCTGTGGCTCAAGTGGTAGAATGCTAGCCTTGAGTTGAAGAGCTCAGGGACAGTTCCCAAACTCAGAGTTCAAGCCCCATGACTGACCAAAGGGAGGGTGGGAGGAAGAAGATTTTATTTCACCATAAAGCTCAAAAAAGTTCATCATTTGCAAGTCATCTGATCTATTACATTGTGCATTTCCTCTTCTTTAGTAAAAAAAAAATCTCTGCACATGACTACAAATCATGCTCCAAACTATTTATATAAGCCTTTATTCCAGAACACACCCCATCCCAGAGGTTTATGGTAATATCAGCAAGATTACAAACCATGTTTTACTAAACACTGAAACTAGCATTTATGACATCCCTCAGCTGACTATATGTGCATTCAAGAGAATTGCATTTGAAAGAGAATTTGTACCTGAAAGCAGGTATGTCAATTCTATTTTTGTCTATTTGATAACGTTCTAACTATACCTTTTAACTTTTTAAAAAGAATATTGAAGCAAGTGGGGTGGCTTATACCTATAATCCTAGCTACTGTGGCGGCTGAATTCAAAGAATTGCAGTTTCAAGCCAGCTGGGGCAAAAAAAAAAAAAATCTATGAGACCCTTATCTCCAATTAACCACTGAAATGTATGTGGTGGTGTGGCTCAAGCGCTAGAACACTCAAGCCCCAGGATGTGTTTATGAGTGTGCAGGTGCGTGCACAAACACACATGGAACATTGATAGGCTTGGAGAAAGAATCAAGCTTGAGGCCCCAATTTCAGACCCCAATACCACCAAGAAAGACTATGAGGGCTGAGGGCTGGGAGTTTGGCTTAGTGGTAGAGTGCTTGGCTGGCATGCACGAAGACCCGTGTTTGATTCCTCAGTACCATATATACAGAAAAAGCCAGAAGTGATGCTGTGACTCAAGTGGTAGAGCTCTAGTCTTGAGAAAGCCCCAAAACAGTGCTGAGTTCAAGCTCCAGGACTGGCAGGGAAAAAAAAAGAATATGAGGGCTGAGGGCATAGCTCAGTGATAGAGTGCTTGTCTGGCAAGTGGAAAACCCATGGCTTCAATGCATTGCACTGAAAGAACAAAAACTATTTACTTAAACAAACATAGAAACAAATGGTGAATATTATTCCTTAGCTTATATGTACATATAATTTTTAGAAGTTTGGATTTAGTGGAAAATATTCCTGTGTAATTTATAATCCCTATTGCTGAATTATTTTCTCTGGTTGTGATGTTACAAGGCTATTTTTAAAAATTCTTCCATCATGGATTATCTTGCTCTGTTATTTAGTGTCGATGATTTTCTCTCTACACTAAGGTTAAAAATTATTTGTAGGGCTGGGAGTTTGGCCTAGTGGTAGAGTGCTTGCCTAGCATGCACAAAGACCTGGGTTCCATTCTTTGGTACTACATACATAGAAAAAAGCCGGAAGTGGTGCTGAGGCTCAAGTGGTAGAGTGCTAGCTTTGAGAAAGTCCAAGGACAGGGCTCAGGCCCTGAGCTCAAGACTAGGACTTGCGAAAAAATTTTATTTGTACATGTAAGCTATTTTACACAACATTTGAATCCCTAGATATTGTACAGATGGTAAAATATTGTTGGTTGATATGCCAATAAAGTTGTACATAATTAATTGTGACATTTTTATCTCCTTTCAAAAGTCTGTGTTGGATTCTGGTCAGTTGGGACCAGTGGCTCATATACCTGTAATCTTAGGTATTCAGAAACCAAGAATGAGCAAGGATAGCAGTTTGAGGCTCTCCCTGACCAAAAAAGTTCATATCCCCAACCCCCTACCCCTTAACCCAATCTCAACAACTAGTTGGGTTTGGTGTTACATGCCTGTCATCCTAGCTATGTGAGATCACAGTTTCAGGCCAACCAAAATTATATATATATTTTTGCAAGATACCATATCAACAGAAAAAGCTAGTCATGGTGGTATATGACTTTCATTCCTGCTTTACGAGGAAGCATACAAAGAAGAATTGCAATCTTGCCTGGCACCAGCAAAAAAGCATGACAAAAAAATAACCAGAGCAAGAAGGGTTGAGGGCGTGTGTCTCAACTAATAGAGAACGCCTAGTAGAGTCAAGGCTCTGAGTTCAAACTTTGGTACCTCCACCACCAACAACAAAAAGGTAAATTTTACTCTATTAAGATATGTTTCCCCCTCCACAAAATACATTTAAAATCTTTAAAAATGTTAAAGCAGCTGAGCACTAGCAGCTCATATCTATAATCCTAGACATGGAGGGTTGTGATTTGAAGCCAGCCTGGGCAGAAAAATCCATCTCCAATTAACCAGAAAAATGCCAGACTAGAGGTGTGGCTAAAGTAGCAGAGCATCAGCCATGAGCAAAGAAGTCAAGCCAGAACATGAGGGAATTGACACACACACACACACACACATACACACACACACACACACACACACAGAGCAAAGTAACGTGACATTTTTTTTTTTTTTTTGCCAGTCCTGGGCTTGAGCTCAGGGCCTGAGCACTGTCCTTGGACTTTCTCAAGGCTAGAGCTCTACCACTTGAGCCTCAGTACCACTTCCGGCTTTTTTTCTATGTATGTGGTACCGAGGAATCGAACCCGGGTCTTCATGCATGCTAGGCAAACACTTTAACCACTAGGCCAAACTCCCGGCCCCTAACGTGACATTTTTTAAAAAGAGTTCCAGTTGCTAAGTGGGTCCTAGCTTTTGTTTCAGTGTTCTATTGTTCCCTTCTTAGATTGACTATTATGAACAATACTTATGTGAATTAAAAATTTTAATATATTATTAATCACTTCATACAAAATAACTATACAAAAATACATAAAGATGTGTCAATTAAATGCAAAGAAGCACTGTAGGGGGCTTGTAACAGCCATATATTAGTACACAGAATTTGTTCTTTATTGATGTTCAAAACAAGGTGTTTTCTTTATTATTTTTTTCTTTTTCTTTTTTGCCAGTCCTGGGGCTTGATCTCAGGAGGGCCTGGACAACTGTCCTTGAGCTTTCTCAAGGACAGGGCTAGCACTCTGCTACTTGAGCCACAGCACCACTTCTGGCTTTTTCTGTGTATGTGGTATCAAAGAATGGAACCTAGGGCTTCATGCATGTTAGGTAGGCACTCTGCTGCTAGGCCACACTTCAGGCCCTAAGGTAGCTGTGTGTGTGTGTGTGTGTGTGTGTGTGTGTGTGTGTTCTTTAAATAGGAACACTAATAATTTGTGGCCACTTACATTCAGTCAAAAATTTAATAGTATGTGAGTATTTAGCAGCACCTAAGTTCCATGAGGAAGTACAGTCATTAGCATCTCTGAATGGCTCTGCTGTCTGCAGGAGTCAAGTCATTTTATTTGACTAGCTTTTTTTTTTTTTTTCAGTCGCCCAGGACAGTACTCTTTCAGTGTGTAAAAACTTGTGTTTTTACTGTGGAATTTATTTGGGGATTTTCCCCTAGGTTCTGAATGCACACACACCCTTAAAAAAGGATGCCAAATACTCAGTTCCAAGTTACATGTAGCCAAATCCACCACACTAATTATATTTACACAGCCATGAGAAGGTGTGATTTGTGACTCTGTTCAGATGGAAAATTACTAGAGTTTCTTTTCATCCACTTAGTTTTTTGGTGTGTAGATACTTGAGCAGTTATTTTAATTCAACCTCTGGATCTCATCCCCGTCCTTCAGCTCATGTTCTAATCCTTACTGTGTAATTTTACATGTGCTCAGAAGTGGCCGTTGCTTCACTTTTCTTCCCTGTTGTTTCTTGAATATTAGTCATTCCTTCATCAGACAGGAACTTCCTGAGGGCTGTGGCTGGCTTTGCTTTAAGTGCTTTCAGATCCTGGCACAGTGCCTAAGAGTTCAAGTCTAGAATTACCATATTTTCTTGGTTCTAAGAGCCACATCGTTTTAGCAATTCAGAACTTTCTATAATCATCCTGTTAAAGGATTGTTCCACCTGACTACTATGGCAATACATGACTAAAATCCCAGCTACTCAAGAGATTTAGAGGCAAGAAGAGATTCCAGGCTAGCACCAGGCAAAGTTATGGAGACTCAAAAACTAAATACAAAAGGGCTGGCAGGGTCCAGCTTAGTGGCACAGTGCTTGCCTAATAAACATTAGGCCCTGCCTCCAACTGTTAGGTTGAAAAGTTGAGATTGTATACTTAGCTTGCTGGAGTGTAACCAAAGTATATGCCTTCTACAGATTAGTTGTGTTAAAGCACTCTGTTAATTTGTTGACAAATTGGGATTCCTTATTGTTGCTGAAAATGCCTTCAAAACTTAGACAATGAGGTAATTCAATACCAAGAGGTAACAAGATTTCCTATGTAATAGATAATGAGGTGAAAGAGAGGATTTCCCTGTCTCATCTTGCAAGTATATTAAGTAGTTCCTCTTTAAGACTCAAACTCTTCTCCAATCACTTACTATATGAAACGCTGACATTGCCAGTGGAATGCTGGAGGCCTACATCTCAATAAGCACACAGAAAATGAGCCAGGTATATAGGGCTTAAAACCTGTGATCTAAGCTATTCAGCAGATTAAGGTCTGAGAGATCTCAGTTTGAAGCCCTTTTGGGATTGGCTATTTTTAGAAAATAATCCTCAAAACTCCATTAGGTGGTAGAATCCAATTGAACAAGCCAATGTGAGACCCTGAGTTCAAGCCTTGGGACCAACAGGAAAAAAAAAATGAGAGGGGCAGAAGAGGGAGAGGAAGAGGAAGAAGAAGAGGGAAAGGGACATAGAAAGGGAAAGAGAAGGAGGGAGGGAGGGAGAAAGGAAGGGAGGGAGGGAGGGAGGGAGAAAGGAAGGGGGGGAGGGAGGGCGGGAGAAAGGAAGGGAGGGAGGAAGGAGGGAAGGGAGGGAGGGAGGGAGGGAGGGTATAGTTCACAGCAGGGGATCTTGCAGGAGTAATATCTGGGCTGCACATTAGAACTGGGAGATAATGAGTTCTGTTGTGGATTAAAACCACAGTCTCAGTTTTTATAGTCCTTATTCACTTTCTCACTCAGGATGTGGGCATCCTCTAGTAGGTCCTCTAGAAAGGGACTATGAAATGTAGAATACTTAAGGCTTTGCTTTAAAAAAACAAAAAACAAAAAAACCCCAACATTTGATTTTAAATATTAAGTAAACTGAAATTGTGGGATTTGAAAAGTCTACCTTGGCTGAAAATAGTGTTATGATATGAAAAGGGTCTACTTTGTCAGTTATAGTTTGCTTTGAACCTATTCTTGCTTGTTTATATATACTCCTCTCTTCCCACACCACCTCTTCCTTTTCTGTGCACATTTTGGAACTTAAAGCAAGGCCTTGAGCTCTCTTGCTTGGCATTTTAGTGCACAGCAGTTCTCTGCTACTTGAACCACATCTTCCCTTGTTTTTGCTAATTAGTTGAAGAAGGAGTCTCCAGACTTTTCTGCCCTAGTTGGCTTCACAACCTTCACCCTCAACTCTCAGCCTCCAGTGTAGTTAGAATACCAAGCCTGAGTCACTGGTTACCAAATCAATTACTCTTTGTCAACCTTCTCCTAATCTTCCCCGCCCCCCCCCCTTTTTTTTGTAACACAGGGCTTGAATTCAGCCTGGGTGCTGTCCTGAACTCTTCAGCTCAAGGCTATCACCCTACCCTTGAGCCAAGCTCCACTTCCCATTTTCTAGAGGTTAATTGGAGATAAGAGTCTCCGATCCTTCTATGCTCAGCTGGCTTTGAACCTTGATCCTCAAATTTCAGCCTCCGAAATAGCTAGGATTACAGGGTTGAGCCACAGTGCCTGGCTTCTCCTCCCACTTTTAAACAGGTTTCTGATGGTTTTGTTATGCTATTCTCATACTACATATAATATTTTTTATCATATTCATTCACATCATTCTCTTTTTCCCACTCCTCTCTGTGGCTGGTTCCTCTCCCACACAGTTCCCTTTAATAATTATGCATTAACTTATATTAACATTCTTATTAGGTTTAGAGTCTGCATATGAGAGAAAAGTTGCCATGTTCATCTTTGTGAGCTTGCATAGCTTGTGGAGCCTGATAATCTCTAGTTCCACTCATTTTCTTGCAAACAATGTACAAGTAATAATTTGTTTTACTGATCCTGGGACTTGAACTCAAGGCCTAGGTCCTATTGCTCTGCCACTTGAACCACACACAGCTCTATTCCTAGCCTTTTGGTGATTCATTGTAGAAAAAAAATCTCATAAATATTCTTGCTCAGGCTAGCTTAGAACCATAGTTCATTTTCAACATAATGTCTAGTGAGTACCACTGCTGCATTTGTTCATTCTTCGTCCTCCCAGTTGAGTTTAGGTCTTTGAGCTTTCATATTGAAGTCTTGATTCCTGCCTTATTCCCTCAGGTCAAGCAAGACACCAGGTGCACACAAACAAGCCTGATCACATGCCTGTCTGCAGGCATGTTTTTCCTAATCTAGGCCTAGCCAAGGACACTGCTCTTGGCCTCCAGGAGACCATAGCCCCTCACCCCAGGTGGAGTATTCCACTCTAGACCTGGCCAAGACACCACTGTTGGCTCCAAAGAAACTATAGCCCATTTTTTATTTTCTGTTTACTTGTTGAGCCCTATATAACTCCACTTCACAATCCAGCCTCTTGTACAATCTTCAATCCCAAGGGAAGGTCTGTGCCCCACCGTGTTTCTCAATAAAGAGTCCTCATCTGATGACAATCAAGTCCAGCCTATTCCTTTTCCATTCTCCTCCATTTTCCTGCCACATACATTCTATATGAATTATTCCGACCAATGAATAGTTCGAAAAGCATTTCCCCCCCCCTCTGTGAATATTCTCTTCATTCTAGCAAGTTTCCTTTGGAAGCCTTAATTTGATGCATTCTCATTCATCAATTCTTGCTCTAATTTCTGAGCAATTGGAGTTCTGTTCACAAAGCTGTGGTCTACATCTAGATCTGCAAGTGACATATAATATTTCTTTATAAACTCTCCTATAAAACTTACACTGACATAATAGGGCAGATGGCCATAGGGTTAGGAACAAACCAGATTAACCAATTTTATAACAAAATCACTAACCAAAATAAAAATAAAAAGATAGTCCATCTCTCCTAGCAATCAACCGTGGCAGCTTTGCAAGCTGTATTTTGAGGTAGAAGAACATTTGATTTTAATAGACCAGTTTTATAAAAATTAGGAAGGGCTGGGAAGGTGGCCTAGTGGTAGAGTGTTTACCTAGCTTTCATAAGGGTTGGATTCCTCAGTACCACATACACAGAAAAAAACTAGAAATGGTGTTGTGGCTCAAGTGGTAGAGCACTAGCCTTAAGAAAGCTCAGAATAGTGCCCAGGTTCTGAGTTCAAGCCCCAGGTTTGGCAAAAATAAAAATAAAGGGAATGTGAGCTGGGTGCCTTTGGTTCACACTTGCAATCTTCACTTCTCAGGAAGCTGAGATCTGAGAAGTGTGGTTCAAACCCAGCCTGGGCAGGAAAGTCTATGAGACTCTATTATCCACTTAGTCACAAAAAAAAACAAAAGTGGAGCTGTGACTTAAGCAGTAGAGTGCTAGCCTTGAGCAAAAGAGCTCAGGGACACCACCCAGGTCCTGAGTTCAAGCCCCAGTATCAGCACACACACAAACACACACACAGTTAAAATTGGAATAAGAGGCATTCACTATAAAGAATTAAAAACAATAAACAAAGAGAAAAAGAGAAGCATCTTCTTTATCTGTCTCACACTTTACCAAATAGCTTAACATCTTAAAATACATAGTACTTACTGGAGCTACTAACTAAACTTCTGTCTTCACTAACAGAAGTTGCCACTGTAGGAGTTTTCTTAAGGTGTTTGTCTGTTGGTAAGGTTTGTTCTTTAATTCTGGAAAAGATTTGCTCCTAAGTTTATCATAAAGACATACAAAACAAAGCTTTCTGTATATATGTGAGCCATAGAAAATTTGAAGATATTGTTACACTGCTATTATCCCCCCTCATTTATCCATTTTGTCAGTTCCCATCACTGAAGCACATATGGTAGCAGATCAGGCTGTCTGGTTTTCCAAAATATAACTACACCATCCCCTTTATCCTGCCATGTTTGGATTTTCCTTAAAACAAAAGAACAAAAAAACCTCCTCAGAGGTTTTAATCCATTATTCTGGTTTTCTTTTTTGTTGTTTTTTTTTTTGGTGTGTTTGTTTTTGTGTTCTTTTTTTCTGTGTGGAAAAGTTGATGTACTTGGAAATTTATTCAGCTGCACACAGAAACCCAAAATAACATGGCTTAAGTAACATAGGCCGTTTTGTCATATAGAAGAACTCTAGAAGAAAGGATTATGTCATGTTGCAAAAATTTCTTCTCTACAACAGTCACCACACCCTCATTTTCCCAGATAGCAAGCAGGAACAAGGGCAAATAGTAGGCAGGAACAAGGCAAGTAGGCCAAAGACATGTCTCTCAGCTGGTCTGTGCTGCCCTCCAGAAATTTCAAAGCACCTAGATTACTTCTCATTGGCCATATATGGCTGACAAATGCCAAAGAAATACCAGAACTTTAGCCAAGAACTGTTACTAAGGAAGAAGGAAAATAGCTTTGTGTACCCTCAGCTTTCCCAGGGTTAATAAAAAATATTTGTACAAATGTAGCACCTGTGATATATCATAAAATATTATCAGGGTGGAAAATTCAGATTTAATGTATAACTTGGCAGTGACCATTAATGATATACTGCAATGTGATGTGCAATCCTCTGCCATAAGAATCCACAGAAATAAGAAATCCACTAAATAAAGATTTGTTCATTCTGGAGTGCCTCACTCAAAGTGCGTTACCAAACATTATGTTTGTTGAATTGATTGTTACCTGCTTCTAGGTAGAGACAGAAAAGTTACCCTGAAACAGATATTCCTCATGTGGGAGAATCAAGAACTTAATTTGGTGAAAGAAATAGAAGACTGGAATCTGTGATGAAAAAGGGAATTCAGGTCCTAATTCTGGTCTTTAAGATTCTACATTGTAGAACTTTAGATCCAGATAAAGTTTCAAAAGTAGGCCTAGAAAATGAAGCCTGACATAGAGTAGCTCTAGAGTTCAGTCAGCACCCAACTCTGATGATGAGGTGAAAAGAAAGGAAACAGGGCCGGGAGTTTGGCCTAGTGGTAGAGTGCTTGCCTCGCATGCACAAAGACCCAGGTTCAATTCCTTGGTACCACATACATAGAAAAAAAAGGCCAGAAGTGGTGCTGAGGCTCAAGTGGTAGAGCTCTAGCCTTGAGAAAGTCCAAGGACAGTGCTCAGGCCCTGAGCTCAAGCCCAGGACTAGAAAAAAAAAAAAAGAAAGAAAGAAAAAAGAAAGAAAGAAAGAAAGAAAAGAAAAAGAAAGGAAACAAAGAATGGAGAAACTGAGTCTAGTTGAGGAGGGATCCAAACCTAACTCAGCTTCCAGCAGTCAGCTTGTCAGTCAAAAGTACTGGCCCACTTCTTATTGAGCAATTGGCTTTTAGACGTAAAAACTGAAGTTCAGAACCATAAAAATAATCTGAAGATATTGTCTTCCCAGAAAGAGTCTCAGATAAGTGTTGGTGTGAGCCATGCTTTTGGAAACAGTAACTAGAAATTGCTTTATTAGAGTTGGCAGCCTTTCTTTTGCTTGCTTCCTTCTCTGCACTTTTCTAAACAACCTTTCAATTCTCCTCCCATGCCAATTGTATTTTGGAACCATTCTCCCACCTTAGTAACTCCCACTTTAGCAAGACTCAACTGTGTTATTCCACTGAAGTGCAAACCATCATGGCTCTCTATATGTGAACTGCCTAGGATGATTCCTGTCCCTCCTCTACACTTGGGCAGGGAGGGCAACATACAAAAGTCTAGCTAGGAGCCGGGAGTTTGGCCTAGTGGTAGAGTGCTTGCCTAGCATGCACGAATACCCAGGTTCAATTCCTAGGTACCACATAGAAAAAAAAACCCAGAAGTGGTGCTGAAGCTCAAGTGGTAGAGCTCTAGCCTTGAGAAAGTCCAAGGGCAGTGCTCAGGCCCTGAGCCCAAGCCCAGGACTGGCAAAAAAAAAAGTCTAACTGGCTCATCTGAGAGCATACTGCACTGAAAATACCAGGAGAACAGAAACCTACACCCAGAGAAAACCACCATTTTAGAGAAAGATATCACCTGTATTGCTATATGAAATAGTCAAAATTTAGTGACCTCATACAACACAAGTCTGAAATGGAACTGATGAGCAAAAACTCAAAATGTTGCCAGAACTTTGTCCTTTCTGGAGATTCTAGAGGAATATTCATTTATTTGCCTTTTCAAGTTCTAGAAGCTTCCCGAATTTCTTGGTTCATGACCTCTTCCTCATCTTCAAAATGACTGATTCCAAAATTTGCTTTTGTGATACATCTAGCTTTCCAACTCTAACTCTTTTGCTTCTCTCTACTGATTACCTTGAGCAAGACTTGATAAACCAGGAGAATATCTTTATCTCATGACCCTTAGTCATTATTGCTTAAGTCCCTATTGTCCTGCCATTTTATGCATTTTTGAATTCTCGGGACTAGTCCACAAACATCTTTGGAAGGCCATTATTTTGGGCAATAAGCTCTCTGGCACATACATGTAGAATGGAACCAAGAGACTGCTTAGTTTCTCTGGGTTGAAAATATACCAAATTCATATCCTCCTTCACAAGCAAACCCTCTGCTATGTGCACAGGAGGCATCAGTGACACAGACTCTTCTTGAGATACTTTGGAGCACTCAGATAAAGGGAAGAGGTGCTCAGTGTTAGGGTCCGTGACCAAAGGAACGAGTCTGACACAAAAGCGGAATTTAGAAGTTAAGTTAAACAAAGTTTTATTCCGCGCCTAGCATCAAGAATCATACTGACCGGTCAGGGCCGCCTCTAAGATGTGAGTGAGAGAGCGACCCCCGCCTGATCTTACAGGCTACTTTTATAGGCCCCAGCCATGTGGTTGGGCTGGCCATATACAGGTGGCCAATGGAATTCAGCATGGTTGATTGATGGCTGGGGCAACCACTTTGCTGTTTGAATTGACCTATCATTTCGGTGGGCTTCTGGCGCACTGCTCTGACGACAAAGGAAGGGGAGGGAATTCCCTGGCAGGCCAAGGGGGGTGGGGTGGGGAGGAATTCTGGTAACTCCACCTGGCTTAACTGGTTTTGTAATCTGAGCTGTTATCAGAGATTCTGCAGCCCCTGCCTCAGGTCAAGTCCTCCTCTGTCATAAAGATGGGAAATGCCTAGAGTGAATGGATTTTGGGAAGTCAAGAAAGGGGTCCCTTCACTCAGATGGCTTCTTTTCTTCCCAGACATCAACATGAAAATAAATTGTATCCCTAAGCACTAGCAAAAGGCTTTTGAATTGGAGCATGTGTCTTTTACAGCAACCCCAAGCCCAAACAAGGAAATTAGAATGTTTGGCAGAACTATTTATGAGGAACTAGGTATATAACAGGTTCTTTATCCCTGTCTTTTTGTCTGTCTGTCTGTCTGTCTGTCTGTCTGTCTGTCTGTCTGTCTGTATCATTATCTCCCAAATACACACAGTCATCCTCTCTCTCTCACACTCCTCTTTCTTTCTCTCTTCCCCCTCCCTGAACAAAGGTCAATGACAATGACTTCATAGATAAATCACCAAACATGGAAACTAAAGCCATATAAGTCAGAAACTGCTTCAGGTGACTGATCCCAAATACAACAGCACTCAAAGACATGGAAGTTAAAGGCATACTCACATTTTTTTTCCCTCTGTCTCAGGGCATGAATTCAGGACCTGTACATTGTCCGTTAAGCTTTTACATAAAGCTAGTTAGTGCTCTACCACTTTGAGCCTCAGCACTACTTCTGGTTTTCTGGTGGTTAATTGGAGACAAGAGTCTCATGGATTCTCTTGCCTGGGCTGGCTTTAATTGGTGATCTTCAGATCTCAGCCTCCTGAGTAGCTAGGATTATTGACATGACCACCAGTGTCCAGTCTCATTTAAAAAAATTAATCAATTTTTAGTTGTATTTTATTGTCAGGATAATGCATAATGAAGTTACAATTACATTTTTCAGGTAATGGGTATATTACCTTTAGAAGCTTGATATTTCTTTAACCAATTTTTTTAAAGAACTGAGAATATGTGTAGTAAATTAAACAATGACTTTAAGAAAAAATATGAAAGCCAAAAGAAGTGGAGTTACCAGAAAAGTATGTTAGTTTATATGAAAATGCAAGAGGCTTTAAAATAACAACCTGGACCTTAAATTATAAATGATCTCTACATAACTTCTGAGAATTAAGGATGAAGAAAAACAAATCCTGCTAAACCTTTCTGATGTTAGAGAAGACAGAAAAACACTGAATATGTCTAGTTATTGCTAGAACAAAATTAAATACAGGACTTAAAATGTGAGTAGAACATTATATATAAAGGACAGTCAACTCCATTGTTGCAAGAAAGTTTGATAATGAAATATGAGAGGAATCCTCAATTCAACAAAGGTAGGAGATATAAAAAATATTGTTCTGAAGAAAGTAAAAACTAAAAATAGACAGATATGGGAAATCAAATAAACATGAAAATAATTACTTTATCATGTTAAAAGTCAGAAACTCTAGTATTAGATCAACAATGAATTCTACTTCATCACCATTAAAAAACTGAAAGAGGAAAAACCTCAGAAACAATGGGAAAGGTATTTAAGGTAAACAGTAGCAAAAATAAAACTAATGTAACCATATGGCAAAATGTTTTATTACTGAGAAAGATAGTTTATTTTAATTATGAGCCTATATGTCCACACAACCTCTATCAACACAGCTTCCAATATGAAGAGAGAAAGTTGGCTAATGACAATGAGAAATCAGCAGATCTCCAACAGTTTCTTACAACTAATCAATCAAAATGTCAAAGTAAGAATATTAAGTTTATCCAAAAATGTAAGCAGAATCAAGAATTTTGAATAACAGAAAGCATAACATATAGAAACAGAGACTTCATCTTGAAATCCACATGGCACCTTCACTAATACTGATGATGCAGTAGCCATTTTAGAAAATTTGTTTCAAAAAAACCCTCCACAAGTTACTTATGACCATAATCTCTGTCCACAGCTATAATAACTGTTGGAATTGATTATAAAGTGATAAAAAATCAAAACAAAGCAAAATTCTTTGATTTGAAAATCTGTAATCGGTTTTGGGGTAAAGATAAAATTGAAACAATTCTAAATTAACTGGTAGTCTTCTTCCTATATTATATATTATACATTAAAACAAAGCAGACAATAGTTTTAGCACTATTATTTGGATTAAAATCCAACTTTTTATTTGCTTAGACTTTATGAATCTGCGTGTGTGTGTGTGTGTGTGTGTGTGTGTGTGTGTGTGTGTGTGTGTGTGAAAGAGTCTTACAGACTTTCTTACCCGGTCTGACTTCAAACCAAGATCCTCAGAACTCAACTTCCTAAGTGACTACAATTAGAGGTGTGAATCACTGACTCCAGGCTTAGACTTTGTAATCCACACAAACTAGGAAAATAATTCAATGATAGCCTAGTTAGTAAAACCAGAATAAGAACTCATTACTTTAATATGCTCTGAAAAGGTTTAGCTTAAAATGGGAAGTTGCCCTTCTCCAAATCTAGAAACTAAGCTACAAACTGGAGAATGGAGAGCTACCTAATACCAAATACACAGATGAAGACTACAGATCAAGAACCTGAAACTATTTTAAGTTGGTTCTTTAACCTGAATCTCTTTTTCTGTTACGTTCAAAGAATTCACTTTCTCTTCATGAAAACAACTATTCTTAAAAGTTAAATTTCTGGAGTTGGAGGCATAGCTTGGTTTGCAGAACACTAGACAATGAGTGAAAGCCTCAGGTACTGAGTTAGAGTCACACTCTGGCTACAGCCTGGTCAAAGAACACTAGACCCCATGAAAACCAATGATAAAAATCAATGACCATTATTATCAATATTGATATAAAGCCTAAATGGTCTAAAAGATAACAGAAAACATTGAAGGGAGAATTTGATGTTTAAATCAAAACTTGTAAGAGCCATAAATAGCATCACTGGGTCCAGAAGCTTAAAAACTTAGATCATATTTATTAGTTCAAAGCAAACCTAAAACCATGTTATCTACCACTAGATAAAAATAAACCTTGTCGGCGAAACTTTTTACATTTTTCTCAGCAGCACATGGAACACACTCCAAAACAGATTATATAATAGTTCATACAGAAAACTTAAGCAGATACAAGAGAACTGATATAATCCCATGCATTCTATCAGACCACAGTGGAGTCAGACTAATCCCGAACAATACAGTCAAAGTCAAAAAACATTCAATCACTTGGAAGCTGAACAACACACTTCTGAATAACTCCTGGGTTACAGATCAGATCAGAAATGAAATTAAAAACTTCCTTGAATGTAATGACAATCAAGAAACATCACAAAGGAACTTATGGGACACAGCAAAGGCAGTTCTAAGAGGCAAATTTATCGCACTAGGAGTGCATATTAAAAAGACAGAAGAAGAGCATGTAAATAACCTTAAAAAACCTGAAACACCTAGAGAAGCAAGAAAAAGTGAATTCTAAAACAACGAGAAGAACAGAAATAACAAAAATAAAATCAGAAATATCAGAGATCGAAATAAGATCTACTATACACAAAATTGATAAATCAAAAAGTTGGTTCTTTGAAAGAGTCAACAAAATAGACAGACCCCTGGCAAGATTAATAAAAAAAAAAAGGAAAGGGGAGACTCAAATAAACAAGATTAGTGACCCCATGGGAACAATCAACCGATTTCCAAGAAATCCAGTCCATAATGAATAGGTACTACCAGGGCCTATATTCAAAGAAACAAGAAAATCTAGTAGAAATGGATGATTTTTTAAATAAATATAGGCTACCCACATTGAACAATGATGAGGTAAACAAATTAAATAAACCAATCTCTTACAATGAAATTGTGGAAGCAATCAGGGAAATGCCAACCAAAAAGAGCCCAGGTCCAGGTGGTTTCACTGCAGAATTCTACAAGACGTTTAAAGATGAAATAACACCTATACTCTTGAAACTCTTCCAAGAAATAGAAACAGAAGGAGCAACACCAAACTCATTTTATGAAGCTAATATTACTCTCATCCCCAAACCAGAGAAAGATCCAACAAAAAAAGAAAACTACAGACATATCTCTCTAATGAACACAGACACAAAACTCCTCAATAAAATATTAGCCAACAGAATACAGAAACAAATTTAAAAAATCACACACTATGATCAAGTGGGCTTCATCCCACAAATGCAAGGCTGGTTTAACATTTGCAAACCAATCAATATAATACATCGTATCAATAGAGCTAAGGATAAGAATCATATGATAATTTCTCTGGACGCAGAGAAGGCATTTGACAAAATATGACATCCATTCATGTTGAAAGCACTAGAAAAAATAGGAAGAAGAGGTACATTCCTCAAAATAGTTAAAGCCATATATGAAAAACCTACAGCCAGTATTATACTAAATGGTGAAAGACTGGAACCATTCACCTTAAAATCAGGAACTAGACAGGGATGCCCACTCTCTCCACTTCTCTTCAATATAGTGCTGGAACCCTTAGCCAGAGCAATAAGGCAAGAAAAGGACATCAAAAGGATCCACATAAGGAAAGAAGAAATTAAACTATCCCTATTCGCAGATGACATGATCCTCTACTTGAGTGACCCAACAAACTCCATTTCCAAACTTCTAGAATTAGCAAAGTGACAGGATACAAAATTAACCTTCAGAAGTCAGTAGCCTTCTTGTACACCAATAATACTCAAATAGAAGGTCAAATCAAGAAAATGATCCCATTCGCAATAGCCCCCAAAAGAATAAAATACTTAGGAATATACTTAACCAAAGATGTAAAGGAATTATTCAATGAAAACTATAAAAGCCTAATGAAGGAAATTAAAGAGAACACTAGGAAATGGAAAGACATCCCATGCTCATGGCTAGGGAGAACCAACATAGTGAAAGTGGATATACTGCTAAAATTGATATACAAATTCAATGCAATCCCCATCAAAATCCCAAAGACATTCTTCACTGAAATAGAAGATATAATCCAAAGATTCATATGGAACAAGAAAAGACCTAGAATAGCCAAAACAATTCTAGGCAAAAAGAGCAATGCTGGTGGTATTACAATACCAGACTTCAAACTCTACTATAGAGCTATAATAACAAAAACCGCTTGGTATTGGCACAAAAACAGACCAGAAGATCAGTGGAACAGAATAGAAGACCCAGAAATAGAACCACATACCTATAGGCAACTTGTATTTGACAAAGGAGCAAAAGATATACAGTGGAACAAACACAGTCTATTCAATTATTGGTGCTGGCAAAACTGGACAACCACATGCACAAGACTAAAAATTGACCCTAGCCTTTCACCATGCACAAGCATTAACTCAAAGTGGATCAAAGACCTCAACGTCAGACCGCAAACCGCGAAACTGCTACATGATAAATTAGGAGAGACACTGGAACTCATAGGCACAGGCAAAAGATTCCTGAACAGAATCCCAGGGTCACAACAGATTGGAGAGAGACTCAGTAAATGGGACTACCTAAAAATAAAAAGTTTCTGTACAGATAAAAACATAGTTGCAAAAGTAGAGAGACAGCCAACCAACTGGGAAAAGATATTCACCAATAATACATCTGACAAATGCTTAATATCCAGTATCTACAAGGAACTCAAGAAACTAATCCCCCCAAACCCAACAAACTATTCACTAAATGGTCAAAGGAACTAAAGAAAAACTTATCAAAAGAAGAGATTAAAATGGCAGAAAAGCATATGAGAAAATGTTCATCATCCATGGTCATAAAGGAAATGCAAATAAAAACAACCCTAAGATACCACCTTACCCCAACAAGAGTGGCCAAGATTTTGAACTCAGACAATGAAAGTTGCTGTCAAGGTTGTGGAGAAAAAGGAACCCTACTACACTGCTGGTGGGAATGTAAACTAGTTCAGCCACTCTGGAAAGCAGTGTGGAGGTTTCTTAAAGAACTGGAAATGGACCTTCCCTACGATCCCACCATACCACTTCTGGGCATCTATCCTGAACATCATGACCCAAGATATCATAAGGACACCTGCTCAGCTATGTTCATCTCTGCACTATTCACAATAGCCAGGTGATGGAAACAATCCAGATGCCCTACTGCAGATGAATGGATACAGAAAATGTGTTATATATATACATAATGGAATTCTACATAGCCAACAGATAAGATAAAATAATGGCATTCGCAGGGAAGTGGATGAATCTAGAGCGAATCATGTTGAGTGAGACAAGTCAAGACCTAAGGAACAAAAGGCGCATGGCATCCTTAATATGTGGTTATTAAATCCAAAGACTACAAGAGTGAGGACTCAATAACTGCATACCCAATGCTATGGACATGGTAATGGAAATATAAACATAGCTATATAGACAAAAAAACCTATGACTCTATAATCATAATGTTTTATTTCATAAACTGATATGTTTCTATGACATACAAACCCTTAGCCTAATTTTGATTAAGTTCTAAATACTAAGTCCCAGTGATTGTAAATAGAGAATCCCGTCTTGAACACTTGTTTGTTGAACTTGTCATTTAAAATATGATGTAAAAATCAATGTTAATAAATTCTTTAATAAAAAAATAAACCTGTGTGCTAGACATATAGCACATGTCTAGTAGCATTCACAAGTTATTAAAAAAGTGGGTGAAAGGAAGGGAGGGAGGAGGAGAAGAAAAGGAGGCAGAGAAGGAGAGGTAGAACAAAGAGAAGGAGTGAAGCAGGATGGGAGGAAAGGCAAAATGGGAAGAAAGAAAGGAAGGAATGAAAGAAGGAAGAAAGGAAGGAAAGAAGGAAGAGGAAAGGAAGAGGAAGGGGAAAAAGTATGCAATCTTCAGTCAAAAGTCCTATAATCCTAGCTACTCAGGAGGCTAAGATCTGAGGATCAAGGTTCAAAGCCAGCCCAGGCACAAAAGGACCTGAGACGCTTATCTCCAGTTAACCTCTAGAAAACGGGAAGTGGGGCTTGACTCAAGGGTAGGATGGTAGCCTTGAGCTGAAGAGTTCAGAGACAGTGCCCAGGCCAAGTACAAGCCCCATGACCCACAATAAATAAATAAATAAATAAATAAATAAATAAATAAATAAATAAATAAAATGAAAATAAAACAGCAATCAAGTGAAAATAGTTTTAGAAAATATTAGGATATTAGATTTTTTAAATGATAGTTACAATTCGGGAAAACAGGTGAATTAAATCCCAGGAAAAAAAATAGTCTTATCAAATAACCCCAAAGAAAAGACTCAATAAAGAGAGAACTTAAATCACAAAATGAATACATAGGTTTGAATAGCATAGTTACAATCTTATCTTTTGAAATGTTAAAATATCCTCTATACCAGTTAATCTTATGAAGAAGAGAAGAAATAATAGAAATAGCAAGAAACAGATGTAACTGCAGAGATATTATTAACATTTAAAAGAAAATACTACGTAAATTTCTAGCAACACCTTGGGCGTTTAGAGGAAATGATTACCCAGAAAATATGTATTGAATGTATTTATTGAATAGGTTCTGTTCATGAAGGATGATATCTAAAATAATTCTTTTTTCTTTTCCTGAATGATGAGGCTGCGCATTGATCTCAACTCTTCCTCTTAGTTATTAATCTGTTTGCTTTTTATTATTATGTTAAAATATTGTCAAGTAAAGATGTAATATGTTACAGTTGTACAACATAATGATTTCATGTGTGTGTGCGTGTGTATACATTGTGGAATGATTGCCACAATTTTCAAATCCTTTCAAGATGACTGAACATCAATGATTTTGTCTGAGAATAACCTGTGCTCCTTGGCTGCTTTCTGTGCAGCCCTTTCTCAAGTCCCCGGGTAGATATAGAAATCCTCTGGAACTGGGCCATGCAAATACAAAGGAGTAATACTATAAGCTCCTGGGGTTTTCTCTGAAAATCCTTCATTTGATTTGAGGGGAAGTGACAAGAGCTTCTCAACCTTCCCTTCCACTGTCTGGGGTGCAGACAGCACACTGAGAATTGTCAAGAGACTTCTCAGAATTTTCTCATTTCCTCAAGGTCTGCAAGGAATTGAGGTTGCACATGTGTTTTACCATCCCTTGGTCTGTCTTATATTAAAGCAGCTGGCACCTGTGTTTCTTGGTCAGAAAGTTCTGAGACACCAGACGTGTCATATAGTTTCTTTTTGTATATCAATAACTAAAATCAGTTCAAAGTTTAGAAAATCAAAAGGACCAGCTTCTTTGACTGCTTGGGGCTCATTCCTGTAATCCTACCTACACAAGAGGCTGAGGTCTGAGGATCACAGTTGGAAAATCTCTGAGATTCTTACCTCCAATTAACTACCAAAGAGCCAGAAGTGGAGCTGTGGCTCAAGTGATACTCTGCTAACCTTGAACAAGAAAGCTTCAGGGATTGTATCTATGCCCTGGTCTAAGTCCCAGAACTGTTATAAAACAAAACAAAACAATAAAAAAAAGACTGATACAAAAGGGTAGTCAAAGGATTTAACTCTAAAAAAGAAAACGTTATTTTGACAGTAGCATAGAATTCCATTGTGTATAAATACCACATCTTGTTGATCCACTCATCAACTGAGGGGCATCTGGGTTGGTTCCATATCTTTGCTATGGTAAATAGTGCTGCAATGAACATCATTGTACTAGTGGATTTAGTATGCCCTTGTTTCTGGATGATTGGGTAAATGCCAAGTAGTGCAATTGCTGGGTCATAGGGGAGTTCTATGTATAGTCTTTTGAGGAATTGTCTTTCATAGTGGTTGAACAAGTTTGCACTCCACCAACGGTGTAGTAGTGATCCCTCCTGGCCACATCCCCTCCAACATCTGTTGTTATTAGATTTCTTGATGAGTGATTGTTGTCCTTAATGTACTATGTTATCTCTCATCTCTTTTGCTGTCCCTTGGTTATCTCATATTGTTACAGTATTTCACCTTGTTATCTGGTATTTTGTATATTTGCATATTTGGTTATTTGAAATTGGATAGGGAAGGGGGGAAAACAAGATGAGGGGTGGGGATGGGGGAGCAAAATGGTGACCAAGACATGAGAAAGGGTATCAATATTTGTGAAGTAATGCACCTTCTATCTGGTGAATATAATATAACCCTTCTATTAATTACAATAAAAATACATGGAAAAAAAATTTAAAAAAGGCTTAGAACAGTGGCTCAAACTTATATAGTTACTTGTGGCACAGAGATCAGGGTCATAATTCCAGGTCAATTCAGGGAAAAGGTTTTGAAGACTCCACCTTGACCCATGGCTGAATATGGTGACATGTGTTTGCCATCCCAGCAGCACAAGGAATCACTTGACGACTGTGTGGGCATAAAATAAAACCCTATTTAGAAAAATAAACAGTACAAAATTCAAGTGACTGAAGTGGTAGTGTGCTTGCCCAGAAATCCATAAGGCCCAGTGCCACAAAAAGAAAAACAAAGAAAGGATGGAAGGAAGGAAGGAAAGAAGGAAGGAAGGAGTGAGGGAGGGAGTGAGGGAGGGAGGGAAGGCAGGCAGGCAGGCAGGCAGGCAGAAAAATAACTGGGCTTGGTGGCTCACACCAGTAATCCTAGCTACTCAGGAGGTTGAGGTATGAGAATTGTAGTTCAAAGCCAGCCTGTCACAAAAAGTCTGAGAGACTCTTATGTTCAGTTAATCTCTAGAAAAGGGAACTGGGGCCTTGGTTCCTGGTGTAGGATGGTAGCCTTGAGCTGAAGAGATCAGGGACAGCACCATGTTCAAACCCACAAAGAAGAAAGAAAGAAAGAAAGAAAGGAAGGAAGGAAGGAAGGAAGGAAGGAAGGAAGGAAGGAAGGAAGGAAAAAAAAGATGTGATAGTTTTCATAAATATTTAAGAAATTATCCTATATAAAAATTTTCAAGGCATATACCAGGCTGAAAAACTGACCCTCTTACCTAGGTAAGGGAGTTATTAGACAAATTGTGAATTGTTAGACAAATATCTCACAACAAAATTATTGACCAGTGTTATTTCAGACTGTAAAGAAGAGTCCTAACTAAAATATTGGCAAATAAAATTCAATCATATTTTTTAAATGAGCATACCTTCGCTTCACAGGGAGAGGTTTCATTTCAACATTTCCACCTACCTCTACTTCCTCACATCACTCTCCTTTACCCTCCTCCCCTGCTCTAACACAATTTCAAGAGGTTTCATTGTTCTATTTGTATTTGTACTGACATTTATTGTAACAACATCCATCCTCTTTCATCCTGTTATCCCTCATCTCCTTGCCCTCATTTCCAAACCCCATCTGAGCTTGGTTCTCTTTCCCTGTGTTCTAAGATCCTTTTGATCAACACTGTTCACCATTTTCAAATATAGTTGCAATAGATTTCAATAATGCACCCTCTAGCTTGGGTTGATAAAATATGAAATTAGGTTAGTATCATGATCAGACAGTCATGTGAGAGTTGAAATAGCATTTCATCATAATTTGAAGTGAGGAAGTCAAAACTTTACCCTTGCCCCACCATGTGATATGTGATTGAGTCTGGCTGTCCCCAAGATGAGAGATGACACAGAATCTTGGGTAAGAGTCTTACCTTTGAGGAACATTCCAGGCATAGACCAGCTCTGAGAATTTGAGCTTTTTCCAGAGCTATAGGGCAATCTTGGTCCTAAAGAGAAGTTCCACAGCTATGGGGTAATCCTGAGCATTTACTTCTGCCTCACTTTCCTCTAAAAATGTTTATAAAGAAAACATTTAAGCATTTACTCTGCCATTTTGAAATGAAGCAACAATGTAACCCATGCAATTTAGCCAGTTGAGTGGGAGGTTCCAGAAAGAAGAACCCAGTTAACTAATGTAAGACTTAGAAATCAACAATTTGCAACCTCCAAGTAAAAGTCTTGTGTCTGAACACAGACACCAGCAGATGGCAAAATCCTTAGGGGAAGTTCGGAAGGAAACTCCATAGTGAAAGAAACCGAGTTGCCTCTCCTGCACGCAGAAGATACAGTACTGTGAAAGAAAGAAACAAGGGGAACTTCCCCACAAAGAAGGTAAGAATCAAACTCAGAGTGAGCCCTTAGGGAGATAAATTTATGTGTGCCAAGGGCTTGGAAAAGCAAGATGGGATCAGGTATAAGTACAGGGAATGATCTTGAGAGGACCAAGAATTTATGTGGGAAGTACCCGGTTTACACCCCTAAATAAGCTGTAAGAAGCAATTCTGAAAAAATAGTTTTAAAATATGTTAATAGAGCTACCATTAAGTATTAAGAAACTATTCACTCATTCTATTAATATGATATTACCATTGTGGCTATGTTAGAGATTTTTACATATTTGAAAATGTATTAAGGCTAATGTGTTGAGATAAAATTCATATGATTTTCTTTTGTACTTTCTTTAAAAAGTAAGACAAAAGTAAGAAAAAGTGATGTGAGGTAGCAGGAATGGGGTATACAGAAGTCTTTTTGTGTGTGCGTTTGCTTTTTAAAAAGTATTTAAAAATATTTTCATTTTTTATTGAGTAGTTGTATTCATTTTTATTGAGTAGTTGTGTAAAGGTTTGTGTTTTATTTTTGGTTTCTTGTGTGCGTATGTGTATGTGTATGTGTGCATGTGCGCGTGCATGTGTGTGCGTGCGTGTGTGTGTGTGTGTGTGTGTGTGTGTGTGTGTGTGTGTGCATGCCTGCCAGTACTAAAGCTTAAACTCAGGGCTCAGGTGCTATCCTTAAGATTTTCTGCCCAAGGCTGACTCTCTACTACTTGAGCTATATCTCCAGTTCCAACATTTTGGTGTTTAGCTGGTGATAAATATCTCGTGGATTTTCTTTCCCAGGCTGGCTTTGAACAGGGATCATCAGATCTCAGTTTTCTGAGTAGCTAAGATAATAGACATGAGTCACCGGTGCTTGG
Source organism: Megascapheus bottae (assembly GCF_031878675.1). Taxonomy (NCBI): domain Eukaryota; kingdom Metazoa; phylum Chordata; class Mammalia; order Rodentia; family Geomyidae; genus Megascapheus; species Megascapheus bottae. The sequence continues at coordinate 9,676,788 of NC_143517.1, read as the reverse complement.
CTAGACATGTTTTTGTTATTCAGAATCTTTCGTAAAATCTAACAATATTTCCAAGACTGGCTGATTCTAGGAATGCCAGGAGGGATTGAAATTTAAAAATTTATTAATGTATTTCAAACATTCACTGGTAAAATTCTTGAGATAGCTGAAGCTAAATAACCTGAAAGCCTTTCTTTTATAATCCGTCTAAATATTAGGTAAAATATAGCCAGTCATACTTTAAATTAAATATCTAATTTGGTAATGCTTTCTCATCCACCTCTTGTCTTATCTTTCTCTTAAGATCCTCAAGGTCTCTCTTTTTTTTGGGAGGTGGGGGGAGTACTGGGGACTGAACTCAGGGCCCGAGCACTGTCCTTGGACTTTCTCAAGGCTAGAGCTCTGCCACTTGAGCCACAGCAACACTTTCAGCAAAAATTTTTCTATTTATGTGCTACCGAGGAATCAAACCAGAGTCTTAGTGCATGCTAAGCAAGCCCGCTACCACTAGGCCACATCCCCAGCCTCTTCAAGGTTTCTTAAGGACACTGAGCATCCTTGACCATGTGCCCTGGTTACAGTGCTCCATTTTGCACAAATAAAAGAACCATGCTGGTTACTCTTTGTCATTCCAGTTTTCCATTCTTACCTTGTTTCTCCTTTTTTTTTTCTTCACTTTTACCTCAAGCCTGTTAATTGCCTACATTTTTCCAGCCATTTGGGATAGAGTTCAGTAGTAATTAAACACTGAAATCACTAATCAAAAATCCTAAAACCGCTAGGAATAATGTGAAAGACATACACTCTCTGACCTTGTGATAGGATAGATATATTTAAATGGTATGTGAAAGTCAAATACTATTTCTAAAAGTACTTTAAAAGTTGGGACATAGAGGCCAAGAATTTCGCCCAGTGGTAGAGTGCTTGCCTAGCATGCACCAAGACTCAGGTTGGATTCCTCAGTACCACATAGAAGTAGAAAAGCCAGAAGTGGTGCTGTGGCTCGAGTGGTAGAGCTCTAGTTTTGAGGAAAAAGCCCAAGGACAGCATTCAGGCCCTGAGTTCAAGCTCCAGGATTGAAAAAAAAAAAGTTGGGTCATATTAAAATTAAAAAAAAAAAACACCTATATGTCAAAAATCTCCACCTGAACAAAGGGAAAAAGTAAGTCTCAAATTAACTGATATGTAATTCTCATAATATACCATGTTTTCTATGCAAAATTTTTGCTATGAGCTGCAAAAATTCAACAAGAAAAAGGCAAGCAACCAGTAGAAAATTGGAAGAATATGGAGCCTGGAGCTCTTGCTCATTCCTGTAATTCTAGCTACTCAGGAGATTGAGAGCTGATGATCAAGGTTCAAAGCCAGCAGGGCTTTGAAAAGGACCTGAGACTCTTATCTCCAATTAACCTCTAGAAAATGGGAAGTGGGGATAAGCTCAAGGGCAGGGTGGTGGTCTTGGGCTGAAGAGCTCAGGGACAGCGCCCAGGCCGAGTTCTAGCCCCATGACTCACAAGAAAAAAAAAAAAAAGAAAGAAAGAAGGAAAGAAAGAAAGAGAAAATTGGAAGAATATGAATAGACACTGAAGAGGAAATTCAAATGATCCACATTTATGAAAAGAATGCCATGCCTTTATTAAACATCAGTAGCATACATTTTTTAAGGAAATGAGCAGTATTTAGCATTCATGAGATTTAAAATTTATGCATCTCTGTAAGATACAAAGGTTTAATGAAGTTATGGAGGCCTAGAAACATTTATTTATCAACATTTCAAAGGACAATTTGGCTGTTCTGGAGAACATAATACCTACAAGTGAGAATTCCACTACCTCCTTCCTACAGTATTTTCTAAACTGCAGAACTGGGCACATTAGTAAATAGTAGAATTAATTTAGTGACACATCTTTTAATATGATGGGATTTAATAAAGTAGGATAATTAAACTAAATTTCAGTAGAAAAATAATAATAGGAAACCAATGAATCTGATGCATTACTATTTTTGGAAGCTGTACCTTTTACTTCTGTGTATATGCTGTCATATCATGAGTCATAAATCAATCCTTCCTCCCTTCCTTCCTTTTTTTCTTTCTCTTTTTCTCTTTTCCCTCTTTCCCTTCCTCTTTCCCTCCCTCTCTCCCTCCCTCCCTCTCTTCCTTCCTTTCTTGCTTTTGTCAGCCCTAGGCCTGGTCACTCTCCTTGAGCTTTCTTCTTTTTTTCCTCAAGGATAGCATTCTATCACTTGAGCCACAGCACCACTTCCAGCTTTTTCTGTTCATGTGGTCCCAAGGAACTGAACCCAGGGCTTCATGTGCTAGACAAGCACTCTGTCACTAAGCTACATTCCCAGACCCCAGAATTTGTGTTTTCTAAATGAAACCCTTACAAGGTAATATGTGAGGCACACATTTAAAAAATGATTCCCTATTTATGTGAGATGAAATATAACTGAGAATCTTGTATTAGTATGTATTAGTATCTTGTATTAATATGTATTAGTAAATCTAATAACCTTCAGTTGCAAATGAGAAATTCATAATAAGACTGAAAAAATGCAGAGAGTAAATAGCCACTGCTAAGGAATGGATAAAGCAGTTTTCTGTGTTCACTCAGTGAACACACAAGAAAAATTGTGGTTAAAATAAATTACAACTGTGTGTATTAGGCTGAATTTCAAAAACAAAGTGCAGCAAAAGACACTGATTTATAGGGAAATGCATGCAGTGTAAAATAGTAAATAGTTAAAGCAAAAATTAAAAGTCTTAGCAACTAAAAATGAAGCACAAAAAGAACCAATACCCCAAATGGGCAAATAAATTAAACCATTCTCAAAAGAAGTACAAATGGCTAATATAGGTAGCGATTTTTTTTTTTTTTGCCAATCCTGGGCTTGAGCTCAGGACCTGAGCACTGTCCTTGGACTTTCTCAAGGTTAGAGCTCTACCACCTGAGCCTCAGCACCACTTCCAGCTATTTTTTCTATGTATGTGGTACCAAGGAATCGAATCCGGGTCTTTGTGCATGCTAGGCAAACAGTCTACCACTAGGCCAAATCCTGGACCCAGGTAGTGATTTTTTTTTATTAAAGAATTTATTAGCATTGATTTTTACATCATGTTTCAAATGATGTGTTTAAAAACAAGTATTCAAGACATAGTGATTTTTAATATCCTTATCCATAAAGGAAATTCAAATTAAAACAATACTGCTATTCCGTGTCACTCCAGTCAAAATGGCCATCATCAAAACCAACATCAATCAATTAATCAAACAAACAACAAATGCTGGTGAGGATATGGAAGAAAAAAGAACCTTTATACAATGTTAGTGGGAATGTAAATTCATCCAGCCACAGTGGAAATCAGTAAGGAGATGCCATAAGAAACTAAATATAAACTCTTATGTGATATTGTTCTACCACACCTGGCCATGTATCTGAAGGAATGTAAATCAGCACACCCTAGAAATACATTCACACTCTTGTTTATAGTAATACTATTCACAATATCTAAGCTCTAGAGTTGCTAAGACGCCCATCAACTGATGCGCGGAAATTAACAAAAAATATTTTATAAATATATGGAATTTTTATCCAGGCAAATAGAACAACAAAATTTTTGCAGGAAAATGGATAGAACTAGAAATGATAATTTTGAGTGAAATAAACAGATATCATAAGCTGTTTCTTATATGAAAAATGTAGGTTTTGTTTTGTTTTATTTGACACTCCTGGGACTTGAACTCAGGCCTGGGCAGGTCCTTGAGCTTTCTCAAGGCTAGTTTAGGTCTACCACTTGAGCCACAGCATCACTTCTAGCCTTTTCTGTGTATGCTGTACCAAGGAATCAAACCCAAGGCTTCATGCATGCTAAGCAAGCACTTTACCACTAGGACACACTCCTAGCCTAGATTTTTTTATTGAAAGACTTTATTAACACTGATTTTTACACCATCTTTCAAATGTCATGTTAACAAACATGTCTTCAAGAAGGGAATCTCTATATGCAATCACTGACACATAGATTTTAGAACATAATTAAAATTAACCTGAGGGTTTGTATGTCATAGATACATACTAATATATGTAATAAAACATAATATCTAGAGTATATAGCCCATCATAGATTTTTATGTCTTGTAGTTATGTTTATATCTCCAAGACCATCTCTATAACCTTGGGTACCCAATTATTGAGTCAACGCTCTTGTACTGTTTGGATCTAATATCCACGTATCAAGGAGACTATGCAACTTTTGTTTTTTTGGTCATGACTTATCTCACTCAACATGATTCACTCTAGTTTTATCTACTTCCCTGCAAATGCCATTATTTTATCTTGTCTGTTGGCTATGTAGAATTCCATTGTATATGTATATACCATATTTTTGTATTCATTCATCTGTAGTGGGGCATCTGGGTTGTTTCCATTGCTTGGGTATTGTGAATAGTGCAGTGATGAACATGGCTGTGCAGGTGTCCTTATCATATCCTGGGTTATGATGTTCAGGGTAGATTCTAGGAGTGGTATAGCTGGATCGTAGGGAAGTTATATTTTTGTTTTTTGAGAAACCTCCAAACTGCCTTCCGGAGTGGTTATACTAGTTTACATTCCCACCAATAGTGCAGTAGGGTTCCACTTTCTCCACAACCCCGCCAGCATTTATCGTTGTCTGAGTTCAGAATATTGGCCATTCTGATTAGGGTAAGGTGGTATCTTAGGTTGATTTTACTTGCATTTCATTTATGACCATGAATAATGAGTATTTTCTCTTGCCATTTTAACCTCTTTTTTTTGATAAGTCTCTCTTTGGTTAGATTTTTTTTAAAGAGGAAAAAACTAAATAATAATATATAAAATGGGGACTGTTAAGGAGTGGGAACCAGTGGGAAGGAAAGGAGAGAATGGTAGAAGGATGATTATGATCAAAGTACTTTATGAAAATAGAGAAATGAAATATGTTAAAATTAGTTTAATGAGTATAGGGTGCAAAGACTAGAGGGGACAAGTTTGATCAAAGTACATTACATGCATGTATGGAAATATCACAAAAATTCCTTTGTATAATTTATGTATGCTAGTATGAGATATGGTTGAGGAGCTGGCTGGCTCATACCTGTAATTTCAGCTACTTAAGAAGCCTTGATTTATTTGAGGACTTCAGTTCAAAGCCTCCCCAAGCAGCAAAGTCCATGAGATTCTTTATCTTCAGTTAACTACCAAAAAAAAGCTGTAGCTCAGAGTGGTAGAAAGCTAGCTTTGAACACAAAAGCTCAGGAACTATGTCCAGGTCCTGAGTTCAAGCCTTAGAACCAGCACGCGCAAGCACACACACACACACACACACACACACACACACACACACACACACACGCGTGCGCGCGCATAACACTTTTTTCATGTATTTTTATTGTAATTAATAGAAGGGTTACATTATATTTGACAGATAAAAGGTGGATTAATTCACATACATTGACACCCTTTCTCATGTCTTGGTCCCCATTTCCCTCCCCCACCCCCACCCCTCATCTTGTTTTCCCCCTTCCCTATCCAATTTCAAATAACCAAATACAAATATATCCAATATATCAGATAACAAAGTCAGATACTGTAACAATATGAGATAACCAAGGGACAGCAAAAGAGATGAGAGATAACATAGTACATTAAGGACAACAATCACTCATTATATGGCTTTTGTTTCTATATCCTAGAGGTCCTTTCATTTACACATGCATAACATTTTTAAGAAGCAAGAAGGGAGGAGAAAAAAAGGGAGGGAAGGAGGGAGGGAGGGCTATCCAGATGCTGGTGGCTCACACTTACCATCCTAGCTGCTTGATGTGCTGAAAATGTGAGGGTTGTGGTCCAAAGCAAGACAGGTCAGAAAAGTCCATGAGACAACCTCTTCTCAGCAGAGAGCTTGGTACAGTAGAGTATGCTTGTCATCCTAAACCACGTGTGACACAGAGAATGGGAGAATTGCAGCTCTAGGCCAAGCAGGGCAGAAAAGTCCATAAGACCTTGTTGCAATGGAGGGAAGCTGAGTAAGGTGCCATAGGCTTGTCATCTCAGCAACCACAAATAGCCTAAAATAGATGGACTATGGTCTAGGTACAGGCTGAGGCAGGAAAAGAAACCTAGTCTCAAAAACAACCAGTAAAACTGTGCTGGAGGCATGACTCATTTGTAGAGTGCCTGCTATCAGGTACAGGACTTGAGTTTAAAACCACAGAACTATCAGAGGAAAAACAATGTCTGAGCAATATTTTATGTTTCATGGAGAAACTTATGGAAAACACATAAGTAGTACTGAAAAAATAAAAATTGAACCCAGGCCACATGTGGTGGGATAAGCCTGTAATCCTAGATACTTAGGAGAAAGTAGGAGAATAGAGGCTCAAGGCTAGCCAGGGCAAAGTCTTGCTGGAAAATTTCCCTGAATAATAAACCAAATGCAGAAGGATTGCAGGTATGGCTCAAATGATAGAGTGTGAGGCCTTGAGTTCAATCCTTAGTACCTCAAAATTAAAAAAAAAATCTTTAAAAAATAAAATTCAGGGGCTGGGAGTTTGGCCTAGTGGTAGAATGTTTTGCCTAGCATGCACAGAGACCCAGGTTCAATTCCTTGGTACCACATATATAGGTTAACAAAGGGGGTGCTGTGGCTCAAGTGGTAGAGCACTAGCCTTGAGAAAGCCAAGGACAATGCTCAAGCAACAGGATTGGCAAATAAATAAATAAATAAAATGAATAAATAAAATAAAATAAAATTCAACTGGGTGCAGTGGCTCATGCCTGTAATCCTAGCTACTTAGGAGGCTGAGATCTGAAGATCATGATTCAAAGCCAGCCTCGGCAGAAAGTCCCTGAGACTCTTATCTCCAATTAACCACTAGAAAACTGGATTTGGCACTGTTGCTCAAGGGGTAGGGCAGTAGCCTTGAGCTGAAGAGCTCAGGGACTGTGCCCAGGCCCAAGTTCAAGCCCCGACAAAAATAAATAAATAAAGTAAAACAAAATTCAAATAGAGGGACTTCAATTACACAGACAATATTTTATGTAAGTGGATAAGAAACATACTATGGTTTGTCATAAACAAAGAAATGATTGTCTCATCCATGTCTCTCCCATGTTGGCTATTAATCCCCATTGTGAAATAATGAATATAAAACATAATTTGACTATAAAAATGTGAAGATCTTTGGGAAATGGTTAGCACTGCACAAGGTCATCAAAATAGGATTCCTGTAATAGAATGTTGGTGTTTTATAAGACAAGAGAGAGATACACACATATACACAGTCCATAAATAGCATATACACCAAAGCATTGCCTTGTCTTTTGGTTCCTTGCACTGCTTTGGAACTTGTAGGAAGTCATTTCTTTAAAGCCTACACAGTTTGTACTATTGGATTAATTGCAACAGAAAATAGATTAAAAGAGGGCACATATGTGTTCATTATAGTATTTTTGGTTCCAACAATATTCAGTTTAAGAGAAAAGTGAAATACTATTGGGCTATCTTAACACAGTCTGAAAAAAGCATTTAATAAAATTAGATATGCAGCCAGGATCCAGTGGCTCACACCTGCAATCCTAGCTATTCAGGAGACTGAGATCCAAGAATCATTGTTCCATGCCAGATCAGGCAGACTTATGTACAATTAATGACCAGAAGACCAGAAGCAGTGCTATAGCTTCAAGTGGCAGAGGGAAAGAGCTCAGGGACAGTGCCCAGGCCCTGAGTTCAAACCCCATGACTGCTTCCCGCCCAAAACAAACCCAAAAAGCAAAAGCAAAAACAACTACATGTAATCTTAATTTGAAAATATTTAGATATCTAGAAAGAGAAGAATATATCCATAATATAAACACCTAAGAATAAAGTGACACATGTTAATAAGTTTATGAATATACAAATATATATTTTATTTGTACAACTTTACTAGAGATTAAATACCCAAGCAGTTAAACAAATTGCAAGGTGAGAAGACTCCATCATGTAAAAATGCTCAGGACAAACACTAAAAACTCATTAAGGTTTTAATACTGTTGTCACAGAAATTCTGATCCATTTCTGGAAAATGTCTCTTATTGAATGCTAAAGATCCCTTCAAGGCTGCTTATCCTAAATGATTTGTCCAACTTCAGGGCATGCTTTCTTTCTAGTGCTTTCCTCAAGGGTAGACCCAGAGAATCCTGGTAAGTATATGACTACAGAAGGTTAGAGAGTAGAATCAAGGAATTTCTCTGTAGCATTCACTAATTCTTAAAGACCTTGATTTCTATGTGTTACAAGTTCCAAGTCAAAATTTCAATTGCAATCATCTTGGCTTTATTTAACCATACAATGCAGGCTATTTCATGGAAATGGCCAATAGTAGGTTTATATAATAACTTGTAGTATAATAACTAGCTCTATAGATTCCAGGGTTATTAAATTCCCATGAAGAGCTATACATAAATAAATCATGAAGTATGACCGTGACTCATAGGGAGGTGAGTGATCTATGCAGAGGAAGGATAACTTTGTGGTAGGAAGCCTAGGAAAAAGCCATCCCTAATCAAGTTATTTAAGTCATTACCATCAGTGACAAGATAGATTGAAAGAGGACGTATTGTCAAGGAAGGCGTATCACTTCTGTATCCTGCCAGATTTGTAACACAAATTTAGAGTCTTTGGAAAAGACAGAATTCAAAGATTGACTAAATAATAACTGCTCTATAACTTACAACATGACAAAGTCATACATGTTAAGGAAAGATTGGAGAGGTTTTCCAAACTATTCCAGAACAAGAGTACTATTCCAAGCTTGCTCGAGACCAAAGGGATGTGTCATCAGGAGATGTGACAATGAATGCTATAGGAGATCCCAAACAGATCTGGCTTTAATAATGCTATTAGACCCAGCCTTGTTCTATTTCTTGCTGCTGTTTTATACATTCACTCTACCCTCTGCCAGGCAAGCTGGTGGGGGTGTGCTGATGTCCTATTTTCTCATGTTTAATTCTTACCCTCTCAGCAATATTGCAGAGACTCCTATCCCAGTTTGTTCAAAATTCTTATTGAACAGTTTTAGATTATGAACCATCTCCTTATAAGCACTGTAGCTAGAGGGATTGTAAACCATTATTAGTAGGATTTGGGTCCTTTGTTTAGTCCTGAACAAGCAGTATAGCTAGGTGAGTTCAACATTCTGATTCTTTACTCATGCATTACGGACTTTTTTCTAGAGCTTCTTGGTTATCTGTGTGATTCACTGCCCTGAAACATTTTTTTTAAACCAGTCCCGGGGCTTGAACTCAGGGCACTGTCTTTGGGCTTTCTCAGGGCTAAAGCTCTACTACTTGAGCCACAGCACCACTTCTGTTTTTTTCTATGTATGTGGTACCAAGGAATTGAACCTGGGTCTTTGTGCATGCTAGGCAAGACCTCTACCACAAGGCCCCCTATGAAGCTTTAAAAAAAACTTTAAAAAGTGTCAAGCTTTATTACATGCATGATTTCTGTGAGCTAAAACTATGGATGCAGTATGGAAGGAATGTTGTGCCTTCGCTTCTCAATGCCTAAGACCCAGTCTTGAATGATCCAACTGAGACAGCTGAGACATCTTAACTATATCAAATGTCTTGGACCTTTTTTTTTTTGCCAGTCCTGGGCTTGAGCTCAGGGCCTGAGCACTGTCCTTGGACTTTCTCAAGGCTAGAGCTCTACCACTTGAGCCTCAGCACCACTTCCGGCTTTTTTCTATGTATGTGGTACCGAGGAATCGAACCCAGGTCTTCGTGCGTGCTAGGCAAGCACTTTAACCACTAGGCCAAACTCCAGGCCCATGTCTTGGACCTTTTCATGAAGTTTTGTTTTGTTTTTTTCTCCCCTCTGTTTTTTATCTACTGTGGCTTACAATGTTCAAAATAGCTTTCTTTCCGCCCTCATCTATTTAGAGTTCTGACAGGAGCACTGGTGAATCTGGCTTTTCTTGAATCCTTCTCAAGTGGAAACTCGGGGTTATTTCTATTTTTTATTTTTGTCAGTTGTGGGGCTTTAACTCAGGGCCTGAGTGCTGTCCCTGAGCTCTTCTGCCCAAGGCTTTAACGCTCTACCACTTTTAGCCACCTCTGGTTTTTGAGTAGTTCATTGGATACTAGAGTCTCACAGGGACCTTTCTGCCCGGGCTGACTTTGAACTGTGATCCTGATTTCAGCCTCCTTAGTAGCTAAGATGATAGGTGTGAGTCACTGGTGTCCAGCTCATGTTGTTTTTTAAGCACAGAAACGATTCTCAGAAGGAGTCTACTCAGGAACCTTGCTACAAGTCTAAGTTGCAGCATTGAGAGTCCTGGCCAATCAAATTACAAAGGCATCTCATATTCAAAAGGAGGGTAGTCTTCTCTCAACTAAAAGAGTGTTGCATAATTGGCAGCCATATTTCCTCCACCACAGAAGAAACTGATGGAGTCCACTCCTCTGAACAATATAAATTAAATGGAAAGAAGTAACCACCAGGGAAGAAACTGAACTGCACTCTCAGAAGACAATGGAATGGACATGGTGAAGGATGTGTATGGCCACATGAGCACTGCAGTGACAGAATTGTGGGAGTCTGCTTGAAACTAAGAAACCTCTTGGGAAATAGTCCTAAGTGGCCACCAATGATTGAAGTGTTCTGGAAACTCATTTTTGAGGATCTTATTCACAGTTGTTAGAGGAGAAAATCCTTCTGTTTAGTTGGATGACCAGACTCCTTATCAGACATTGGGAACCCAAGACAGGACAAGCATTTTATCTTGGGGAAAGCATTTGATAAGAATGGGAGTAAAGGTCAACTAACTTTGCATCCCAGATCAAGACTGACAAGAACTCAGAGGAAGAGAAAGACAAAGCAGTCTGGGAAGAAACTAAGAAAAACTTACTCTCTCCCACACAGGGTAGTAGATACTCACAAGGACAGAAGAGAGTGAAAAAATCAGGGGCAAATGACAGTGGTGTCCTGTGTCTCTTTATGCTAAAGCACAACTACTGCAACATAGTCCACTTCTCTTAGAGACAATGTTTCTTCCTCAGTGGTCAAGTTTCATTCCAAGCACAAAGAGGACACAGAGGAGGAATTTGAAGTCTTCATGGAGCTAGGAGCTGGTGTTAAGAGAATAAAATAAAGGAGGAAAAAAACCCATAATTGTCAGCGTAGAATGTAAAACAGAAAAACACTTATCTGTGTTTTATTGTTATTTGTCTACTGGATTTTCTGGGCAAAGAAGAGCAGCCTGAAAAAAATGGGATTATATATAAAAGTGAGGAAAGGTTTATAAATTCAGCTACTCGAGAGGCAGAGATTGGAAGGATCTATGTTCTGGGAGAAAAGGAGAGACCCTCTCAAGAAACTAACTAAAGCAAAAGAAAGGAATGGTAGCATGGCTTATGCGATCTGCCTAGTTTAAACTTCCATGCTTCAAAAAGAAAAAGTAGGAGAAACTGGAGAATTCTGCTCATTTTCCTACTACCCAATGGCAGCGTTTGTTAGCTTGTAATTTAAATGTCATTGATTCACTCATTTTGTTGGAAATTGATGTTTCCTCTTGTCTTTTTCACATATACTAAAGGAAATTTTTTAATTTGGGTTACTCTTTTATTTTAAAATATAAGTATTTTTATTAAAGAATTTATTAATATTGATTTTACATCATACTTCAAATGAAGTGTTTAACAATCAAGTATTCAAGAAGAGAATCTCTATATACAATCACTGGCACTTAGATTTTAGAACATAATCAAAATTAGGCTGAGGGTTTGTATAACATAGATACATAATAATCTATGTAATAAAACATTATGTCTATAGAGTCATCAGTTTTTATGTCTATGTAGTTATGCTTATATTTCTAGTACCATGTCCATATCATTGGGTATGCAACTTTTGAGTCCTCGCTCTTGTATGTTTGGATCTAATAGCCACATATTAAGGATACCATGAGCCTTTTGTTCCTTTGGTCTTGACTTGTCTCACTCAACATGATTCGCCCTAGATTTATCCACTTCCCTGTGAATGCCATTATTTTATCTTGTCTGTTGGCTATGTAGAATTCCATTGTATATATATATACCACATTCATCTGCAATAGGGCATCTGGATTGTTTCCATCACCTGGCTATTGTGAATAGTGCAGAGATAAACATAGCTGAGCTGGGCTATGATGCCCAGAAGTGGTATGGTGGGATCGTAGGGAAGGTCCATTTCCAGTTTTTAAAGAGACCTCCACACTGCTTTCCAGAGTGGCTGAACTAGCTTGCAATCCCACCAGCAGTGCAATAGAGTTCCTTTTTCTCCACAACCCCATCAGCATCTATCATTGTCTTGAGTTCAAAATCTTGGCCATTCTTGTTGGGGTAAGGTGGTATCTTAGGGATGTTTTTATTTGCATTTCCCTTATGATGATGGATGATGAACATTTTCTCATATGCTTTTCTGCCATTTTAATCTCTTCTTTTGATAAGTCTCTCTTTAGTTCCCTTGCCCATTTAGTGAATAGTTTGTTGGGTTTGGAGGGATTAGTTTCTTGATTTCCCTGTAGATACTGGATATTAAGCATTTGTCAGATGTATTATTGGTAAATATCTTTTCCCAGTTGCTTGACTGTCTCTCTACTTTTGTGGATATGCATTTATCTGTGCAGAAACTTTTTATTTTTAGGTAGTTTCTATTTATTGAGTCTCCAATCTGTTGTGATCCTGGGGATTCTGTTCAGGAATCTTTTGCCTATATGTTCCAGTATCTCTCCTACTCTGTCAGGTAGCAGTTTCACAATTTCCAGTCTGACATTGAGGTTTCTGATCCACTTTGAGTTAATGCTTGTGCATGGTGAAAGGCTAGGGTCAATTTTTAGTTTTCTGCATGTGGTTGTCTAGTTTTGCTAGCACCAATAATTGAATAGACTGTGTTTGTTCCACTGTATATCTTTGGCTCCTTTGTCAAATACAAGTTGACTATAGGTATGTGGTTCTATTTCTGGATCTTCTATTTTGTTCCAAGTAAAGGAAAATTTTATTTTATTACTCTTTTATTGTAGGGATAATGTATAGAGGGGCTACAGGTACATTTGTCAGGTAGTATGTGCATTACTTCTCACATATTGATACCCCTTCCATGTTTTTGTCCCAATTTCCCTTTCTCAATTCCCTCTCCCAATCATCTTGTTTCCCCCTTTCCCTTTCCTATTTCAAATAAACAAATAAACATAGATACAATATACCAGGTAACAAAGTCAGATATAGTAACCACATGAGATGAACCATGGGGGAAAAAGAGAAGAGAAATAACACAGTACATTAAGAACAACAATAACATATTATATAGCTCTTGTTTCCATACTTTGGAGATCCTTTCATGTAGCTTCATTCTATATGACCTATGTATTTAGGTTTGTGCTATTGTAATCCTCTACTAGGAGAGTCTTAGGTATGGACTTATTGTTACAAATGAGGGAAACCATGGAGCCTATGATCCTTTGAGTCTGGCTTGCTTCAATATGATTTTTTCCAAGTCTTTCCATTTCCTTACAAATAGGGTGATGTCATTCTTTCTGATGACAGCATAGAATTCCATTGTGATCCATTAGATCCATTCTTGATCACTCATCTACTGAGGGGCATCTGGGTTGGTTCCAGATCTCTGCTATGGTAAATAATGCTGCAGTGAACATCGTTGTGCTAGTGGCTTTAGTATGTCTTTGTTTCTGGACATTTGTGTAAATGCCAAGTAGTGGAATTGCTGGGTCATAGGGGAGCTCTATGTTTAGTCTTTTGAGGAATAACCACACTGCTTTCCATAGTGGTTGAATGAGTTTGCACGTCCACCAACACTGTAGTAGTGATTCCTCCTGGCCACATCCCACATCTATTATTATTAGATTTCTTTTTTTCTTCCCATATATTTTTATTGTAATTAATAGAAGGGATACATTATATTCACCAGATAGAAGATGCATTACTTCACATACATTGATACCCTTTCTCATGTCTTGGTCCCCATTTCTCTCCCCCCTACCTCCTTATTATTAGATTTCTTGATAAAGTCAATTCTAACTGGAGTGAGGTGGGATCTTAGATTTGTTTTGATTTGCATTTCTTTTATGGCCAGAGATGTTGAGCATTTCTTCATATGTCTATAGGCCATTCTCATTTCCTCTTCAGAGAAGTCTCTCTTTAAGTTAAAAGGGAATTTTATACCCTAGTTTATAGTTCTCTTGAAACCTGAATTGGAAAGGCAAAAGTCTAGTGTTAGTATTTATAAATAGCCCCAAACAGCTTAATCTTGGAGTTTTTTAGTAATAGGTTTTGAACCTAGTATTATAGGATTATATATATATACATATATATATACACTATATACTAGATAGTATATATTGTACTATATTATATACCATATAGTATATTATATATACTATATATGTGTAGATAATATATAGTGTGTATATAGTATATTCTATAGTATATGCTATATATTATAGTACATAGTATATAATATATAGTTATATATTATATGGTTATTATATATGACATGATATGGGTATATACTATATTATATAACTATATATAGTACACTAGGCTATATAGTATACTATATATAATTATATAGCATATAATATATATTATATAATATTAATATAGTATAATATAGTATATAATACATATATCCACATATTCATGTCTTCCTATCCCACAGTAGAGAGAGGGTGGAAAAATAGATGAAAGATAACTATGGCTTCACTTGACAGCTAACTATTTTTTTAAACTAGATTCTTAGAATAGTTAATTTAAAGTCTTGTTCAAAGTACTTCCGAGCAAATATTAATGTTTTATACCACATTACCCCCTTCATTTTCCCTGCTAATTACTTGAATTAACTCACTAAATTAGAAAGACAACCAGTATCCCCCCAAACTTTTCTACCAACAAGACACAAGAACCCAAAGGCCCCATTTAACCCAAAGGGGACTAGTGTTGGGCAAAATTTCATCTATTTGTCAGTAGATTCTAGTTTCCTTCTTTTTTTTTCCCCCAGTCCTGGGGCCTGTCCTTGGGTTTTCCTCAAGGCTAGAGCTCTGCCCCTTGAGCCACACCACCACTTCCTGCTTTTTCTATGTTTGTGGTACCAAGGAATGAAATCTGTGTCTTCATGCATGCTAGGCAGGCACTCTACCACTAAGCCAAATTCCTGGCTCCACTAGTTTTTAAACATATATTCACATGATTAAAATTAATTCCCGTTGTCAATGTCACACTCAGATGGTGAATACCTAGTACCATACCATCAGTTACACAAATATTCATTTTTTGTTGATGAGAATGCAAAATTGTACAGCTGGTATGGTAATTTATAATTGCAACACAATCTCCCAACACGACTACTGGGTGCCAACCTTACCATGGCTTCCTTGTATTAATATGTCCCCTTTTTAAGTTTTACCTGAAACTACTGTGGTCCAAAATTACTAAATGAAAAATCCAGAAATCATCCATTATTTATAAAGTATGTGCCTTTCTGAGTTGCATATGATAACCTTTCTCCATTCTTTTTTTTTTCCAGTCCTGGGCTTGAGCTCAGGGTCTGAGCATTGTCCTTTGGCTTTTTCAAGGCTAGGGCTCTACCACTTGAGCTACAGCACAATTTCCTGCTTTTTGTATTGAACCTGGGTCTGCATGCATGCTAGGCAGGCAAGCACTACCACTAGGCCAAACTCCCAGCTAGAACCTCTCATCATTCTTATCACCTTCTGTGGGATGGGAAGCATCCATTTGTCCTACATAGCCATTCTGTGTACACAAGCCACCCATCAGTCACACAGCAGGCATCTCAACTATCCCATCAACTATCTAGACGCTATAGTGCCTTTGTTTTTGTGACACTTTTTAGTCAACGGCTTACAAACAGAATCATGACATTGGTTATTTGGATATGTCAAATCTCAGCATTTTATCATGCTTTCTTTATATAAAGGGGTTAAACTAAATAAGAAAAGAAAAAAGTAAATGCCAAAGTGTCTGAGATCTGTAGTAAAGATGAATCATCTATTCATAAAATTGCAAAAAAGAAAAAAAAAGAAATCTGTGTCAATTTTGCAGTTGTACACAACTTGCAAAAGTTGTGTTTTAGTTAATAATAAGTCTGTGGTTCAGATTGAAAAGGCATTGCATTTGTCAGTGGAAGCATGTTCCAGTTGATGGCATCAGAAAACACTCAGGCTGAATGAAGACTTAGGGACTCCTTGAAATGGGTGATACCAGGTATAAAAATCACTTTAGAGGCTCTATATTCCAATTAAGGAGCAGCTTCCATAGGTTCAAGTGAGGTGAAAAGTTATTAGAAGGAAAGAATACCATCTAAAACAAGTCTAAAATCAAGTTTCACACAAGCACTTGTTTTCTTATGTTTACCAGAAAGATGAATAAATTGCAATTAAGGCATTTTGAGTGAAAGGGAAAGACTACATTTATATAGTTTATTAATTATACTGTTCTAGCTTATTATTTTCCTATTATTTATTATTAAAGACACTTAAAGTTCCTAATATATAAATTAAATTTTACCACAAGTATATATGTATATGGGGGAAAACCCATAGTATGTGTTGAGTATTTGTGATTTTGCCCAGTTGAGGCCTTGGGCTATCTCCTTTGCATATAGTTGTACACTAGAGGGCAGTATGTACATTTACTTCGCTAAGTGACATTACACCAAAAGTTTTAGTGCTAAGAACAATTAACATTTGCTCAAAGAATGAAAAAATCCTTTTACTATTTTCATATCACTATATGGTTTGTTAATGTGACTGTAACATGTCTGATATTGTTCAAAAACGCACAGTACAGGAAAAGGCAAGCCAATGTATAACATAATCTGTTTAGACCTGAAAAACATTCTATAATGACAGGTAAATCTACCAATTACTAAAACTATAAAGTTATCAAACATTTCTTTTTTTTTGACAGTCTTGGGGCATGAGCTCAGGGCCTAAGCACTGTACTTGGGTTTTTCTCAAGGTTAGGGCTCTATCACTTAAGCCACAGCTCCACTTCTGGCTTTTCCCATTCAGGTGGGAACCAAACCTGGGTCCTGGTGTATGCTAGGCAAGCACTCCACCACTAGGCCAAACTCCAGCCCCAAGTTATCAAACAGTTCTAAACACATGCAACTAACAACAAATTCTGAAAACATGTGAAACAAAATTGCCAGAATTGAAGGGAGATTAGACAATTCAACAATTACAATTGGAAAACACAATACCTCACTTTAATAATGGATAAGCAATAGAATGAAGCCAGTAACAAACTGAAAGGCATGAGCAGCACTACCATCAAATGATACCTAACAGACATTCTTTAAACTCTAGCCAACAATAGCATAAATTCCTTCTCAAGAATATTTGTAACAGTACATACAACAAATACGTGACAGGACATAGTATAAGTCTCAGTAAAGTTAAAAGAATAGAACTTCATACAGTTGTACGAAGTGTGTATTCTAACAAATAACAAAATTAAATTACAACTCAATAACAGAAAAACTCATGAGTATGTGGAAAGTAAACAAAAAATAAAACAATAAAGAATCTTTTGATGAATGAAGAAAAACAGACAAGACAAAAAACTAATATATTGCAGCAAAAATAGTATTAAGAAAATTATTACTAAAATCCATATATTAATAAAGAAGAAAAGCCTGTAATCCTAGCTACTCAGGAGGCTTAGATCTGAGGATCGAAGATCAAAGCCATCCAGGCAAGAAAGTACCTGAGACTCATCTTCAACTAACCACCAGAAAAGTGGAAGTGGCACTATGGCTCAAGTAGGTAGAGTGCTAGTCTTGAGCTGAAGCACTCAGAGACAGTGCCCAGGCCCAGATTCACTGACCAAAAACAAAACAAAAAAAAAGGAGCAGGAGGAGGAATAAGAAAAGAAGAAAGATATCACTAATATCATAACCTTTAATCTTGAGAACCTGGAGAAATATGAGCAGGATAAACCCAAAATAAGAAGCAAGCAGCAAAGAAGTAAAATGGAATAGAGAGCTGAAAACAATTCAGGTAATCAACAAGGCAGAAGTTGGTATCCTGTAAAAAATCAACAAAGTTGACAAACCTTTAGCAAAATGGGAGGGTGATGCAGTAGATGGGGAGAAGGAAGATGAGAGAATCAAGAGAGAGAAAGCGATCAAGATAGATCAGATTATTACAGTTAAGAATAAAAGAGCTAGGCACAGGTAGCTAGTTGGGAGACTGAAATCTGAGGACACAGGTTATCAGTTCAAAGTCAACCTGAGAAGAAAAGTATGAGATACTCTATCTCTAATTAAGCAGCAAAAATGCTGGACTGAGGGTATGACTTAAGTGGTAGTCAAACTATAAAGCCAAGAATTCAAACCGTGATGCCAGAACACACACACATCCCTCCTTATAAAATGATATTATTACTAAATTAATACAAATAAATATTAAAGTGCTGAGAGCAATCTTGTACAAGAAAATCAAATGAACTAACTGGACTAGATATATCTGAGAATAGAAAGCTACTAAGACGATTGAAGTCAAAATTTCTTTACAATGACAGTTTCAGAATGACGTGGCTTTTATTGATGAGCTTCATCAAATATTTCAAGAAAATACAGCATTAATCCTTTACACATACATCAAGAGACAGGAAGAGAAGGAATAAATAACTCCCTAAACCCATTATTTGTCTCAGTATTACTGAATACCAAACTCAAAGATATTACAAGTAAAATCACCTCCTGACTCCTTTGTGAGTAGATGCAAAAATCCTCAAGAAACCAAACATATCAACATGTACTAGCATTATATAAGATGACCAAGGGAACGTAGCCAAAGAATGCAAAAATGATTCAACATAAAATTCAACTATGAAACACACCTTTTAATTTAATAAGGGGAAAATCTTACATAATTACTCAGTAGAGACAGAAAAAGCATTTAATAAACACCTACCTCCTTTTATGAAAAACAATGCATAAGCTAGAAACAGAAGGAACCACCTTATCATGATAACAGACATCTATGTCAAATTAAACTGAAATAGTTTCTCCTTAATATGGATATATATGTATCTATATCTGCATTTACCACTACTACACAATATGCTGAAGGTCCAGTGCAGTTTGCAACAAAAATGAATAAAAGGAGACATACCTCTAATACTCCATGAGCCTGAATTAGAGGTGAGGCTAAAATGAGAGCTCCTGCCTAGCATGGCTGAAGCCCAGAGTTCAATCCCCAGTACCACAAGGGGCAAGGTACAATTTGAATAGACATATTCCCAATCCAAAGCCCCTAAGTCACTTTAACAAGGCTTCCCCAACCCACTCCATCATGCTCTCCCACTGACCTCAGTCTTCATGCTACAGTTGGCTCTACCTTTAGAAAGGGCAAAGTATTACTCTGAGACCATCTGTGTCTATTATAATCACTTATGAATTCACTCCATATATATGATTACTTTTATTTAAAGCAACATGACTGGTCTTTCCTCTCTCCCTCTCCTTTTCCCTCTTTCTCTCCCCTTCTCTGTCCTCTCCCCTTAGGTTCTTCCCTTTCCATCTCTCTTTCTTCCCCTTTCTCCCTCCCCTTTCTCACTCCCTCCTGGTGTCTTCTTACAAACCCTCCCCTTCTTTTCCCTCCTTCCTTTTCCCTTTCTCTTTCTTTCATTTTTTCTCTTCCTCCCCACCTAGACCTCTCTTTCCTTCCCATTCCTCCCTTCTGCTTCCCTGATCCCTGTCTCCCTTCCTTTCTTTTTGTTTTCTTCACTGTAGTGCTGAAAATGAACCCAGAGCTTCATTCATGCTAAGCAAGCATTTCACCAATGAGCTACATCCCCAGCCTTGTTGATCTCATTTCTTGTTTTTTTTTCTCAGATATTTTTATTGTAATTAATAGAGGGGTTACAGTTATATTCACCAGATAGAAGGAGCATTACTTCACACACATTGATACCCCTTTTCATGTTTTTGTCCCCATTTCCTTCTCCCACTCCCCCCTCATCTTGTTTTCCCTCCTTCCCTTTTCTATTTCAAATAAACAAATAAATATATATACAATATGCCAGATAACAAGGTAAGATACTGCAATAATATGAGAATAACCAAGGGACAACAAAAGAGATGAGAAATAACATGTACATTAAGAACAACAATCATACATTATACAGCTCTTATCCTGGAGGTCCTTTCCTATATGGCCTTATATATGTAGGTTTTGAGCTATTGTAATCCTCTGCTAGGATACTCCAAGGTTTGTACTAATTATTACAATGACGGAAACCATTGAGCCTGGAAGGGATCATTACTACACTGTTGGTGGAAGTGTAAACTCGTTCAACCACTATGGAAAACAGTATGATGGTTCCTCAAAAGACTTAGAACTCCCCTATGACCCAGTAATTCCATTCCTTGGCCATTTACTCAGTTGTCCAGAAACAAGGATATACTAAAGCCACTAGCACAACGATGTTCATTGCAGCACTATTTACCATAGCAAAGATATGGAACCAACTCAGATGCCCCTTAGTAGATGACTGGATGAACAAGATGTATTTATACACAATGGAATTCTATGCTGCCATCAGAAAGAATGACATTGCCTAGAGCAAAATCTTGATACATAAAGCCATATAGTATGAAGCTAATTGAAAGGACCTCCAGGATATTGAAACAAAAGCCATATAACGAATGATTGTTGTCCTTAATCTACTATGTTATCTCTCATCTCCTTTGCTGTCCCTTGGGTATCTCATATTGTTACAGTATCTCACTTTGTTATCTGATACATTGAATTTATTTGTATTTGGTTATTTGAAATTTGATAGGGAAGGGGGGAAAACCAAGATGGGGGTGGGGGAGGGTAATGGGTACTAAGACATATGAAAGGGTATCAATGTAAGTGAATTAATGCACCTTCTATCTGGCAAATATCATGTAACCCTTTTATTAATTACAATGAAAAATATATTTAAAAAAAAGAATGACATTGCCCTATTTGTAAGGAAATGGAAAGGCTTGGAAAAAAACCATATTAAGTGATGTTTATCTCATTTCTTTTTTCGTATTTATTCATTTTTATTAAAGAATTTATTGACATTGATTTTTACATCGT
Organism: Megascapheus bottae; assembly: GCF_031878675.1. Lineage (NCBI taxonomy): Eukaryota > Metazoa > Chordata > Mammalia > Rodentia > Geomyidae > Megascapheus > Megascapheus bottae. The sequence continues at coordinate 9,655,648 of NC_143517.1, read as the reverse complement.
ATTTCAAATGACATGTTTAATAAACAAGTATTGAAGAAGGGAATCTCTAGATATAATCACTGGCACTTAGTTTTAGAACATAATTAAAGTTAGGCTGAGGGTTTATATGTCATAGATACATATTAATCTGTTAATAAAACATTATGTCTATAGAGTCACAAATTTTTATGTCTATATAGCTGTTTTTATATTTCCAATACCATGTCCATAGCATTGGGTATGCAAATATTGAGTCATCAGTCTTGTACTGTTTGTATCTAATAGCCACATATTAAGGAAAGAAAGAATGACATCACCCCATTTTTAAGTTAATGGAAAGACTTGGAAAAAATCATATTAAGTGATGCTCATCTCATTTCTTAAAAGAAACCATATTCGTGGGGCAGGAACATGGTCTAGTGTTAGAGTGCTTGCCTAGCATGCACAAAGCCCTGGGTTGGATTGGGATATATATTCTGAGATCCTGAGCAGGTTCTCATCCCACACAACACACTAGTATAGAGTACTACTTCATACTGTTGTGTACACAGGCACAAGGAATTATAGCTATGGGGGAACTCTGATAAACTTAGACCTTCTTGCTATGAAAGCCCTTTCTTCATAACACTCGCCTATCCTTCCCTGCTGTTACGGAAAGTCCACAGGGCAAGGGTCACAGTGGTGGTGTTTGCTTGCTTGGTTTCCCCACATCCCACGGCTGACTCATGCCTGACACATGTGGATACTGCTCAGGGTGTGTGTGTGTGTGTGTGTGTGTGTGTGTGTGTGTGTGTGTGTAGCATAGAGAGAGAGAAAGAGAAGCAGACAGAAAATAGATACAAATTTACCAGCTGAAACAGCTTTACAAAGAAAAATAGAAAGAGTTGGCCAGGGAGGCATTATTCAATATTTGATTTGAAGCACCCGTCATTATGCTAAAACACATCAAGACATCATAAAACCTATGCACAGTATCTTAGGCAGGGTACTCCTTCAGAAATGTTTTGGGTATTTTCTTGTAATCCATGCATGGTTTTGACAATGATAACAAGCAGTGTGAATTCCTATTCTCCAGATTATTATAGGCAGCCTATTAAGATGCCTATAATACTAATTATACTAATTATAGACATGTGAAAATAGCAAGAAGCATCATTCTTGGAAGGAATGGTGTAAAATATGTATATCGAGAAAACTTGAAGAAATATGTATAGTTGAGTCTCTGATTCTCTGTGTGTCTGTGGGCATATATGTGTGTGTTTCCTGCATTTTTGTTATATAAAGAAGAAATTGTAAGCCAGGCACTGGTGGCTCATGCCTGTAATCCTAGCTTCTCAAGAGGCTGAGACCTGAGGATTGCAGTCCAAACCCAGCCCAGGCAGAAAAGTCCATGAGACTTTTATCTCCAATAAACTCTCAGAAAAAGCTAGAAATGGTAGAACGCTCTTGGATACAAAGAGGCTCAAGGACAGTGCTCAGGCTCTGAGTTCAAGCCCCAGAACTGGCAAAGAATAAGAAGGAGGAAGAGAAGAAGAAGGAGAGGAAG